>NW_005871181.1:985976-1054527 GCF_000147115.1 Myotis lucifugus
CTTTCTTCAACTCCCCCAATCGAATCACCTCCTTACCTCCTGACATCATTCTTAGTGGCAAAATCCCCCCCGCCAAAGACAGCTTCTGAGCTTCCTTCAAACGTGTACCAACGTGGCTTGTTTGACAGCTGTTGCCTGCCGACTACGCAAAACCTGTGTCCGTGGCTCAGCAATGAGGAGGCTCACCTACAGCAACCCCAGGTGTATGGATGCCTCGTCTATTTTTGTGACTCTCCAATACCCACTTATTCTGGAAAGCTGTCCTAGTGACAACGTGCTGGAGCACCCCCAGAGTGCCACTGGCCTTTGTCTGAGGTCCTCGGAGGACCTCGGCACCGGGGGAATTCACTCAGCGGGATTCCGTCAAGGGTGTCTGCCCCTTCCCGTGGCCGGACACAATTGCTTCTAAGGAATGTTTGGATAAAACCTTTCCCAGGCCACTTTTATCCCTCTGTAGGGCTATGTTATATGTGACAACCTTCCAATTCCGAGGGCTGGCTTGTGCCAATCCACACAGGCAATTAGCTCCGGAAATTCTGTTTCTTTGTTATGGGGTGGGGCCCCAACATTAGTAACAAAGAAACAGAATTTCCGGAGGATGAGGCCCAGAAATCAGGATTTTAAAAAGATTCCCAGGTGATTCTAATGTGCAGCCAAGGTTGAGAACCACTGTTCTACCCAAACAAAACAAAAGGCTCTTAAATTACCTGGATTCAGTCATAGGAACATAAAATGCCTTTTTACGTGACGTGAAATGTGATCTTCCACCAAATGAGCCACCACCACTTGGTTTAAAGTTCTGCTCAGTTTTCTGTTCTGTTTTGTTGTGAATCCTCACTGGAGGATATTTTTTCCATTGATTTTAGAGAGAGTGGAAGGGAGAGAGAGAGAAACATTGATGTGAGAGAGCGAGGGCGGCAGAAAATCGAACCCGGGACCGTTCGGTTCACTGGCCGATGCTCTAACCACTGGGCAACTCCTGCCAGGGCTGTTCTGTTTAATTTAACCTGGTTCCAAATGAAGAAATGAGTGTTCCACCCACACTTGAGGACGAGCCAAACTGCCTGAGTTCACATGGCCTTCAGAGCAGAATTGGATTGCATCATGTTGCTTGTTTGCTCCCAGCATCCTGCGATCCGGAACTTTCTATACGATTCAGAGCTGAGATCTGGGCCTGAGCGGAGGGCTCCCTTCGCCAGGGCTGGCCAGGCCTCTGTGATGTCACCTGAGTGATCCATCTGTGTTTCTTTAGCCGGGTTGGCATCTACGGCAGAGAAAAATCCACTTCGGGGAGAAAGCCCGCGAATTCAGGTCTCTCTTTCCCCCCAGTGTTTCGCCTGCTGTTTAATTATGTCTGTTCTCGTGGCTGAATGATTTTGCTCATTTTGATCCCAGAGCACGGAGTCTCCCTCAGTACGTCCTGTTCCTTTCCCTCGGCCGCTGCCCAGTTACGGGAACACACTCGTCCCTCCTCCAAGCAGCCGTTCCTCCCCGAATGAAAGGAACCCACTCTAAAGGGTTTCAGGGACACAAAGACCCGTGACGGAAAAATCAGAGCCTTTCTTTCCTTTGAAAAAAGTAAGCAAAGAGCATTCCCTTTGCAATCTCGGGTGTAGTTATTCATATCTATTGATGCCATGATCTGATATTTATATTAACGATTTCTCCGACCTCCTAGGATCTAGTTAGGATGTTTCAAATGAGGCATGCAAAGAACAGTCTCTCTATTGCAGCGGTTCTCAACCTGTGGGTCTCGACCCCTTTGGCGGTCGAACGACCCTTTCACAGGGGTCACCTAAGACCATCCTGCATATCAGATATTTACATGATGATTCATAACAGTAGCCACATGACAGTGATGAAGTGGCAACGAAAATAATTTTATGGTTGGGGTCACCACATGAGGAACTGTATTTAAAGGGCCAGAAGGTTGAGAACCACTGCTCTATTGCCTGTAGCCTGGAATGCTGGGAAAATCAGGGTCTTAATTTGCTTTGCTTAACACAGGTGTGGTTGCAGAGACAGGCAGGGGGAGATTAGGAACAACGGATTTAGGAGATGAGGGATCTAGATTTTGCTAGAAGGGCAAGGTAACCGTGTGCTAGAAACGGGCAGGTGTTAGCTGAAAGCCCAGAGGCCTCTGTGCAGCTTACGATGTTTTGGCTTTTCGATTTTACGGGCCCTTTCTAAGGCTCTGAGTCTAATTTCGTACTTGTAATTTTGATTCTTTACAGAAAAAAAGAACCACAAGTCCTCACTTATATAAGTGAGCCACAGGGGTCATTTTAAATTTTCTGGTAATTATTAAAAAAGTGGAAAGACCCAGGTGAAGTTAATTTTAGCAATATACTCTATTTAACCCCATAGATCCAAAATAGTCTTATTCAGACATGTAATCAATAGGAAAACCAATGGGACATTTTCCATGTTTCTGCAGGGTTCAAAGTCAGATGTGTATTTTATACCTTGGCGTATTTCAGCTCAGATTAGCCCAAATTCCACATTTCAGTTGCTTGCAGGCCACATGTGGCTAGTAGTGAGGGTTTGGACAAGGCGTTCTAGAACCCCATCTTACAAACCAAGTGACCTTGTGTGGTAGGCCGTTAGAAAGACAAACAGTGGAGCAAGGATGATGGGCCAGGTGCCTAGCAACGGACAGTTGTAGGGCGGGGCCTCATTCCCACGGTGACCTTTCCTCCCCTAGCATATGGCTGCTCATATGCGGTTTAGACCAGGGACCTTTCATATCGCTGGTCATGACCCCCTGACCTTTCCTCCCGAGAGGTAACATCAAGGCCTCAGGTGTATTTCAGCTTCAGGCCCAGAAAAGCAGCAAAACCAGACAAGCAACCCCCAGGGCTGACCTCTGGACCAGCTGCATGGATAATGACCCCCTGCCCTGGTGCTGACCAATCAATCAGGGGAGACCTAGACCCAGAAAGGACACAACTGGAAAGCTGCTGACTATCCTATTGAGATCTTCCCCTGGGACCCCCCCTCCCCCCAACCCCCGAAAGTCTCCACCTTTAAAGTTCTTAGGATGGAGGATCCAGCGAGCCCTCCCTGCTGGGAGCAGGCCCTGCCTTTCCCTTCTCTCTCCCCTGCCCCTCTTCCCTGGTGCATTGCCTTACCTTGCTCACTTCCAAGCTCCAAGGGAGCCCTTTGCCTCGCTAACATGTTTCCTAAGCCCATTTCTTCTAAGAATTATTTCTTCCACCTCTGTGGTTTTCTAAATAAACTAGAGGCCCGATGCACGAAATTCGTGCAAGGGGTTTGGCCCTTGCAGCCCCGGTTTTGTCTGGAAGGTCGTCCAGAAGGATGTCCGGAAGGACATCCGGAAGGTCGTTTGGCTGTCCGGTCTAATTAGCATATTATGCTTTTATTATTATAGATGTTCTCTTATAGTTTGGGTCTTGGCTCTTAATTCTTCCCTAGCCAGAGCTCAAGTACTGAGATTGCTGAACCCAGGTCCCACCTGATCCCAGTGGTCTAACACCTTGGTGCCATTCCCGTGAGCACCCCCCACCTCAGCACTTGGACATGTAGGACATGTAATTTAACCATTCTGAGTCTGCTCACTTCCTGTAAAATGGAGTTTAAAAAAAACCTACATCACAGGGTGAAATGGGAGGTTCACTAGATTAACAGAGAACAGTACCTAGTAGGTGCTCAGCAAACCACAGTTATCATTATCATTGTCTTAAGACATAGGTCATTCAGCTGGCCATGTGGTCTTTTACTTTGGATTTTAGTTGGTGGACTTTTAAGCAAAGCATAACATGAACATTTCCCCACTATTTTACACAATTTTGGGTCAGTCTTGTAACCAGAAGGTTAACAAATAGGGTTGACAGAATATTCTCAGAAGTGACTGTTGGTTTGATCCATTTATGAGATTAAGGTCTGGGGGGTTTACACCTTCAGTTTCAAGATGGAGAAGTATGGGCCCAGGATCCAGCCTGGATATAAAAAGCTTATGGCTGCCCAGACGGTGTGGTTCCGTGATTGAGGGTCAACCCATGAACCAGGAGGTCAGGTTCTATTCCCAGTTACGGCTCCATCTCCAATAGGGGGCATGCGTGAGGCAGCTGATGGATGATTCTCTCTCATCATTGATGTTTCTATCTCCCTCTCCCCTCCTCTCTGAAATCAATAAAAACTTATATTTTAAGACGCTCATTGCAACAGGATTACCACAAATCCCCAAACAGAATAGGTAGGGAAATAGTGTGAAGGCTACCACTATTGATCATCATCTGTCCGCTCACTTAACAACAAAACAACTTAACAAGCAGTACCCCGGAAGGCAGGTGGTCCTCATTTTAAAGAGAAAGACACAGAGGCTCAGAGTGGCTGACAGCTTTGCCCACGTTGACACAGCTGTTAGGTGACCCCTTTCTTACCCTCTGGTACCCCCCCCCCTTCTCACTTAGAACGTAAAGGTGATATGGGCTGGGATGATCGGCCTGTAGCTGGCTCGCTGCAGAGAAGCACAAACTAATTGTTTTAAAGCGAAACACTCCGAGTTGAGTATAAAAACAGAAACACAGATGGCAGAAAAGGAACCCTTCTCCCCTCCACCTAAACATTAGCATTGAAAGGTTTGTTTCCACGTGCTGTTTCGACAACAGGCACACATTCGTCCTTTCATTAGATAAAGCAAGACAACCAGATGGAGCCACGATCCCTTTTTTTATTAGTGCTATTTATTAAGAGCTTGGCAACCCCCTTGCGAAGTCTGGTCTTGCAGGGAACAGCCAAGGAAATTTGTGGAAAGGGGATTTTTTCTTTCGGCGCCGTGGTACCGGTGAAATGAAGAGAGAAGTGGCAGCTCCCAACGACCAACCCCAACGAGCACGTGGCTCTTGTTATATCTGGCTGGCTCAGCCGGGATCCAAGTTATGGGGCTACAGGGGATGCTGTCTAGACCAGTTCTTTTGGCCCTGGGGTTGGCAGACCACAGAACCAGAAAGCCAAAGCCTGGCCCAAGCATCTCGCTGCATTTTTCTCTGGTAGACAGTCAAGCTGGATGCAAACGACATCTCCAACAATTACAAAGAGCAATAAACAAGAGACTCCAAAGACTGCACTGGGCCTTCTTCAGCTCTTGATAGATAAGGCCTGGCTCTTGAGCTAGGAAGCATGACATTTCTGAAGCGGGGATCGTGGGAGGGGGGCGGGGGGCGGGTCATGTGCAGCTTGAGAGCATTGTCATGGCCTCAGAGGTGTTTATTCTAGTCTCAGTGACGGCGCTACAACAGGAAAAACACATGCATGTGTAATGGAAATAATTTATTTACCACTAGAGCACCACAAAAACAGACATACATCGTGTTAAAATACAGCGGAATCAGTCATCAAAATACAAAACAGCTATTCTTATATTCCATTTTTTTTAAAACCATGTCAACCATAAAATTGTACTGCTGCTTAACACATAAAAACAGCCCCGCCCCCGCTCCCGCCCCACATACTAACATTTCCCCCCTCTTTCCCCCTCCCCCTCCCTCTCCTCCCCTGGCAATATTTACTTATGGGAAATAAAGACCTTATAGAACCCCCAAACTAAAAAAAAAAAAAGATTCAAGAGATCTTAAAATAGAGCATTTAAAATATTAATCAGTGCATTCATGAGGAAAGACAACATAATACAAAACAAAATGTCATTTCTGAGAAAAAAATACGTGCAGAAATAAAAGGGATTTACATAGAATTCATAGAAAAGTGGAAGGGAAGAGAAATCAACACACTCAAATCCGGGACTGGGTCCCATCCACCACTAGGGCTGCTGGCTACTGGGGCCTCCCACCTCCTCCACCTCCTCCTGCCATTCCAGTTCTCCAACTTGTCCATCCAATTCGTCACTTTCCTCAGCGGTAGGAAATTCCAGAAACAGAGAAGTTGACTATAGCAAACAACTTCTCTTAGGATTTACCCTCACTGTGCCGCTGTTTAGGTGAAACTGCAAATATCCCATTGTATGACCTATACGTGTTGATCAAGGGGACAACTGTCAAGTCCTACAAACTGTGACATGAGGTGACCTCCTTGGCAATGATGTAGCAAATCATTTATTGAAGCAAAGTAAATGGCAGCAAACTCTCATTCACAGGGGAAAAATGTATTTTTTTTTATCATGGGAGAATTTGGTTTGTGCCTTCTCAACCTTCATAGAACATCTATAAAAATCTTAACTTCAGCCTGGCCGGTGTGACTCGGTTGAGTATCAACCCCATGAACCAAGAGCTCACCGGTTCGATTCCCAATCAGGGCACATGCCCGGATTGTGGGCCCGATCCCCAGTAGGGGGCACGCAGGAGGCAGCTGATAGATGTTTCTCTCTCATCTATGTTTCCATCTCTCCCTCTCCCTTCCTCTCTCTCTAAAATCAATAAAAACATATTTTTTAAATATCTTCAGTGAAATAAGCTGAATGACTTATGCTGACCTGTTTTCTTTTCTCTCCCTTAAAAAAAAAATCAATGAAAAGATAAATCTTTCCATTCCCCCCCCCACCCCCGACTCAGAACATCAACAACCAGATTAAAGTCAAAGATGTTTCCTGTGAACTGCCTGCTTTGTAGTAACAACAGGATTCTGTGAAAATTCTGATTGAACCAAGTGAGAGAAACCTTTCTTGACTGTCACCAGGTTTCGGCCAGATCCTCGAGCCCTTGCTAAAATGAACACATTTCACCTCAGTGGTCTCTGTATCTATACTATTCCCCAGCTTTCCTAAAACAGGAGCTTCTTCATGTCTGAACTGGTGAGTAGTGATGCTCTGAAGATGAAGGGAGACCACTGAACTCAAATCTATCTTCTTTTGCAAAAGAAAAAAGGACAGGTGGGAGTCAGGTAGCTTATGTTATCGTAATAGACAATGTACAAAGCGCAGTGGAGCAAATACTATAACACATGTATTTTTAGTGCAAATCAAAATCTAGGGGCTTTACTCAAAAAAAATACTACCCAGCTAAAGGAAACACAATTCGGAGTGATCGTGAAAGAAAGAAAAAAAAAAGCCCAAATTTAAGTCCAATCTAAATCATAGTTGACATTATTACAGAACATTCAAAATATGGTAAAAATTTACACATTACAAGCCAAGTAGTTAATGTTTTGATTTAATAGTTTGCAAAAAAAAAAAAAAAAAAGATCGGCTGATGTGTTTCCAATTATACGGGCTTCTACACCCATCTATTGTAATAATAAAGGTATGGTTACATATACCGAAACTAAGAGAACCTACAGCATAACTATACAGCAAGACTTCCATGTCTGAAGTTTGACCAGGATGTATCAAAGCATTGCAACCTCTCACTGGTGGGCTCGCCTGACAGGGAAGCATTTACAATGAAAAAGAAGAAAAAAAAAAAAACCTTACAGACTTCTTCTGACGGAAAGTTTCCTTTATTAACAGGCTTTTGGCTTTGAACCTACAAGATCCTTCCTCGGGCAGTTGGGACATAGCATGTGTTTGCAGGGTCTTTACCTCAACACAGACTTGTTGTGGTCACAGAAGAACTCACCTGGGTTTTCATCCTGCTCCTATGACCTCTTTTTTTTTTTTCCCCTTTTCTTTCTTGTTCTGGCTCGTTTGAGTTCAAGTTCCTTAAACCATCCATGAGTTCCTGGCAAAGGATTTTGGTCTCCACTTGATACACCTGTTTTCTTTTCCAAGGGCAATGAAATGTTCATTATGTAGTAACACACAATAAATAACTCACTGTTAACTCTAAGAGTAGGAACAGGGAAGGAAGACTATTGCATAGCAATACAGACAAATCAAGTGAGGCCTGGGGTAGGAACGTATGTACAACTCCACTTAACGGGATTTTCCTGTTTTTTTGTGTGTGTTTTGTTTTCTTTCACATAATTAACACTAACAAATTCTTCCAGTGTTTATTTATTTTTCCTTAAAAAAAAAAAAAAAGGTTTTGCTTCTTGTCTCTCTCACTTACAGAGTAGGTGCAATGTAGAATCAAGCCTTCCACGCGTTTTTTGTTTTGTTTCGTTTTTTTTGCTTTGTTTTGTTTCGGATGCCAGTTTTAACAAACAGAACGCACACTTCCGACGTGTCTGAACTAGTACCGCTTTTCCAAAGGATTTTTTTAACACTGACGAAGCAAGGCACTCTTGGGTTTCTCGTTACAAACTTGTTATGTTGTGGTCGAATCATCATCATCATCATCATCATCATCATCATCGTGTGGTTACCGTCTTGCCATTTTCCCAGGGATCTTAGCTGCATTTGCAAGACTTCACTATCATGTTGGACAGCTGTTCGATCTTGGGGGTCTTGCCGATGTAATAGAGGATGGTGAGCGGTTCCAAGTCCTGGGACACGCAGCAGGGAGAAGCCGATGCCTCCGGGTTGATGGTGTTATATAAGCTGAGAACCTGCGAGGGCACCGGGGAGAAAGGACAATAACAAAAAAAGGCAATTAATTTTTTTAAAAATATATTTTATTGATTTTTTACAGAGAGGAAGGGAGAAGGATAGAGAGTTAGAAACATCGATGAGAGAGAAACATCGATCAGCCGCCTCCTGCACACTCCCTAGTGGGGATGTGCCCGCAACCAAGGTACATGCCCTTGACCGGAATCGAACCTGGGACCCTTGAGTCCGCAGGCTGACGCTCTATCCACTGAGCCAAACCGGTTAGGGCCAATTAATTTTTAAATGAGTAACAGTCATAGCCCTGAATGGCAATGCAAATTATTTTTGCTTACAATTTTCTTTTCTTTTTTGTTTTTGTTGATCCTCACCTGAGGCCATTTTTCCATTGATTTTTGGAGAGAGTGGAAGGGAGGGGGAGAGACAGAGAGGGAGAAACATCTATGTGAGAGAGACACATCCATTGCCTGCCTCCTGCACATGCCCCAAACTGGACCAGGGAGCCAGCCTGCAACCGAGGTACTTGGTGCCCTTGACCGGAATCGAACCAGGGACCCTCCAGTCCCCAGGCCAACACTCTATCCACTGAGCCAAATGGGCTAGGGCTAACCGCGTTCTCTGTCAGAGGGGAATGTGACTTTTACCAATGGCAGTATGCAGGTTCCCCGGTGATGATAAGGAGTCATTTCCAAGGATGCCATTAATGTGTTAGCCAAACAGCGAGTGACCTTTTCCTCGAGATTCACTGCAATTTTTTTTTATCCCAGGACAGATGATCCGTTCAGCGCAGCAACACTGGCTACTTTATTAAGCTACCTCCGGCTCGTTGGGTAACTGTCCAAACCACATATTTGTGACCACGACAGTTATTCTTCCTCTCTCCTTGAAAAACAAGCAGGTCTCTGCCTTCACACACTCCCTCTGTGTATCTGGGAGGGGGAATTATGTTTCTACTTGGCAACTGGGCCTTGCCCACATTACAGCTACTGTTGCCACGGCCCAGAGGAAGCCGCCGGGCCAGAGAGCCTGGACAAAGGGACAGGCATGAGCAAGCTTCCCTCACATGGCCAAGCGCATGGCCGGCCCCAAGTGCCAAAATCTCCAGGGGAGCTGGGGAAACAGCTGAGGGAAGGAGAGCCATAGTTTGTCAACTTAAAGTCTTGCATATGTGGCCATTTATAAATAAATAGACTTCATGTTCCACGAACACGCGATTTTTCGTAAGGAAGTAAAGAGGAATTGGATAATGGGGATTGTGTAATGTAATTGATAACCCCGACACTCATGAGCTCAGCTGAATGCATTATGGCAGCGGTTCTCCACCTTCTGGCCTTTTAAATACAATTCCTCATGTTGTGACCCAACCATAAAATTATTTTCGTTGCTACTTCATCACTGTCATGTTGCTACTGTGATGAATCGTCATGTAAATATCTGATATGCAGGATGGTCTGAGGCGACCCCTGTGAAAGGGTCGTTTGACCGCCAAAGGGGTCGCGACCCACAGGTTGAGAACCGCTGCGTTATGGGATCTTGTTGGCAGTAGATTCGTTTTCCTACCCTGCAGGGAAGGCAGTCTTTCTAATGCCTCTTTAATAAGGAGATTTGCAGAGGCATAACCCCAATGGGTTGCCACATTTCAGGAATGGAACTCTATAAGACAGAGCCAACGGGGCCTAGTTATAAAGCCAGGAGTCCACCTCCCAGGCTCCGGTTTGTCGCCAGCTGTTTGATTTGGGGAACATCACCTACATGAACATCCTCTTTCTTTTTTAAAAAATATATTTTTATTGGTTTCAGAGAGGAAGGGAGAGGGAGGGATAGAAACATCAACGAGGACAGAGTATCATTGACTGGTTGCCTCCTGAATGCCCCCTACTGGGGATGGAGCCCACAACCCAGGCATGTGCCCTGACTGGGAATTGAACTGTGACCTCCTGGTTCATAGGTCGAAGCTCAACCACTGAGCCACACCAGCCGGGCTCCCCTTTCTTTAGAAAAGGAACAGGTTTGGCCAAGATAACATGAAGTCCTTCCCCTCATCAGGCACCAAGAAGAAGCATTTGAACAAGTATCATTATTAAATAGAAAAACTCTTTGCTCGTCTGTATTGGGAACCCCCAGCATCCAACTTAGGACCTGCCTTCTGAATTGACCTCTACCCTCATTAAAGTAACTTGATAACATTTTCAGAGTCTCATTGACTTTGGCTCACATTTAAAAAGACTGAGAAATACTAATCTTCAAATAATTTTCACATGCATCACCTTTCCTTCACATCAACTCTCCAGTTTGGCATTATTTATTTTAAACATGATTTTTATTTATTTATTTAACAATAGCGTGGCGAAGGTGTGGGGGGGCAGGTGCAGGGTGGAGGGGGTCAGTGGGGAAAAGGGACATCTGTAATATTTTCAACAATAACGATTAAAACATTTTTAAGGATAATTTTTAAGAGAGATGTTCCTTTTTGCTGATAAGAAATTGAGGTTCGCCCTAGCCGGCTTGGCTCAATGGATAGAGTGTCAGCCTGTGGACTGAAGGGTCCCAGGTTGGATTCTGGTCAAGGGCACATGCCTTGGTTGCAGGCTTGATCCCCAGCAGGGGATATCCAGGAGGCAGCCAATCAATGATTCTCTCTCATCGTTGATGTTTCTATCTCTCTCCCTCTCCCTTCCTCTCTGAAATCAATAAAGATATATTTTTAAAAAAAAGAAATTGAGGTTCAAAGAAGTGAAATCACTTTCTAATTGTCAGATGCCAGTGACTCACTTTGCCACAGTATCTACTGAATCCTCAGTGTTCTTTCTTTCAATGTTATCACCTGATGTAGGCACCACGACGATCAGAATTCATTTGGGAATACAATGGACCCTGGAACAATACGTGTTTGAACTGCATGGGTTCACTTATATCTGTTTTTTTTCAATACATATACAGTCAGCCCTCTGTATTTCGGGTTTTGCATTGGTGGACTCGAACAACCACAGATGCAAAGGACTGGCAGTAGGCACTGTTCTACTCCATCTATATATATAAAAGCCTAAGTGACCGTTAGGATTGGACGACCAGCCGGTAGCTATGATGTGCACTGACCACCAGGGGGCGGATGCTGAATGCAGGAGCTGCCCCTGGTGGTCAGTGCACTCCCACAGCCAACCTCCTGTGGCCAGCCAACCTCCTGTGGTCCCGTCCCCCCCCGGCCAGTCTGCCCCGATTGGCCCTGATCGCCGGCCAGGCCAAGGGACCCCACCTGTGCACGAATTCATGCACCGGGCCTCTAGTATTATATAAAGGACCTGAGCCTCTACATTTTTTGATATTTATGAAGGATCCTGGAATGAATACCCTGCCGACAGAGGGATGACTAGTTAGGTTCTGGGAGAGTCGAAAGTTTTACACATCTTCGACTGCATCGGAAGTCAGTGCCTCTAACGCCTGCCATTGTTCAAGGGTCAGCTGTTATTAGCAGGTGCGCATTAGCAACCCAAGAAGAGAAGAGAGGAGCCAACCAAGTACTTACCCTACTGTGCTGAGTGTCTGAACTCCATAAATACGGGCATGCCCCAGCACAGAAGTTGGCATTGTACCCTTTGGGTTCATGGATCCATTTCCACCCAAGATCCCTCTTGAAATCAATGTAAAGTGGACGTAGGCAGCAATTATCCTGCACATTTCTGTTAAAGGAAGAGCAACGGAGATTTTAAAGCGGATTTCCCTCCTGCCCCGCATCCCAAACCAGGAAAGTGACTCATTCATTTATTCAACAAATATCTATTAGCAAAACCACGGGCCAGCTCTTAATGGTTTCACGGTCATCTAAGGGACTTTCACGATGGGATGTGATGGTGATTTGCTGGGACGACTTTCCCTTTTCAACTCTCTACCCTGACCCCGTGTCTGTGACCTTGAAAATCAAGCCTCTCCCTTGAATGACTAGATATAAACAGAGAGGTGGCTGATGGAGTCCGGCCTCTTTCCAACCAGCCCTGCACAGTGTTGCCAGCCAGCCTCTACTGCCCTTTCCAATATGAAACGAGGAAGTAAAACAGCTTTTTTCTAAGCTCCATTGAAGGCATTTTCCTTTGAAAACAAATCCTTTATTTCATGTCTTGTTCCTTGATCTAGGAATGAACCAAAGATCAGAAAACATGGAGTCCTCATGCAAATACTGGCCCTAGCGACCCCAAACACTCGTGAACTCTGACCCTTTGAGCATTTATCAGTGAGGACCCCTCACTGCTCCATTTTGAAAAGAGAGAAAGAGTCTTCCCTTTCGAAGGCTTGCTAAGAAACCACGGAAGAACATCCACCCGGCCCCCTCCGTGGACTCACATGGGAATGATAAATCTGTGTGCCCTCCCTTCTCGCATATTCTGTAGCTAAAGACATGACAGTTAGCATTCTCCTTTCACATCTTGCATCTCTGTTACTGTGGAAAGCGCTATGACCATGGGCAGTGAAGACAAAGGCTCCTACAGATGGTGAGCCTCCCTAGTCAGGGAGCCACCACAACCTTCAAATAAACTTCCATTTGCTCTGGGGGAGGGGGAGGCAGCCAGCTTATTTTCTACTTCAGCCCCAAACTGCTTCAGAGGGATTGGGGGCGGGGGGTGGAATTCAGGGGACTAGTTTTCTCCCTTTACACTCCATTCCTTGCTCAAGAGATGATGAATACAACACAGAAATAACTATACTACGCCTGTGGGAAGAATGATGTTGTGAAATGCAATGGCCACACTGTTCTATACCTGACCCGAAGCCATGAGTGCAGGTCAAGTCCATGTGTAGTCAGGGAATGGGCAGAGGCAATAAAGGAATTACCCGGCGCAATGACTTGATTGTATTTTTGAGTTCTTTACCTAAAGCAGTAGGCTGCATCTAGAGCGCGCTTCTTCCGCCGGTTGGACTGTTGTGACTCCAGTCTGTAGGAGGGTAACAACATTAGCAGGAGATGTGGGGTCTTCCCACTGTTTTTTTTCCTAGTGGACTTTATAGTTTTCTGATCACCACTGGTATATGTGGAGGTGCCATCAATACCTTGAAAAAATGCATTTGGGTAATAAACATTTAGCTTTACCTTCATCAGATATCATCAGCCATATTTCTTTTTTTCGTTTGTCTACTGTCACAAATTAGCAGTGATGACCACAGCGTCAGCATCAGCTGGCGACAGTCATTCCCTACGGAAATAGATATGGCGCAACAGGGCTAAGCAGGTGACAACACACACTTCTAAATGGGGCTCTTGTTAGGAGGCAGGTCAGGGTCCAAGACAGGGCTCGTTGGCTATGAAAGTCGCTACAGAAGAAGTCTTTGACCTCTCGTCCCAGGGCAATCCAGGCAGTTAATTTGAGTCAATCCTCAGTTCACGTTGTGTTCAAACCTCTCCATGAACCAACACACAGCAATAGAACCTGCCTTGTCACCCTCTGGTTCCCTCTCTTCCTGGGGGGACTCAACTCAAAACTTTCCTAATGAACAGAAACGAAGACTTACACTAAATTGCAGTGAATTCGGTTCAAATGAAACAGAAGTCACCCTTACCTAATGCTATTTGGGGAAGCTGGGAAGAAAGGCCTTTTTCATTGGGCTCATGGCATCCTCCACACTTTCCTGATTCCATCTGAGGTTCAGAAATTGGAGCTCCCCAAAGCTCACCCAGGAGAATGCCAGTTTAAGCATTTCATCTCCACACCCTTGAGAACCATGACGAGGTCACAGGCTGAAATAAATCTCCTGACCTCTGGGAGTATTTTTCCATGAGCTGAGGCCACTGTAGCCTTCTGCAAGTGGATGGAGGTCCCAGGTGGTGTCACTTAGGGAAGGGCAAGGGGCATCCCAACCTGGTTGTCAGAGTCTAATGCCACAACCACACAGGGCACCCACTTCCCTCTCAACCTCTCGCCATCCAGGGACTCATCATCTGGCACGTGATTGGATGATGAGAGAGGAGGGGGAAGTCTACGTGTGGGCATCTCCTCATTCTCCTTGACCTTTGGCTAATTCACTACCAGGTGAGCAAGAGCCTGGGGAAAATTAACCCCCTGTTATGAGTTTCTACACTATTATAAAAGTCTGATAAGGAAGACACTCAAAATATTGGTCACCAGCTAGAAAAAGTGAAGTGGTTGCCTTACATGGAAGGTTAGTTAAAGGGGCTGGGGAGCGAGGGGGCTTGCTTCTTCGTGAAATTCAGTTCAGGGTCCCTGACATTGGTTTGGGGGATTTCCTTAAATACATACTATCTTCTTTGTTGATAATAGTAGCATATGTGGAAAATTGGTTTGCTTAAATGCTTAAGATAACTATGTAATGGTTTGTTTAGTCAGTCGGTTAGTATTGCTAAGTCATCACTGGGCATCGAGCAGCATAAACTAGGAACCAAGTCCTTTCTTCTAATCCTTTCTGCCTTTGAGTATCTTTCTCCAACTGTATCTTTGCCCAAACAAATGACACTCCCCAAGCCTCACCAAACAATCCTGCTTTCACCTGCACACTGACGTCATCACCCACAAGACTGTCCACAGAGGCCCTCCCCCCTCCCCCACCTCACATGACCGAATTTCAGTTACCTGCAAATCTCGCTTCTAGTTCCTCGCTTTTATTGGGGATGATGTAATTATTGGACGGTACAAAGGTGCAGCAGGGACAGTGTAAACTTATTTTAAATCCCAGGTTCCTGTCTGGAAAACATGAAGTCAAGGAGGTCATTTGCATGAGCGTCTATGCCCTTAAATATGCAGTCAACTTGCAATAACTTAGGGTCGCTGGACATCTAGGGAGGAAAACAGAGGGTGGGTGTAACCTTTATGGTGGAGCCATTCGTGAACAGCGTCGGTCACGTCGAAGGATAGCCATTCCCCTTCTGCTCTTGTTTTCACCACTTTGCTGTCGATGTAGCGCTGGGTTGGAGACGTCAGATCCTTGGATTTGAGAATCTAGGAGCAGGAAGAGCAAGGGAAAGAGCCCAGTTGGCATATAGACAGCATGACGAAGCCATGGCCGGGAGTATTCCAGTGTGTTATCTAAAGGGTGTCCCAAAATTCACGCAAGAAGTAATTTTGATAGAAAACACAGGTTTATAATTAAAAATTATAAATTTTTATTGATTCATAAAGTATACAGTATAGGGTTATGTATGAAATAGCACATCGGGTAAATGGCCTCCACGGCTTTGCTGGCACATACGTAAAGCCGTGGTCTTCATTGATCTTCATTGTCCCTGCTCCTGGGCCATAATTGGTACTTGGTAATGCTTATCAAATGGAAGGGATTGAAATCAAAGGGCAACAGATATTAGAATCTGATTCAATACACCAAGTAAAATTAGGCTTTTATTTTGTTGTTGTTGTTGTTAATGCTCACGCAAAATTCAAATCTTGCGTGAATTTTGGGACACCCTTTACATGTAGCGTCCTCTCCAACGCAGGGCCACGCGCAGGAAAGCCTAACACCAGGCCATCCGCCATGAGAAACAGAGCCACTACATCAGCTGTGTGTGATGATAAAGGTGACGGGGCCCATAAAGCCATGTGTCTAACAGAAAGTGACAGTAATTATTTTGCTTTGCTGACATAAACTTTGCAAGACTTCGGCCATAAATTCTACGCTATTAAGTTAATGGTTTTGTTATTCTGCTTCCCGACTTCTTTCATTGGGGGTGTTAGGAGGTGGGGAGGGGTCCCATTCAGAGGGCCCCTGAATTATAAATCTGCTACTAAACAGAGAAAGGTCCTAACCCTGGATCCGAAACCCACTGGCCTTAGAAAGCGTGCCATGCCTCGGCTTTTGAGGTAAGTCTGGAGCTGGGGTATTTGTTCTCAGCGTGACTTGTTATGATTTCTAAAGATATTCCATATCCCTTGGACTGAGTGTGGATTTGGGCAGGAGAGGTCTGGCCGGGAGGATAGTGAGGGTCTGGAAGAAAACCAGCCTGAACGCTGAGAGTTAGAAGGAGGCATTTATTTCCAATAAAGAGCACCTGCAGCACGTTCTTGAATTTCTGTGAGAAGCGGACATTTTAGGGTTTTTGTGGGGGTTTTTAATTCTGTCTTTAAATGATAGTGTTTTCTGAACCAATCAAACCAAGATCCTACATCTCCTAGCGCTGTATTAACTCTCTTCCCAGACCTGTATCCTATCTTTCCTCAGGACTCAGGGGTTCAAGCCCTATGTTTGTTTGCTTGCTACTGATTTTATTGTTTTTATTATTTATTTATTTTAAATATATTTTATTGATTTTTAAAATATATTTTATTGATTTTTTTACAGAGAGGAAGGGAGAGGGATAGAGAGTTAGAAACATCGATGATGAGAGAGAAACATTGATCAGCTGCCTCCTGCACACCTCCTACTGGGGATGTGCCCGCAACCAAGGTACATGCCCTTGACCAGAATCGAACCTGGGACCTTTCAGTCCACAGGCTGACGCTCTATCCACTGAGCCACGGCTAGGGCCATGGTCGGCAAACTGCAGCTCGAGAGCCACATGCGGTTCTTTGGCCCCTTGAGTGTGGCTCTTCCTAAGCCTTAGGAGTACCCTAATTAAGTTCATAACAATGTACCTACCTATATAGTTTAAGTTTAAAAAATTTGGCTCTCAAAAGAAATTTCAATCGTTGTACCGTTGATATTTGGCTCTGTTGACTAATGAGTTTGCCGACCACTGGGCTAGGGCATGCTTGCTACTGATTTTAGAGAGAGGAAGGGAGAGATAGGGAGAGAAAGAATGATCGATATGAGAGAGAAACAGCTCCTCCTGCCTGGGGCTCAAACCCCCAACCTGGGTATGTGCCCTGACCGGGAATCGAACCGGTCAAGCCTTTGGCATGTGGGATGTCGCTCCAACCGAGCGCCTGGGCCAGGGCAGCCCTATGTGGCTGTCACTGCCCTTCCCGACATTGAGTCTAACTCTTCCATGGTCATTGCATACAGATGGCCCGGGTCTCTCCAATAGGTTCCTAAGCTTCCCCAGGATTGTGTCTTCAATTTGATGTCCCTTTAAAGCACAGCCCTCAGCAAAACTGAATGACTATCTGAACGTCTACAGGATTTGTTTGCTTTCCTTGTAAAACAAACATGCATAATCTTCCCGTCGCTTTTAAAATGCACTTCTCTTCTGTGTATGTGATTTGGTCTCCGGTCACTTGGCAACAGACGCATCCTAGAGTATCTGTCCTTACAATAGCCTGTGGTTGTTGATTTCCGAATTAAGTTTACAAAAGGAAAGAGATTCATACAATTGGACTTTGAGGTGCTGGTGTGACTTTTAGACAAACCCTATTCCTCAGGCCTTTCCCCTGAGGTCCGACAAACCCCACAATGTGGGCAGAATCTAGTCATGGTTCTCCCCGTAGGCAGGATGCTCCTTGTGAATTAAAGGAAGCAAACAAACGGGACTTCAGGGCTGGGCACCCTGGGGTCTGGGCTTGGCACAAGTTATTTGATTTCTTTTGAATCCTCAAAACGTTGCTGTCAGGTAGATCAAGCAAACTAAACTGCAGGAGGTTAAGTGGCTCGCCCAGTGTCTCACAGAGAATCATGGTATAGAGAACACAAAGCAACACTTTGGTTTTCCCACTTCAGTGCTGGAGTTTGAAGACCAGAGAGTGGTGGGAGTCAGGGTTGCAACACGAGTCACCCTTGCCCTGGTCCAGGCGACACAGAACATGCAGTGATGGAGACAGAGACTGTTAATGAGATGATAAATGTTGGTGCAAGGTGGAAATATCAAATGTGGAATGCATACACAGTTGATGCCGACACGAACCTATACCTTAAAATCAAAGCTTAACATCAGCGTTTCCTCTGGAAATCCAACCTCGCCTTGAAAACTCCCCCAGTCGGGCCACTACGATACCACGTCTCCAGTTGGGAGTGAATGGTAGACTTAACCTAACCCGGGATAACAATGATGAAGCGATGGAGGGGGAGTTTTCAGGCAATTCCATCTGCCTCGCGGCCTGAAAAAGGACTAACATACCCAGGATTCATTTTCCTGTCCTTAAATTCCTTCCCCTTGCTGACCTCCTATCATGTGTTATTTTATGTTTTGCGTATCTGCTTTGCTCCTAATTAGCTTTATGTCTTACTCATGTTCCTATCCTTAACACTTAGACCTATTGTCAAAAACAAAACATTGTTTTCCTTGTGGCATTACATAGGGTATATTTTGATATAGCTGTGAGATCTATCTATGAGATATATGTATGAGTAAATATAAATAAATATAATTATATAAATATTTTACTTTGTAAAATGCCTTTAGGACAGCGGTTCTCAACCTGTGGGTCGCGACCCCTTTGGGGGTCGAACGACCCTTTCACAGGGGTCGCCTAAGACCATCCTGCCTATCAGATATTTACATGACGATTCATAACAGTAGCAACATTACAGTTATGAGGTGGCAAAGAAAATAATTGTATGGTTGGGGGTCACAACATGAGGAACTGTATTTAAAGGGCCAGAAGGTTGAGAACCACTGCTTTAGAAGGTGTTTCCTCAGCCACAGAACGAACCCCTGTAGGTTCTGACAATGGACAACTTCGTATCGTCACGTGGGTGAAAACTCCTCCACATCTTTTCATCAGCTCAAGACCAAGCCAACTGAAACCACCCAAGAGAGACAGCTGCCCTGCCGCCTCATGCTGAAACTCTGTTCTCGCGGGTTTGCCATCTCGAACTTTCTGGCCAAGGAGTTCTTAAACCCACTTGCTGCCGCTTAACTCCGCTCTTTCTGATCCAGTCCTCCGTGCAAACAGGAAACAGCTGCTTTCCATCAGCCAGAGAATAACCCTCATAGTCCTGGAGACTATTATTAAGTCCCCCTCAGCATGCCCGCTCTCTGCCTCTCTCTCTCTCTAAGCTAAATAAACCCAGTTCCTGTAGCTGATACTTAGAGGGGTATTCTCCCAAACCTTTAATCACGTGGGTCGCTAACAAGGATGAATGGTGCTATATGAAAGCTCTCCTCCTACAGCTCCGTGACTGTGCCTCAGAACTGCTAGAAAACCTTCTAATCGCCTCTCAGGGTCTCCCGTCTCCACTTGAAAGGTATCTTCTTTCTAAGAATAGGCACACCCTCCCTATTCCCTGCTTATCTTCCCTTTTTCACCTACTAGTGTAAGGGAAGACAATCCATCAGTCCTTTCTTAAATTCAGGAGTTCATACAAAAATGGCCAGATCGGCCAACTTCCCGTTCTCTGTTAGTCTTCACTGGCTCTAAGCTCCCAGCAACACGTGTACCGAGAGTTCACAGGCCTGAATCGACAGCTGTGTCCTGTAGAGCCACAGTTGTTCCCAAATCTCTTTATCCATCTTTACAGGACAAAGGACATATAGCAGGGCCCTGGCCGTCCCGGGTCTGGGACAGACCCAGGGACGCCCCTGCTCCCAGCCTCGGGCCACTCTCCTGCGTCTCATCCAGTCGCCACCCTCACACCCACCTCCCAGACCAGCCAACACACGGGTTTCCTTTCTGCCTTAACCCCTTATGCCGAACAACCACGCGCTCCCAAATGCATCAGAATTACTCCACCAGCGAGGCAGAGGCCCTGTCACCCGCCTGGCCACCTGCCTCTGCGGGCCCCACACCCACCTCTCTCTGGGCTTCTGTTTCGACCTTGACCATGTGGCTCTCAAGGGCGGGGGCCGCTTCTTCCTCAAGTTGGTGGGAAAGAAGAGTGAGGGCCTGAGCATCTTAAAGATGCAAAACCAGCAGTGGCTGCATTCTCTTCCAGGACGTGCTGAGGCCTCCCCAAGATGAGTGGGACAAAACTCAGGGCACCATGGAAGCCGCCCTGGCCTTGGCCTTGGCCTTGGCAAGGACCCAAGCCCTTTGGATCTGCAGGCCCTGATCTCTGTGACTTCCTGCAGAACCACTTCCTGGAGATGGGCCCCGCCTCCTCACCTCCGCAGGTGGCCCCCAGGCTGGGCTGGGCAAGTATTTCTTTGAGAGGTTCACCCTCAAGCACGACTAGGAGCCTGTGAAGCCCAGAGGTCTTTGGGGGTTCCCTCTGTATCCCCTGGTGTCTGGCTTTTACCTCAGTCTCTCCACAATTCTTTAACCGCCCTGAAGCCCTCTCCCATGCATTAGACCAAATGAAACAATAAAGCTTTTAGCAGAAAAAAAAAGAACATTTAATTCAATAGTAGAAGCTCTCTTGACTAATGTCCATTTAACTGGCCAGGTTGGCCAGTATCTCCAATAGCTCTGGAATATACATTAGCTGCTGCCCATTGAATGCTGGGACTCACTGCTGGGAAGCCACAGTCTCTAGAAGGTTCCAAGCACTCTGGCCTCACCAGCTGAGTTACATGCTTAGCAGCTATCAACTGTATATGTTTCTTTTTATTTATTTATTGGGGTGACATTGGTCAACATGATCATATAGGTTTCAGGTGTGGGTTTCTAGGATACAAGATTTCACCACGTGCCCACCACCCAAAGTCAAATCTTCTCCTGTCACCATAGCTTAGGACCCCCCTCTGTCCCCTCACCCCATATATGTTTCTAATCCTGTTTATGACAGTTGGACTTGCTATTGTAATTATACAAGTTAATTACATGGTCTAGAAACTGATGAAATACAGGCCCAGGAGTCAGGAGAGCCATTGTGCTGGGAAACCGAGTGGAGTGTCTTCATCAAGACACGTTGCTTTAAAAAAAAATTCTTTTTTGAAAAATGTGGTGGTTCCTCAAAAAGGGAGTTCCCATATGACCCAGCATTTCCACTCTTAGGTTTAGACCCACAAGAACTGAAAGCCAGGACTCAGACAGGGACCTGTACACTGATGTTCACAGCAGCATTATTCACAACAGCTGAAGGTGAAAACAACCCAGGTGTCCCCCATAGGTATGCAGATAAACAAAAGGCCATATAGACATAGAATAGAATGTTATTTGGCCATAAAAAGGAACGAAATGCTGACACGTAATACAACATGGATGAATCTTGAAAGCATTGTGCTAAGGGAAATAAGGCAGGAAGAAAAGGACAAATATTGTATGATTTCACTTATCCTAGGTACCTAGAATAGGTAAATTCATAGAGCTAGAAAGTAGAATAGAGGTTACCAGCGGGCAGGGGCAGGGGTAATGGGGAATTACTGTTTAATGGGTACCAAGTCTGGGGTGATGGAAAAGTTGTAGAAATGGATAGTGGTGATGATTGTACAACATTGTGAATATACTCAGTGCCACTGAATTGTGAGAAGCTACATTTTAAGTTATATTTTATCATCATGTTTTTTTCTAATTTTCGATGGGGCAAAGACAGCTATAAAGAAAGAAGAAGAGGAATAATAGGATAAAAGCCTAGAAGAATGCTGCATTCAGGTTGCAACTGTCCTGAAAGTTTTCTCTTCTTTAAAGAAAATAAAAACTAGAAATGGTAAATGATCCAATATGGATGTGATTCATGGGGAAAAAATTTTCTCTTCTTTAAAGAAAATAAAAACTAGAAATGGTAAATGATCCAATATGGATGTGATTCATGGGGAAAAAATCAGTGTGTAAATTGTGTGTGTTGTGTTGTGTTGTGTATATACACACACACACACACACACACACACATACTAGTATGTTTTAAGTTATATATAGATATACACACACACATACTAGTATGTTTTAAGTTAAAATATTTAATATCTTCATTCTCTCTCTCATACATTTCTATAATCCCCTGCTTTAACACATTTTTTCGTTAAATAACAGACCAACAACCATTCCTTACTGAATTAGAAAAGAGAGCTCCTATTAGATTGGCAATGAGACACAGCTGTCTATCACTGAGCTACCACCCACTCTGATGCTCGAATGTTACCTTCACTCCATTATTGATATATACACATTATCTATGTTATGTGCAAAATACCCACACATCTCCTTTGGCAAGGCTCTGAGCTCTTCACGGAATTACAAAACTCCCTACACAAAAGGATCTATTCAGCTCTCTGTCCCTGGAAAGCAGCCAATCAGGGAGTGGATAGAGGCAAAAGTGGCTGGTGTTACCCAATCGTTTGGGGGCAATAAATAAATAAAAGAAATAGCAGTCTAGATGCAAAGTTATAGCTAGAGGAAATCTTGTTCTTAAAGAATGATGTTGTAAATCAACTCAGGATTTGGCTTAGACGTGAAGGGAAGACACCTCATCCACTCCTATGAGACATTGCAAAAGTGATAAGAAAAAGCTGGAAACTCCATTTGCATATTCAGACATCAACAGACCTACAGGAGAGCCAAGAGGCCACCAGAACCCAAATTCTGATAGGAAGGGAAATTGAACAATAGAGCTATCGAGAAAAGCGGCAGCTTAACTAGTGTGAGCCCATCTTGTCTTTAAATGCATTTCATGTTTTTACCTCATTTAATGTAACTATTTGCAGTGACTTGCATGGATTAACAGATGTTGAACTAAACATTCACTCTACTGCCTATGAGCACCATCTCTCACATCTGCCTGACTTTGAGTGAGCAACCTCAGTAGCATGAAATACTAGCGTTAGAAAGCCCCTTAGAAGCCATCTACTCCACAACAATACAGTTCATTCTCCAACATCTCTGTCTTCGAAGACTTCTCAGGACGGTCAACTCACTACTTTTTAAAAATATATTTACTGATTTCAGAGAGGAAGGGAGAGGGAGAGAGAGAAACATCAGTGATGAGAGGGAATCATTGATCAGCTGCCTCCTGCACTCCCCCTACTGGGGATGGAGCCTGCAACCCGAGAATGTGTCCTTGACTAGAACTGAACCTGGGACCCTCCAGTCTGCAGGCCAACGTTCTATCCACTGAGCCAAACCAGCTAGGGCCAATTCACTACTTTTTAAGTATTGGCTTCAAGGGTAATCCTGGGGGGGGGGGTGCGGTTAAATGTTAATTTCTTAACTTGATCTTAGCCAAAAGGCCGAGAAGCGATAAATGTTAATTTCTTTCAATGGGTTATCGAGCACTGGAAAGATAGAGGGAAACAATAGCATTGTTCTGGTTTGCTGACAGTAGCAGCTTCGAGAATAGTACTCATTGACTTAATTTGGGAGAAATCTGATTTGAAATCTTGATAATATCAACATTTATTTTCATGCAAACAGAGCCCACGCCAGAAAATATGTCTTGGCTTATCCACAGGAGAAACAACCGATTCTCCCTCATTCTTCAACGCACTTCCACCTTCACCCTCCAGAGAGCTTCCACTGATGGAGCAGGAGCCCTGTACCCTTATGACAACCTCACTCCACCCCCGCCCCCGCCCCCATGTACTAAAACATTTAATATAATCAGTTAATTCACTTAGTCATTACTCAATCACTGAATAATTACTGCATTAGAAACATCTGGAAGGCTCCTTAAAGCACTGATTATATGCACCTGGGTCCTCACATACCAACTTGAATTTATTTTATAGCCCACTTCCTCCAGTTGAGTTCAACAAATATGAAGCCCCAACTGTGAGCAAGGCATTGCTGACCCTGACATCCCAGGACCAGGAGCTGGTCCCTCCTCTTAAAGGAGTTGGTGCTGTAGGAAGGGCATCCGGGCATCTCAACAGAAATGTGAAACGGTGGATTCACAGGGCACCAGGAGGCCCTCTGAAGCCAGGTAGCTCCCCCAGCCTAGGGGGCCCCCCCGAGAAGGTGAACAGATAACTATGAGCATCCGAGAAACTGGGAGGGATACTGGGCACTAAGAGAACAAGGCCCAGATAAAGAGACGCGCTGGGCGAGCAGAGAGAGAGCCCGTGGCTGCATCCTGATTCCTCTCTGGGCTCTGTGTGCTGGGACTTAGGGAGACTTTGCCTCATGGATGTGTTAGACCCCCGGGGCTGCCACAGCCTGAGTGGCTTAAAACACCAGAAGTTTGAACAACAGAAGTTTACTCTCAAAGCTCTGGAGGCCAGAAGCAAGAAACCAGGTGTTGGCTGGGCCCTGCTCCCTCTAACTCGGGACGGGGGAGGCTTCCGAATATTCTAGCATCTGGTGGCTGGCGGGCATTCTTGGGTATTCAAGCCGTACAACCTCAGCCTCTGCTTCTGTTCTCACATGGCGTTCTCCCTGGGTGCCTCTGTCTGCATGTGGCCATCCTCTTATAGAGACGCTGGTCATATAGGATCACCATTCTCCTGCCCCCCCCCCCAGTATGACCTCATTTGAACTTAACTAATTACATTTTCAACAACCCTATTTCCAAATGAGGTCATGTTTGAGGTCCCGAGGATTAAGACTTCAACATCTATTTCTCCAGGGGACACGATTGATCTGTAACGGTTGGTGTGCACTCATCACACTGGGTTGAGTAGGTTCGAAATGCTCAGTCTGATTGTGAAGTTCTTCAAAGCAAAGATGTTCCGACCCCTTCTTATTCTCCCAGCATTTCCACAGTCCCTGCCTGCATATTCATAGGGACCAAGAGACTTCATCAGAACGACACCCACAATCAAGGATCAAGAAGCCCATCTTTTAGAATGAGAGGTAGAAACTACTCCTTGGGCCCTAGCTGGTTTGCTCAGTGGATAGAGCATCGGCCTGCGGACTGGAGGGTCCCTGGTTCGATTCTGGTCCAGGGCACACACCTGGGCTCGATCCCCAGTAGAGGGTGTGGAGGAGGCAGCTAATCCATGATTCTCTCTCATCATTGGTGTTTCTATCTCTCTCTCCCTCTCCCTTCCTTTCTGAAATCAATAAAATATATATATTTTAAAAAGTAAGAAACTACTCCTTGGAATTTTACCCGCACACATACCCCAACAAGATTTCATATATATATATATAACCAAAAGCATCATCAGAGAGTGTAAGCAATTTTATACTGTACTTCACCCTTTCTAGTGAATCTACTTCATTGTGGGATGAAAATTAGGGAGAAAAACCAAGAAAGAGAATTTCCAAGCACTTAACATCGCTCCCAGCACACAAGGAGCTGTTAGCAATGATCAACACTGTTGCTTGGCCACATTACACCAGAGAACACTGAATATTAGTTGCAATCGCATGATTATTAACATTTCTTGGGAGTGCGGCAGAACAGCTACTGTTCACACGGTTTTTGGGGTCCTGTCTGCTCACAAGGTAAGCCGACCCGGGTAACATCAAATTTAAAGCAAATGATAACAATCCGATTTCCCTAGGAGACCAGCCTGCCATCCAATCAGGTTGGAAAAACAAAACAAGCTATTAATAGCCTTATGCAAACAAAGTGTTTATTATACTTCATGGCTTTTTTTTTTTTTGAGGGGGTTACTGTACTGTGTGTGTCTCCGATGTGGCACCGGGTTAGGATCGGTACTAAGGGGATTGCACGCTGTAAAATTCAGCACAACCGCACCGTCTTTTTTTTTTTTTCTTTCCAGTAGCACTTTTTGCAAAGTCTAATTGAACAGTTTTTTTGGCTGACTTTTTCTTTCATATGCCCTCGGGCAATATGAGACATGAAAGCTGAGCTCTGTGTGTGTATGTGTGTGTGTGTGTGTGAGCGAGAGAGAGAGAGAGAGAGAGAGAGAGAGAGAGAGAGAGAGAGAGAAAGTGTGTGTGTGTGTGTGTGTGTGTGTAGCATACACACACAGGTATTTGGGGTTAGGAAAAGGGGCTTTCATTAACCTCATTATGCTATACTCCCCAAAATGTTAGGATCCCCAACCTTCATTTTGCAGCAATGGGATCCCTTAAACAGCAGGCCAACACCGCCAACCATGAATT
The DNA here is from genome assembly GCF_000147115.1 of Myotis lucifugus. NCBI lineage: Eukaryota > Metazoa > Chordata > Mammalia > Chiroptera > Vespertilionidae > Myotis > Myotis lucifugus. The sequence goes on from NW_005871181.1 coordinate 1,012,071, forward strand.
TTCACACTAAAGCCTCAGGGGTATGCGTAGTTTAAAATCTTTTGCAGAGATGATATCTATATATATGTGTGTGTGTAAAATTTCTCCCACTAAAACCTGGTTACTTATTTTACTCCATAATCATCAATTCACCCTTTCATCCTCAAATCTGAAACATCATCTAACATTTGCTATCCAGCTTGAAGCCAAAAATAAACAAGTATAAACAGCTTAGGACTTAGCCACTGTCCTGTAGACCCTTGCAACCGGTCTCTGCAAATGATATTTCATCACATTTGACGAAGTGGTGATTGTCTAAATGCAAACTGAAGAGGGTATTGAGGCCCTGGCTGGGTAGCTAGTTGGTTAGAGCATCATCCTGATACACAAAAGTTTTGGGTTTAATCCCCGGCCAGGACACATATAAGAATCAACCAATGAACGCATAAATGGGTGGAACGACAAATTGATGTTTCTCTCTCTCTCTCTCTCTCTCTCTCTCTGAAAAACAAAAATCAATAAAGTTTTTTTAAAATTCAAGTATTAGAGAAAAAGGCTGGAGAGGGCAGGAGGATAGCTTTTATCTCTCCTTTGTCAAAGTTCTCACAGTGTTTTGTAGAGGGCTGTGGAGAGCGGCTATAGCATTTGCACAGGTTCAAGCCTCAGACTAAAGAGAGGGCACAGTCCTCCCGTGGCAAAGCCACGTGCAGGTCCCAGCTTGGAGGGCAGAGCCCTCCCAGCACCATTATAGCCAAAGGCTATCTTGTAAGCTTGACCTTATGGTCCGAACCTGTGGTCCCAGGTGGCTGAGTGAGGTAGGCTGTGGGAGGTGCAGCAAGTGCTGCCAAAACAAAGCTTGATAGAGTTCTCAGGTGCATGTAAGTAAATAGATTTGAAACTCGCGAGAACATTGTAAACATCTTGACCACGCCCTTGCTTTGCCTCGTGGGATCTGACTATAAAATAAAGACTCGGCTTGCAGGCTGTGGCACGGTCTCTCCATCCAAAAGGGTGTCCCATCTGGCTCCAGCTATATTCTCTTGTCTGTTTTCTTTAATCCTTCACCGCCCCTGCTCAGGTTCACCCCTGGCCGAGCTGGACATGGTTCAGAGGGCGGTGTTCTCTTGTCCAGGCAAAGGTGACTTCAGCCGAAGCTGATGTCTGTGTCGCTACAAAAATGAGCAGCTGCTGCTCCTAAGGCCCGGGTCAGGAAATCTAAGATGCCTTTGAGATCCACTGAGGTTTTTTTTAATCTCAGTACATTCATCTATGGATCCCCAGTAGGGGGTATGCAGGAGGCAGCCAATCAATGGTTCTCTCTCGTCACTGATGTTTCTCTCTCTCCCTCTTTCCTCCTCTCTGAAGTAAAAATATATATATTTTAAAAGAATAAGAGCTCTAGCCGGTTTGGCTCAGTGGCTAGAGCGTCAGCCTGCAGACTGAAGGGGTCACAGGTTTGATTCCAGTCAAGGGCACATGCCCAGGTTGCAGGCTCGAATCCCCAGTGACGGGGGGGGGGGGGGGGGGAGCGTGCAGAAGGCAGCTGATCAGTAATTCTCTCTCTCTCTTCCTCTCTGAAATCAATAAAATATATTTAAAAAAGAAAGAAAGGGAAGAAAGAAAGATGAGGAGAAAGGGATGACAGCTATAGGTTGAGAAGAGGAAGCTCAGTGACTTCTCTCACTTAGAGTGGGATTGGACCTAGGTTATCTGACTTTCCAGATTAGGGGGTGAGCTTCTGGACTAAATGGGTGGGGGCTCCAGCCATTCATGCGACCGCAGAAGTGTGCTCAGGGCATCCCCACGCCATTCTAAAGGTTCTTCCTTCCGGAGTAATGGAGGAATAACAAATGAGGGTCTATATCATGCGTGCAGATGTATAGGATGGTTTATATCAGCTCAGAAAAATCTAAGAATACAAAGGCTTCAAGCTGGTAGTCCATGCCAACAACCCAGACAAAGGTTACCTGGTACAGCTCGATCCGCTGTTCGGGCACCCTGGCTTTGGGGTTCTGTAGACGAAAGACTCTGAATTCCGCCTTCACCAGATTGGAAGCGTTCTTTTCCATCGCCGAGACGTCAAAGCGGACGATTCTGAAGTAGGGTCTGTAGAAAGTGGGCGGGATGGCATCTGTGAAAAGTTAGGGCGATCATTGAAAATGATAAAAATCCATTGTTCTCGCTCTCTCTCTCTCTCAAAAAGAAAAAGTGCAGCCATGAGACAGTCTCGAGAAACCATAAGGAAAATATCTACAGAACGATTTCGTTTTCAATCGCCAATTTCGTACCATTAACAATTTAACTAGGGGGGGAAAAATAAAATAAACATGTGCGTTTGGTTACAGGAGTAGCAGATTAATGGAGATTAACAAACCACTTCCAACTCCATTTGCGGGCGTGCAGTTAACCCTCTCGTTTGAAAGTTGGCAGAGCAGTGGAAAATGCTAGATGGTCATGCATTGGAGCATGTTCGTGACAGTTGATGCTGGAGAGAGCTGTCAGACTCGCATACACTTTAATCACATACGCCAAGAAAATAGCTCCTAATGGCAAGCAGTTTTGCCCATGTATTTTTTTTCCTTGAAATTTTGGCATCCAAATGTTCTGCTCTCTCCAGGTTCATGTATTGCATCTTTTCTTGGCTTCGAAAGCTTGTTTTTTTTCACACACGTGTGACCAAATACACCCTCTAGTTAAGTTAGGATGAGGAAATCAAAATTAAAAACAAAACTATACCCATATACCAGCGATACAGCATCCAGTCTTAAAATTCCTTATTCAAGATAATGCCCTTGGTGGGAGGGAATCTTGGCTAATGGAGAGAAAGAATCGGCCCAAATTCCTTCAGTGCTGAGCCACGTAAAACAGCACACCACACTTTCAAGCTCAGGGTGGCGAGGGTGTTGTTATTATTTTATAATCACCTGCCATCACTTTTGAAGATGCAATGGAGGCCATACCAAATAGCAAAGCAGGTCCAAATTCCAGCCCCATCCATCCTCTACAATACCCACCGATTGAGCCCCTACCCTGGGCAGGCCACTTGCTTCACATCTTTCCACCATCCTAGTCTAAAATCTCTTGCAAACTTTCTTTCCTTATTCCAGAATGTTCTATCCACTCTGGTGCCTTCATTACTCTCTTCTACCCTCTCCTGAACGGCTTAGCTTCGTCTCAACAGAATCTTTCACTGTTGCTGATGGCTCTTGACAGATGTTTTGATGACTCCTGCATTATGTTTGTTTGGTTGGTTTCCCCCCGTGCAATTTTAAGGACCTTGAGGGCAAAGACCTTGTTTGCCAAGTCTTTCTTCTTCTCTGCATACCCAGGACGGGGCTCTGCACACGCACAGTTTACCGAATATCCACTGTTTGCATAGCCGGTCATCAATGAGGAGCCTTGAAAGACTCAGGCATCTGGCTATTGGCAAGGCCAAGTTCTTATTAAATAAATGAGCCATCTTGCCGATCTTAAAATAGACATAAATACCTTTCGTGATTTCTGGAGAAATCCGTGCCCTGACAATTACACTGAAAAAAAAAACAAAAAGGCTCGGAACACACCAAGAATTCCTCATCTGAGGAGCTCTGCAGTTTCTCAGCCTCAAAACCCCAGAGCCTGGCCCGTCCCTGTGCCCGGGCCCTGGATTCTCAGACAGCAGCTCACGGGGAAGTGAGGTCCAAGCCATGCCCTGCCGGAGGCCTGCTTCAGAGACGACTGTGCGAACTGAGGGAGCCGAAAGTCTCAGAGACAAACAAACAAACAAACAAACAAATGTTTTTAAAAATCTAAAGCAGTGGTTCTCAACCTTCTGGCCCTTTAAATACAGTTCCTCATGTTGTGACCCAACCATAAAATTATTTTCGTTGCTACTTCATAATTGTAATGTTGCTACTGTTATGAATCGTCATGTAAATATCTGATATGCAGGATGGTCTTAGGCAGGGGTCCTCAAACTACAGCCCGCGGGCCACATGCAAATACAAATATTGTATTTGTTCCCATTTTGTTTTTTAACTTCAAAATAAGATATGTGCAGTGTGCATAGGAATTTGTTCATAGTTTTTTTTTTAAACTATAGTCCAGCCCTCCAACGGTCTGAGGGACAGTGAACTGGCCCCCTGTTTAAAAAGTTTGAGGAGCCCTGTGAAAGGGTCGTTCGACCGCCAAAGGGGTCGCGACCCACAGGTTGAGAACCGCTGTTCTAAAGCATCCAGGTCTTGGAGAAAAGAAAGCATTTCTTTCGACATGAAATAGTTGGCGGGCAGTTTCCAAGGAGGGCAACCATTCACAGAAGCAGGAACATTTTTGGAGCCCCCAGCAGAACAATTTGAAAAGGTAGCTGCTGCCCTAGCCAGTCTGGCTCAGTGGATAGAGCATCAGCCTGCAGACTGAAGGGTCCCGGGTTCAATTCCGGTCAACGGCACATGCCTGGGCTGCGGGCTCGATCCCCAGTGGGGGGCGTGCAGGAGGCAGCCGATCAATGATTCCCTCTCATCATTCATATTTCTATCTCTCTCTCCTCTGAACAGGCCCAGCCCAGGTGATTGAACGGGTTGGTATTCACCGATCGGCTCAGCACCTGGGACAAGAAGCCTGGGTGGGGGTAGGGCCATTTGCTTGAGCTCTGCACCCTCTCTGCTTTGCCCAGGCCCTTCCTCAGGCCTAGTGGCTGCCTGCATCTTCCCGTGGCCTCCCCATCAGACGCCGCACACATGCTTCGAAAGCGCATCCTGGAAGAGCAAAGCCCATTCAGTGTGTTTCCTGTCGTTAGAAAGCATAAACATCTAGTTCATTTCCCCGCAGGCCCGATCCACCAACCCCCACGAACACCCATCGTTCACACCCACCCGCCCCCTCATCCTTCCATCAAGTGTGCAAATAAGAGCTCTTGAGATTTATTTTTATTCTCTTTTGTGTTTATTAAACTTTGAGCCATTACCGCTCTCCCCCCACCCCCTTTTCTGGGCCTTGGCCCTACACACGCTTCTTTTTATGGCTGCCGCGGACCACGAGGTCAATTTTGTTTCTTCTTCTTCTAAGCAAACCGTCTAAGGATCGTGTCCTAGGCTTTCAAGCTTTGAAGGGGCGCTTGCAAATATTTACAGGAGCAGCTTGATCATGAAGTGGGGGCTCCAAAAAGGGGGTGGTTCTGCTCCCCCACCCCCTCCCCCCACCGCTCCACATTGGCCAGCGCCCTCCGCCCCTCAGGCCCATGGTCGGCAAACTGCGGCTCGAGAGCCACATGCGGCTCTTTGGCCCCTTGAGTGTGGCTCTTCCTAAGCCTTAGGAGTACCCTAATTAAGTTAATAACAATGTACCTACCTATATAGTTTAAGTTTAAAATATTTGGCTCTCAAAAGAAATTTCAGTCGTTGTACTGTTGATATTTGGCTCTGTTGACTAATGAGGTTGCCGACCACTGCCTCAGGCTATTTTAACCATTTCAGCTGATTCTAGTTCAAGGGCCTGAAAATACAAATCGATGTTCTCGGCTCTTGCTTTAGAAGTAGAAGCAGTTCAATGCACGAGGTGAGAAGAAAGCTGAGCAGCTCCCACCAGCGACTCTGTGTTGGTCTTGTGACCACAATGAGGCGACCAGGCCAGCAGGACACAGAAAAGCAGAAATTGCAGCAATGCAAGAACTCTGAGGCTCTTAGAAAAGTGAAGTGCCCCCATGATTCTCACTAATTGCCCAGCTTATTTATTGTATTTTTAAATATATATTTTTACTGATTTCAGAGAGGAAGGGAAAGGGAGAGAGAGATAGAAACATCACTGATGAGAGATTCATTGATCAGCTGCCTCCCACACGTCCCCCACTGGGGAGCGAGCCCGAAACCCGGGCAGGTGCCTTTGACCAGAATCAAACCCGGGACCTTTCAGTCCACAGGTGGATGCTCTAGCCACTAAGCCAGTGGTTCTCAACCTTCTGGCCCTTTAAATATAGTTCCCCATGTTGTGACCCAACCATAAAATGATTTTCGTTGCTACTTCATCACTGTAATGTTGCTACTGTGATGAATCATCATGTAAATCTCTGATATGCAGGATGGTCTTAGGTGACCCCTGTGAAAGGGTCATTCGACTGCCAAAGGGGTCGCGACCCACAGGTTGAGAACCGCTGCACTAAGCTAACCTGGCTAGGGCCCTGTGACTGTTCTTATGGCTGGTAATTTGCAGTTCTAACCCCTTTCACCTTTTCCAATGTGAAGAGCTTTTAAAATACCCATTCCTGGGACCCAGGTCCCGAGAATCTGTTTCATTGAACCCAGTGGACTTTTCTAAGCTCTTCCATGATTCTCAGGCACAGGCCGGCTGGAGAAGCCCTCAGGGAAGAACTGAGAACACGCAGCTTGAAGAAGAGGGGGGTTTAGAAACACCACATCCCTTCGGAGATTCCAAATCCTTCCGGTGGGAAGTTCTTACTTTCAGTAGAGCCAGGGAGTCACACTTTGGCTCAATATTAAAGAATTTTTCTCATAGAAAAGTTTAAAAGGAATGGGAGTACCTCCCTGGAAAAATTCAGGCCTTTGTGAGCTATACCTTGTCCCCAAAGACGCAGTGGGGTGTCCTGAATCTGGGGGTGGCCAAGCTAGATGGCCATCAGCACACTCACAGCTCTGCCATTACATCATTCTCCTCAAGGGTGAGCCTCCAAAAGCGGGTTTTCTCCCCTAAATTCTACATTAGACGATCGTCACTCACCGCCTGCGTGGGACTCACCTGGGGAGCTTGCTGATAATGCTTATCACCTGGCTCCATCCCAGGCCTTGAGGGCGAATCGCGTGTGACTCTGCTTTGCACTGAAGTTTGATAACGTCTGCCCTAGACTGTGGTCTAACCACAATGAACTTGGCCAGGCTTCCCTTCCCGTGGTTACTCAGTGTCATGAACTAGTGAGGGATGAATAGCATGCCTCCATCCCACCATCCACACCCTAGAGAGAATGGCCTGGTCTCCCTCAGAATTCTACCTCAGGCCCCCTCCCAGGTTATCCTAGTTCACATGCTGCTGAGCAAGAGCTTTTAATCCCCATTTCACAGGTAAAGGAACGAAGAGCAAGGAGAATAAAATAACTCTTGGCCACAAAGTGAAGCTGGTCTTTCTATCAACCCTGTGGCTTCTGCCTTCTGCACAGAGGAGCCGCATGAATGCCACCCTGGCAGAAATACCAACCCCGTGTCGGAGCCTTGTCACAAAGTTGGATACAAAAAAAAGTGGCTCCTTGTCCAGGCGCTGTGGCTCAGTGGTTGTGCACTGACCTATAAACCAAGAGGTCAAGGTTTGATTCCCAGTCAGGGCACCTGCCCAGGTTGCTCCATCCCCAGTAGGGGGCGTGCAGGAGGCAGCCAATCAATGATTCTCTCTCATCATTGATGTTTCCATCCTTCTCTCCCTTCCTCTCTGAAACCAATAAAATATATATATATTTTTTTTTTAAAACTGGCTCCTTCTCAACTAGAGATCATCTTGGCCTTGCAGGAAAGCTCCAGAAACTTGAATGCAAGGCCCAGTATTTGGATGCCCAGCCTGCACGGGCTCTTACCTCCCAGCTCCTGGAGACACAGAACAAAGTCCTTGTTTTCCTTCCCAGAAATGACTGGGCTCCCATAGCTTTACAGTAATCGGCGTGGACTTTGACGAGCCTAATGTGCGCCGTGGCCCCTTGTCCCTGACATGCCCAGCTTTTTGAGGGAAGCAGTTTGGGGTCCATTAGATGTCCCGAGAGGGTGGCAAGACCAGCAACCCACTGAGCAGTTGGAGGCCAATAAACCAGCCTGTGTGTGTGTGTGTGTGTGTGTGTGTGTGTGTGTGTGTGTGTGCAGACACAGCCAAGCAAGAAACCAAGACAATTGTGTTTTGGGGTTTCCTGAAATTTGTCTTGGCACGCCAGCGATGGATTTCATTTCACGACCACATCCCAAACACTGCTGACATTCAAGTCACAGCAATTTCACACAAAACGACCGAGAAATAAACAGCGCATCCGCGGTGGCTTCTGCCGCTCCCTCCGCCGTCGCTCCTATTAAATGTAACCCAGCCCCCGAGCATCTGTGATTGAAAGCGGGAGTCGCCACGTGGGGCCGGGGTCAGACTTGACGTGCCGTTGGCAACTGGGAGTCTAACTGTGTCAGCATCAGCTACGGGACTTGGCCTTCATCTCCCTGCTATTAGAGATGGGACGGGCTGTCGGCGTGAGCCTGGGACCCCTTCTGACACAGGGCCACCAAATGCAATCGCAGGGGAGGCGACCTGGGTGGGGGGGGGTGGCTTGCTTGAACTCAGGGTTTCTAGTTTCTACTGCAAAGTTTCCAGCTTCCTCATAACACCCACCTGCAAGGAGACACCTATTTCGTTTCGAGGCCTCTCCATGTCTCATCATGCTCAGGAGACAGGCCTTTGGGTGGGGGGTGCTGGGTTCTTGCAATAAGAGCCTTGGTTGTGGAAAGGGGTGGGCTCACTACGGCTGCAGGGAGGCCCCTGGCTCACGTAGGGCGTGTCAGGGACCAGGGGCAGGTGCACGGTGAATGGGACATACCCCTTGCAATGGCCTCACTGTCCTGCCACTGTCTCATTCGCTAAAGCACATAAGCTCTCTTGGTTTGGGTTCCTTTCTTTTTCTCTCTCTCCTCCTATGACCCTCTCTTTTCCCCTTGTTCCACATTCTTTATCTTATCCTTTTTTCTTACGTCTCTTCTATCTGTCCTTCTTTTTCTCTCTACACTATCCACGGGGCAGAATAGTCATGGGTCTGATCCACTTCTGGTGTTTAAAGAGGCCGGTGACCCCCACGACATGGTGGAGCCCCACAACTCTCCCAGAATTCAGCCACGGCTCCCTGCACGGCCAACAGGAGGAAGGCACCGTGTGTCGACTGCACGGATGAATTCAACTTGGAAACTGAGAAGCGCATCTTTAAGCTCTTAGCAAATTAGAATCCCTTTTTCTTTTTTTTTTTTCTTTTTTTTAAAATATATTTTTATTGATTTTTTTACAGAGAGGAAGGGAGAGAGATAGAGAGTTAGAAACATTGATAAGAGAGAAACATCAATCAGCTGCCTCCTGCACATCTCCTACTGGGGATGTGCCCGAAACCCAGGTACATGCCCTTGACCGGAATCGAACCTGGGACCCTTCAGTCCACAGGCCGACGCTCTATCCACTGAGCCAAACCGGTTTTGGCCCCTTTTTCTTCTTAATCTTTCTAGAGATTGAAAAACCAAGGAGTCCAATCTTTCCAGAAAAAATGCAAAACACTGGCGAGGGAAGAATTAAAATGCACCATCTCGAACATTCTTGCTCATCCCCGCAAAGAGGCACAAGCTCCAACAGTCTCCGTCCTTCCCGCAGCCCTGCAGTGACTGCTGTGGGCTTCTGACATGCTCACTGGGTGCAGCGACTCCTTACCAGCCTGCAGGTCTTTCTCTAATCTTCCTAAAATCACAGCAGCGATGAATATAATGGCCAGGGCGTGTCTCCCTTGCACTGGACGCTTCTCTGTTTCCAGGGAGCTGCTTTGTGAAGCTACCGCCTAATGGCTTGGAGGCACGATGCTGATCCTTGCTGTGCCCGAAAGCGAAGCTAATGCACAGCAGGGCACACCCTGCGAGGATTGCAAGCTATTTACTAATTTCATCACGTGGCCACGGGCTGTGACTAGGAACACCTTACAGTCAGGACCTGGGAGTGAGTAAATATGAAGAGGAAGAGAGGGCCTGGATGATGCAGTTTGAGAGGGGGAAAAAGCAAACACAGCCAATATTCAGCCTCTCTGAGACTCCTGGTGGCATTTAGAAATGAGAGCCCACAAAGGAACCGCCTGGCAGGTGCTCGGTCCTCTCTCACTGTTGTTGGTATCTAGTTCCTCTTATTACGGTTTTGTCTACAAGACAAGACAGGACAGCCTTGCCCAGACTCCCAGGCTCAGAGCCCAGGTGGATGGCCTACTACGGTCTCTTCCCTATCTTGGCCTCAGATATGCTTACCTACTCGTGTACCCAGTAGGTCTAGTTCTGCCACACAAGCTGATCCATTCCCTTTCCACTTGGCCCTACTTAGAAATTCTTAAGCCAGCCCTGCTGGTGTGGCTCAGTGGTTGAGCATCAACCTATGAACCAGGAGGCCACGGTTCCATTCCTGGTCAGGGCACATGCTCGAGCTTTGGGCTCCATCCCCAGTAGGGGGCGGGCAGGAGGCAGCTGATCAATGATTCTCTCTCATCATTGATGTTTCTCTCTCTCTCCCTCTCCCTTCTTCTCTGAAATCAATCAAAACATATTTTAAAAATAAAACAAGCAAAACATTCACCCAGTGGCACATTTTCTTCAAAATGGATGAACAGGACAGCTGTGTCCTACTGAGAATCATCAAGGAAGATGGCCAACGGGAGGTTCTAGAACCCACCTCACCCTGAAACGCCCATCCCCCACTCATCGGCCCTCTGAGGGTTAGTTTCCAAACAGGGTTCCTGGGGAAGCTGATGGGAAGGTCTGAATTGTTCTTGATGCCGAATGCTGGCCCTGAACGTGAACTAGGGAGGTGGCGGGAAGGAAGAATTGCCCTGAAGGAGTTGTGAGTGATCCGTCCTTATTAGCATCTCGGTAGACGGCCGTGCAGTGCCTTCCAAACACTGTTATAGAGTCTCAAAGGATGGTGTTTCATAGGGTTGGAGGATATATTTGTAAAGGGTGGGTACACTCCCCCCATCCTGTTTGTATTGGCAGCCTAGCTCTGGGCAATTAAGATACGGGGACGTACAGGAATTATAGGAATCCAGATGAATGCGGGCCGCCGCGTCCCAGAATGGGGGCTCCGTGCGTTAGGCAGGTTTTAAGAAATCGCGTTCACTTGGGTGCTAAGCAGCCTTCTGCTCAAGGTCAGGCCACCGTTAGTGAGAGGAAATGAAAACAGTCTTTAAAGTAAGACTCTGCATAGCACAACGTCTGAGTGGGTGTTATTTTTATTTAATTATCTGAGAGCAAGCCCAAGAATTTCGCTTCGATCGTGCGATTTGGGTGGACAGCGGCTGTAGAATGTACCGATTTTAATCTGCTCTCAGGGACAAGCGGGAGAGGAAAGTGACTAAAGAAGAACAACCACGGTGTCTGAAGAGTTAATGCAACCAGTTCTAGTTTATTTGACACCCCAGCAAAGAGGGAAGGCGCTGTCATTTTAAGAAGCGTGAATTCTTTTTTTTAAATGTATATTTAAATCTATATTATTTTTATTTCAGAGAGGAAGGGAAAGAGAGAGAGAATCATGGATCGGCTGCCTCCCGCACGCCCCACACTGGGGATCAAGCCCCAACCCAGACATGTGCCCTGACCGCACTCAAACCCGAGACCCTTCAGTTCACAATCCCGATGCTCTATCCACTGAGCCAAACCAGCTAGGGCGAGAAGCGTGAATTCTTAAGAAATGAGTTTCTTCTCTTTTGAAGCTTAAGCTCTGGCTCCCCTCCCCTCTATTTTCCTTGGAGGCCTTCAGAAGTCTGCTGCGGACGTGTCAACACTCAGGTGGCTTCTGAGCTTGCCCTGCACTGCTTCTCTCAGTACAGCAGTGTAGACGGGACGAGGCACATGTCCATTTAGTTTCAAGTCAATGGCTCTCCTCCACTTCTCAAAAAGCACTAAGTAAGTCCTCATTAAAGAAGAGCTCTTCTTATAAAGCCAGGTGCCTCTGAAATGTGTTAGGGCAGTGGTCGGCAAACTCATTAGTCAACAGAGCCAAAATATCAATAGTATAACGATTGAAATTTCTTTTGAGAGCCAGATTTTTTTAAACTTAAACTATAAAGGTAGGGTACATTGTTATTAACTTAATTAGGGGTACTTCCTAAGGCTTAGGAATGAGCTACACTCAAGGGGCCAAAAGAACCCCCATGTGGCTCGAGAGTCACATTATGCCCTCCCACGGTTGTTAGAGGAAAACCAGGTGGATCCCAGGCCCCCACAGAAATATATGTACACACACACACACACAGCCAGTGTGAACTAAGGAACGAACTCAAGTCAAGAGATGGACAAGTGCCCAACCAGCATGGCTCAGTGGTTGAATGTCGACCTATGAACCAGGAGGCCATGGTTCAATTCCTGGTCAGGGCACATGCCTGGGTTGTGGGCTCGATCCCCAGTGTGGGGCATGTAGGAGGCAGCTGATCCATGATTCTCTCTCATCATTGATGTTTCTCTCTCTCCCCCTTTCTCTCTGAAGTCAATAACGATATATTTTGTTAAACGTTCCTGTGTTCTTCTTAATGTAGATTCATACTTACAATAGAGGATACATTTAAAAACAGACACCTGCATTCCTGCCTCGCATGCTGGCCCCTTCTAAAGATCAGTACAAATCCCCGGGAGATTAAACATGGAGAAAACGGGGGTCAAGTCCTGTCTAAATGGGGGTCCATTTTGGCTGAAGGTCTTCCCAGGAAACCTCTGCTGACATCCTACCCCAGCTCTGCAGCTGTCCTGTGACTCCCACGGGCAGAACTGAGGCTCCCTCCGGAGGCTCCCTCCCACAGTTGGTTCCCTTCCCTTTTGCTTTGTTTTCTTCCCTGAACCTTTTCCTTATCATCTACATCAGGGGTCCTCAAACTTTTTAAACAGGGGGCCAGTTCACTGTCCCTCAGACCGTTGGAGGGCCAGACTATAGTTTTTAAAAAAAAACTATGAACAAATTCCTATGCACACTGCACATATTTTATTTTGAAGTAAAAAAACAAAACGGGAACAAATTCCCTTCCCTTTTGCTTTGTTTGCTTCCCTGAAGCTTTTCCTTATCATCTAGTGTTTCATTCAAAAGCCCAATTACTCCCAAGAAGACTCTGCACACAGCTTACTCCAAATAACAACCTCCTCACCCTGTACTCGGTTATTTTCAAGAATCAAGATGAGCCCTATCCGGTTTGGCTCAGTGGATAGGGCATCGGCCTGTGAACTGAAGGGTCCCGGGTTTGATTCTGGTCAAGGGCACATGCCCGGGTTGTGGATTTGATCCCCAGCGGGGGGAGTGCAGGAGGCAGCCAATCCATGATCCTCTCTCATCATTGATGTTTCTATCTCTCTCTTCCTCTCCCTTCCTCTCTGAAATCAATAAAAACATATTTTTTGAAAAAAAATCAAGATGAGCGATCCAAAGAGAAACAGCCCGTCACTCCTCCATATCCCACCGGGGCTTGGAAGGGATGAGAAAGGCGAGCCCGCAGGAGACCAGCGATGGCATTTGAAGATGCTCTCAGCACTGTGTTGGGAGCAGGAGCTGGTCATGTTAGTCCTCCTTCCTAATCCAGACTCCTCTCCCTCCACCCTGGCCACTCCCCTCCAGGCAAATGACTCCCCTGTCTTCTGCCTCAAGGTTTGAAATGACGGAAAATCATTCTTTGGCTTCTGTTCCTTTGCCCAAATGTCCAGCGGGACCCAGTGGCGCGGCAAAGCCAGCAAAGAAAGAAAAAGAATTTAAAAAAAGGGAATTTCCACAGAGAAGTCAGCCAGCTACCTGCTTTAATTTGGGAGTGAGCGGTGCTGTAAGCAGCCACTTTATCAGCCGGGCATCGGCATGAATCAGAGGCCCGGCCCGTCGGCATGTGTGCCTGGAAGCGCCGGGGGTTTTGTTTGGCTCCCGGCAACTTCATCTCACACCTTTGCTTTTCTAATTTTCCACCTGCAGCTAAAAATACTGCTTTTGGGGTGAGAGTCAACCAGAGCGTCTTCCCCAGCCGCTGAGTGAGGGCTGGGCCAGGGGCCTCCGGGCAGGGACCTCCTTCTGTTTTCATTCTCTGTCTCCTGGAAAGACAGTCCTGAGCCCTTCGGGGTGTGGCTTCTGAGGCCTTGGCTCAATTTTCACTCAACTCCCCGCCAAAATGTACAGCGACATTGAGGGTCCCCATGGCAGCCACATCGGGGGAGGGCAAAGAGAACTCAGGCCACGGTTCACCATCTCCTTCTGCTGAACTTAGGGGTCTTGTCTGCGTTTACTCATCAGATAAAGCGATAACAGTACCATACGGGACATGACGTGTGCTTCTCAAACAAGTGCTGATCTCTGCACTTTGACAATAATTCTGCCGGCTCCTGCCACAACTCCCCCCCCCCCCCACCCCCTGCTGTGTGTACATGCACACACACACACACACACACACACACACTCCTAATAACATTTTCTCATCTACTAGCTCTGTTGATGGGCATAGGGAGTTCGGCATTGGGTGGCTAGACCTCTGCCCCAAGCCCCTGGTTATTCAGGAACATGACAGCGAGCTGTGCTTGGTCCAGAGGTGGAGGGCTTGGGGTTTTGTTCTGTTTTTAATATACTTTCTTTTTGTTATGGATTTCAGAGAGGAAAGGAAAGGGAGAGAGAGATAGAAACATCCATGATGAGAGGGAATCATTGAGCGACTGCCTCCTGCACACCCCACACTGGGGATCGAGCCCACAACCCGGGCATGTGCCCTGACCGGGAATCGAACCGTGACCTCCTGGTTCACTGGTCAACACTCAACCACTGAGCCACGCCGGCCGGCCAGGCAGGTTTGATTTTTTTTTTTTTTTGTAACCTCGGCACTGTTGCCTAACAGACACGTACTGTGACTCACAATTGAAGGTCTGGGACTCAGTAGACCCAGATGACACCCCTGGCCTTGCCTCGTCTAAGCTGGCCTTGGGCAAAGATCTCTTCACCCCTCTTGGGCTCAGCTTCCTCCTCTGTAAAGTGGGAGTGACACCCATGTTGCAGGGGGTTGGGAGGCTCAGGACGCCAGAACCCACACAGGACGCCGAGAGCGACTTGGCTCCTGGTGGCCTGACTTGGCCACTCGGATCCCTTCTCCACCCCAGTTTCACTGAAGGGAAAATCAAGACCCACCTCGGAGCAGGACCTTGGGCAAGCCACTTACTCTTGGCATCTATAAAATGGGGAGCTGGGAGGATGAAGGAGGAAAGCAGGAATGGTTAGCTCTGTACCTGGCCCCCAGGGAGCACCCCAACATTTGGCCTCTATTATTATTTTCATCTTAGGTTCCCAGTTGCCAGCAAAAGGGCCACTTCCAGCGAATCTTTGCTCACCTTCCCAGCTACCTACTCACCCAGGGATTCCTCTGAACTCAAGCTCCCTGGCCAGCAGCCGGGCCGCTCTCCTCCCATTCTCCCCCTCCACCCCCCCCCCCCCCCACACACACACACACTCTCAGCCCTGCTCTCCATCTGCAGATGAAGCAAAAATCTGGTAAATATTACACTTACAAGGTAACAGGTCTGGAATGCTTGGCATCCCAGGCGGAGCTCGGTTGCTTCTTGGCACCGGGACACGTATACACAGCAGCCCAGGGCCAAACGACATTTGGCCGCTTCGTGCAATTCAAATAAAGATATTAAAAATCCTACAGCTCTCTAAACATCGGGACTGTTGGCTAATCAAAGGGGTTCGTTTTTTTGTGTGTTGGGGTTTTTTTTAAGTCATCTAAAGAGAACAGGCGTGCTGATGGCTCTTTTCAGTGTAGACCCCAAGGAGCACCCCGTGTATACACACCCCAATATGTAAATCGAGCCCACAACCCGGGCTATTTACATATCGGCTTCCAATATGTAAATGATGGATAGGTTTCAGGCCAGGTGGACTCTGCTTCCAGAGGGGACTGCCTTCCCCCACAAACAAAAGACCTAGGCAATTTCATGCTGGAGTCTGTGTCCTTAACCATTGGGCCACACTGCCCCACAGTGTGTCACGTGACTGGCGAGTGACGACCTTCCGATTAGTGGGAACGTGTCAGGATGATAGAGGCAGCTATGGTGGGTGTGTGCCCTGGGTCTACCACTTCACGGACATTGACCTTGGGTAAATTATTCATCTCTCTAGGCACCTCTCTTTTTTTTATGTGAAATGGAGAAATTAATAACACCTATGGATTATGGCCAGGATCAATGACTCCTATCTCTAAAACGCTGAGCATACCTGGAGTTTAAGCAGCACTGACTAGAAGTCATTAATATCGTCATTATCGTCATTGTTATTAAGTGTGACTGGGAGAAAGTAGGTACAGGGGCTTAGCCGAAGGGGACATGTTCTTAAGTTGGTAAAAGACGTTATGTGCAGGGGGGCTTAGCGGCCCACTGTTGGCCACTGACCAAAAGCAAGTCGAGAAAAACGATACCATTAAGTCATATCACAGCCGGTGACTTAAACATAGGCCTTCAAGGACTTATATGTCAGGACTGAACTCTCAGTCAGAAGAACAGGAAAAGGATACCACTTTTTAAAATATGTATCTAGATTGTATTTCAGAGAGAGGAGGGGAGAGGGGGAGAGAGAGAGAGAAACATCAATGATGAGAATCATGGATCAGCTGCCTCCTGCACGCCCCCTACTGGGCATCGAGCCGGCAACCCGGGCATGTGCCCTTGACCAGAGATCGAACCTTGACCTCCTGGTTCATAGGTTGACGCTCAACCACTGAGCCAGGCCGGCTGGGCGAGGGAACCCTTTGCAACTGGCTTCATCTCATCTCCCAGACACCTAACGCAGAACCTGTCCGTAAGACCTCCTCCCAAAGGCCTGCCTAGGAAGGCGAAGGCAGGGGCTGCAAGCATCAGGAAGGAAGGAAGCGTCAACACCGAGCACAGCGTCCTGGTCAGCTTTCCAAAGTAGGGCCACAGCGAGGCCACACTTCCCCTGCGGGTGACAGAAGGTCCTGTTTGGAGGATGCTGGGAGGGCAGCCACAGTTGGGTACAGACACCCGAGTGGCTTCGCTGGCCCGGGAAGGTGCTGCTCAAGTGACCACAGGCCCGAACAGCAGCAGGGAAAGGCCTCGCTGTGCCCTCGTCACACCTGTTTTCTATCGCCCTCCCTCCCACTCCTTCCCCTCTGTCCTCCCGAGGCCTCCCGCTGCCTTCGCAACTGATGCTGTTTCCTAGGTCCCTTCTGCGTGGGAAAAAGAAAGGAAACACGCTGCAACATACATGGTGAATTAAAACCCAGGAGGGGCCCTAGCCGGTTTGGCTCAGTGGATAGAGCGTTGGCCAGGGGACTGAAGAGTCCCGAGTTCAATTCCAGTCAAGGGCATATGCCCAGGTTGCGGGCTCGATCCCCAGTAGGGGGCGTGCAGGAGGCAGCCAATCAATGATTCTCTCTCATCATTGATATTTCTCTCTCTCTCTTTTCCTCTCTGAAATCAATAAAAAATATATTTTAATAAATAAAAGTAAGGAGGGGACAGCTCATGGGGGGGGGCCTCATCTCAGGATGCATGTCGAAGAGGTGACATGAAGAAGCCAGATCTGTGGCCGAGAGAGAGAGAGAGAGAGAGAGAGAGAGAGAGAGAGAGAGAGAGAGGCATTCAGCAAGGCCTCTAGGGACCGCAGGCTGTATCCTTAGGTGGCATCTCTCCTGCACACCCAGGACAACGGACAGAGTGTCTCCCCGCCCACAGCCGCCCGAGCTCACAGGGCAGGACTGGGCTTGCCAGGGGTCAGGAGTCGGTCAAGCTGCGCCACACGGGCCGGGGGACCAGCACCGGGCAGGGCTTGGTGCTGGAGGAAGCCCAAGTCTCCCTGAGTGCGGAGACCATCAGGAGACGGTGCCCCGAGTTGGATGAGTCACCCCGCTGATTTGGGGGGTGGGGACCGAGGAGGGATGTCCCGGTGGTTAACCACATTTTACTGGGGTGTTTTATTGATCGCAGTTGCACGGAGAGAGACATGACTCAGACGTACGGCATCTGAAGGCGCGTGAAGCACCGGGTCCTAATGGGATTTCAATGTAGGGGATTGTCGTGAACTGTACCGTGAAATGTGAAGAGCTTTGCTCTGAACAGACATTATTTGATTCTGTCCTTTCTCAGCCGGAGAAGAGGCTGAGCCTTCTACCTGCCTTTCCCTGGAAGGCCGTGGCTCGCGTCTCCAGGGAGGGGGTCACGTCTCGGAAAAGTTGTTCATTAACCACCCACCTCGCCTTTGCATTCCCAGGGCCCTCTGTGTGAAAATATCATTCAGCGATTTTTTAAAAATTATTTTGCTTTGTGTAGGGTGGTTAGTGTACAAACCGGTCTCCACAAATAGGCTGTAAGCCATTGAGGGCAGTTACCATGCGATTATAACAATAAAAAGAATTTAAGGAAAAAGGAAAGCTACATTGCCAGGGTTGAGGGGCGTGCCATGGGCCACATTGCCATGGGAATAATGGCGTTCTGGTGGAAGGTAAGAAACTGAGGCTTGAAGAGGGGCTGTGCCCGATCCGATGTTGTGTGAGTGGAGACAGAGGGCCTCCGTCTGTGCCTGGGTGTGGGGTCTCCAGGCTGTTGGTGCTCGGTCCTACCTGTCTCACTTCTCACCCACCTGTGGGATTCAGGCACCGAGCCCTTGAGGCCATATACTAGTATGTTCAGTGGATATTTATGGAATTAAATGGAATAAGACAAAGAAAAAATCCCACATCATTGTTTTCAGGGACAGGGCCCTGAAGTAATAAGAGAGAGATGGGCCACTTCATTGTAGAAATTATTACTAACACAACTGGTCCTTTTAGGCAAGGTCTGGGAGTTTTAAGCCCTCCTGATAGGACAATGGGTGTCCTTCTGCCTTCTTACTCCTACCAACCTTTAAACACTATCTCTGATATTATTTTCCTCTTACAGAAATTGGTACCACGTTTAATTTTTTTCCCCTAGACTTTAAAAAAAATAATAACTTGCTTTCCTCTCAGTGTATGCCAACTTGAAATTGAAAATGTGGGGTGGAATTTCTGGCTTTCTATGATTCTCAGAATAGGAAAGCAAAAAAGTTAAAGGCTCCACTGATCCCCTTCAAGTGAGAACAAATGAATGAATGAACGAATGAGTTTATTTAATCTCTTTTATATGCAAGGCATTTTTGTGTGCTGGATAATTTTTTTTAAGTGCCATTAAGAAGTAGGTTTTTAAAAGCGAATTCCCATTTTCGAGAAGAGAAAAGTGGGGTTCAGACAGGGTGACTGACTTGCCTCATGCTACCCAGCCAGGACTTCCCCCAGGTCTGCCTCCGGCAAAGCCTGTGTTTTCTTTCTTCTCTATCACAGACTCGCTGTCACACTCAGAGTCATCTTTGGCTCATGCGTGAGTCACTTTCTTGGCTTATCAACAGTAGGTTGGGATAAAAAAACACACAAAAAAACACACAAATGTTGACATCTTCGCGGAGTTGAAAGAAAGGGACCACCGTCTGCTCTAACAAAGGAGAGAAACAGAGAGGCCCATTATAGGAGCGCGTCTGTCTAGACAGATGACTAAACAGGGGTCCCTCCAGGGTTAGACTTGAATTTCCTCCGTTCAGCCTGTTGGATACTTAGCAATAATAAAAAAAAAATTGCTTAAAAGCTGTAGTACTAATCCAACCCCGCCTACTCTATCCAGAGAGGAGTTTAAAAGCCATGTTGGTACAGCCTGCAAGTGTTACTAGAGTTTCAAGCAGAAATAAGGCTGCCACGAGAAGAACAAGAGCCCTAAAACGACTTGTGTTGTCTGGCCAAGGACCCAAGACACAAGCCTGACTGTCCCTTTGTACCTCCGGCCACAGCAGCTGGGACTCAGAGAGGGAGCAGAGACCAATCCAGGGGTCCCCGCAGGGCTGGCCAAGGCCAGAATGGGTCAAGGTTGGGCTTCTCTTTCCCAGGGGCTGACAAGTGGGTTCTCTCCTACTCCCACCTGCCCTGGGGACTTTGAACTTTTCCTAACTGATCATATGAAAAACGCTACTGAGAGTGAAGAAAGGGGCCATATCCTTCAATAAGGCTGAGGATAAGATATTTAAGGATATTAATATTGCTATGCTTAGTTTTCAGAAAGTTCCCACAGGTAGGCAATTGGGAGGGGGCTCCCAGGCCATGGGGGTCCCCTGGAGAAACTGGGGACATGCCAATGGGTGAAGGCCTCTCTCATTTCCCAAAATGCCCTTAGCAATACACAAAGCCCTATTTCTCTCATGGCCCCTATTTGCAAAATTCATTCATTCCCTCGTTGAACAAATATTTACTGGGTGCCTGAATCATTTCTTCCCATGACTGGGGACAGGTAGGACCGCTGGGAATGGATGATGGCATTTCTTAGGGTTCCCTTAGGATTTTAGATCACACACTCCCAGTGGTTACTTCAGAGTCAGACAGGCCAAGTTCAAGTTCTGGCTCTACCACTTACTGGCCGTGTGACTGTGGGGCCATGACTTGATGTCTATGAGCCTTGGTTTCCTTAACCCTTTATCACTGGGAGCGATAACAGTGTTTCTCCTAGAGGGGTAACATGCAGGTTAGCACGGTGCCTAATATAAGTGTTCAATAACTGGTGGCTCTCACTACCATTGTTATTCCTTTTATTTCTAAAGACAGAATCTGTCCTCTTTATCCATCAACACGCCCACCCAACTATATGCCTTTGCTTCATGGAGAAATTCACTCCTATGATGACATGGACAACTAGACAAAAAAAATCAGTTTTAGCAAAAGCTGGGTAAACCCCCAAAACAGAGGTTCTCAACCCCGGCGGCAGGTTCAAATCCTCCAGGGAGCTCTTTAAAACTGACACCAGCTTCCACTCCAGACCCACTGAGTCAGACTTGCTGGCGGTGCACCCCAGCTCGAATATTTGTTAAATGCCAACCCCCCAGGTGATTCTGACACCTAGTGAAGTTGAGCATCTCTGGGCTGGAGCTACTAAGCACAGACCACAGTCCTGACGCTCGATCAACGCTTCTCATAAAGGACCCGCTTGCTTTGACCTCGGAAGCCTAAGCCTGAGTCTTTACCGCGGGACCAGCGGACCTAGTCGGTTAGCCGTTCTTGGTGCTTCATCCGTGCAGTTTGGGAACAACCATCTGCTCTCTCCCTGACAATCACACCAGAGCAAACAATCCTCGAAGCCGCCGTGGCCTCAGTTCCCCAGGGCGCTGCCCTCCCCGCCCCTCCATGTGGACCACAGACGAGGTCAGTAGCCGCCTTGGGAACACAGGCCGGGAAAACAAAGCAGCCACCCCCACCGTGATGTGAACACAGACGCGTCCGCTCCACCTCCGAGCAAAGACACCATCCCAGCCAACGTTAGAAAAGCGTGGCCTGCCCCTCGCGGCTGCAGAAGGATCCGAAACCAATGAAGGCCCCAGCCGGTGGACAAAGTTCACGGTCAACGTGAACTCTGGCTGCAGGACTTGCATCCAAACACACAACGGGGCGATTCAGAGGCGCAGATGTCCGGCCCGGGCAACACAATGCTTTCGTTTCTGTCTGCTCTTTCCCACCGCTGACCCCCGGGGCGGGGTGCAGCATCGCGGCATCTGCTGCTGCTAAGAATAGGCTGTGGGGGTGACTGTGAACTTGCCAGCTCCAGGCACGCTCAGGGGCCATCGGCGCCCATGGAGGGCTGTCCCTGTGTCCAGAGTCACACAGGAGAGGCCCTCCCTGGGCCAGGCATCTCCCAGTTTGCTCACTGGACAGAGCAGGGAGGAGCGTGTGTCTAAGCCAGTGGTTCCCAACCTTTTGAGGGCCACGCCCCACCTCAGCATCTCTAAAATCCTGATGCGCCCCCCCCCCATCTAATTCTTATTATTCAGAAAGTGGACTCCTGTTCACGTGGAGGAAGCCTCAAAGGCCATTCACTTGGTCTAAACAAGCTTCCAAAGAACATGGCATCCATGAAAGAGAAAAAGAAAAGAACCAAAGGACAGTTGAAGTCCTGAGGAGGAAATCACTAAGAAATTGTTTTAAAAAAATTATTATTACTTAAAAAAAGTAATAATAATATGAAGTGATAGGAAAAAATAGCCAATAAAGTTTCAAAACATATAACAGAGAAATGAAATACATAAATATGTCACAATATATATTTATATGCTGTATCTGAGGCCCTTAGAACCATAAGAAATGCAAAAAAATTCACTGTTAATAACTCCTTCTCGAATTGCCCCCCTTAAACATCCAATTGCCCCCCTGTGGGCGTGTGCCCCACGTTGGGAACCACTGGTCTGAGTGATCTACTGATCGGCCAATGTCAGGAGACCCAGGTTCAAGGTAGACAGTATTCTGGAGAAGAACATAGTCCATGATGTTTAAATCGTTACGGTCCCATGAAACTCACACACAGAGATAGGAACCAGGAACACCGCGCTCCTGTGTGCTACCAACAAACAGGTAAGCACCGCAGATGTACGCTCTTGTGCAGACTTAGCCTGGGTCCTCTCTGCGGACACATCCGCCAGCCCCTGTGGGCATGTCGGGACCGCGGTGGCAATGGGAGGGCCTGAGGCTGAGGGACGCCCCTACACGTTCTGGCGGTAAGCCCGATTCCAGATTCTCCCTGACACACATAAATTTCCCACAACATATCAGGACTTGCGTGCCTCTCACACCAGGCGAACGCGTCTCGGTTGGGGGAGCAAATCATATCAGGATGGAGGAGAATGACACTCCTGTCTGAGAGGGAGCAGGATATTGAGAGATTTCATCATGGCGGGCCACCTGACACCTGTGAACTGTTTCTTTCTGGAATTTTCCATTTAATATTTTCGGACCACCGTTGAGCACAAGTCACTGAAACTATGAAAAGCAAAACTTTGGGATAAGGGGGACTGCTGTATCTAACATTTTTTAACACAAGTGAAATCTCTCTTTTCCCCAACTCTACTTCTACTGGGGTAGATGGTATCCCTTGTTCAAAACGTCTGTCTCTCTCTCTCCTGGGTCCAGGGCGACACAGTCCCTCTCTTATGCGCCCCTCCTGTGCTAGTGACATTGGGCGTGGCCAAGGGCACGAAGATGTCATGGAGCAGTGCCAACCCCCAATCTTTGTGCTTGAGATGAGGGAAAGAGCGCTAAGACAGTGACCTTGAACTTGTAAAAATAATGCTCTATTCCACACAGTCCCATTATGTCACGCCCGTCATGGCAGAATGGATTTTACATGCAACAGGTCAATGAAGTTCCTGAATGTCCCCACTCTGCATCACCCAGGCCCGCTAGGACAGTCGGGCCCTGTCCTCCAGCCTCAGTATTTCCAAGAGGGTCTCCCAACACCTCAGTCTTTTTTCAAAGACCACGCTAAGTGCTTCTGTCGTTTCGTGGTCCATCAAGAGCGTAGCAAGTTTACAGAGTGGGAAAAACAACACGAAAGGGCAAACTTTCTCCTCCCAGGAAACGTAAGCAGCTTCCCATTGCTGCCTGACCACTGCCAAACTACACTTTCAAAGGTCACCTTTCAAGCAGCAAATGTCACCTCCCCCGAGAAGCCTCCCGTGACCTCTCTAGATCTAGACCAAAGTGAGCCATTCTTCTTCTGACCTCTCGGACGCCTTCCTTACGAGCAACCGCACGGCGTTGGCTTCTTGGTTGTGTCTGGGTTGGACTCCTGACCTCCTCACTAACTTGCCGGCCCCTGCAAGCGGGTCGATGCTCTATCCCTCATCTCCTGGCAGATCTCACTGGTCCAGATTGATGGAGGGATGATATCAGCTTCCCAGGGTCAAGCCTTGATGTTCAAAACTTAAAAATTAGAAAGCAAACTCTGGTCCAACAGAAATGCTTTTTGACTGATAAGAGGCATAGTTTTGCAAATTCCTTGGCTTATGACCTCGTTTCGGGCCCAGCTGGACAATCCAGGGACCCTTCTAAGCCCGACTCTCCACTCCATACACGCAAAGTGGTCTGTCATCCTCCGAGGCCGGCGCGTGGCCACCTCTCAGCCTAGTGCCACCTGTCCCTGGCCACCGAGTCGCCGATGGCTGTGCCCAGGCGTGCCAGCAAGAACCAAACCCAACAGCTGTCCTTCCACACTTGTCGGCACAAGACGGGAGACCCGGGAGGCTATTTTCATACCCAGGAGGGTGCAAAGCTAGCTTCCTGCCAGCAAGGAAGGGGGTGGCTTTCCGTTCACTCCGGAAAAACAATCCCCCCGAAACATATTCTACATCCAGAAGCCCCTGCAGCCTGCCTCCCAAATTATTTGCTAAAGAAAGAACTCCGGTCAAGTGGGGTCTGTGTGGCATTCACAGCCCAGCTTCCCCTGGGAACGCAGCCGAGAGGAGGACAGTAGTGAGACAGCATCCACGCTCGGTGGCTCCACAACAGCCACTGCGGCGAATTCCACAGGCCGGGCACTGGCTCTTTGCCGCCGCCTTGCTCACCTGGGGCGCTGTGCCCCACTTAGCCGCCTCCGGGACCCCGGGGCTATAGCCACCCTTCTCCCACCCCGTTCATCAGAGGAAACTTCCCAGCCTTGCCAATGGCCTCCAAGGCCCTACACGAGCTGTCTGTCCTGATTTCTCTAATCTCATCTCCCAGGACACTTCTGATAATGCTGGAACATGTCAGCAACGGGACCAGCTGTCCCCTCGGCCAGAAATGCTCTTCCCCAGAGAGCCCCGGACTGTTCTCTGACCTCCTCCTAGTCTCTGCTCAAATGCCACCCTCTTGATGACCCTCCTGGCCAACTTATTTATTTTTAAAGATATATTTTCATTGATTTCAGAGAGAAGAAGGGAAAAGGAGAGAGAGAGAGAGAGAGAAACATCAATGATGAGAATCACTGATCCGCTGCCTCCTGCACGCCCCCTACTGGAGATGGGCATGTGCCCTTGACCGGGAACTGAACCGTGACCTCCTGGTTCATACGTCGATGCTCAACCATTGAGCCACACCAGCTGGGCTCGGCCAGCTTATTTGAAATTGCAATTCACTTCCCCATCCCCATCCCTGCTCTTCTTTTCACCCCATAACAGTTCTCCAATCCTACCATCCCTTATGTTTTCAATGAATTATCCATCTTCCCCTTCTAGCCTGGGGAGCTCCTCAAGGCAAAGTTCTGGGCTGTTTTATTCACTGATGGTATCACTAGTGCCCAGGTGGGTGCCTTAACGCATGGCAGACACACAGCCACAAATACTCTTCAATGAACTCATCTGCCATAGGAAGGTCTTCTCTTGACCTCTGTCTTCCCACGAGCTCTGCCTACATTTGACATTGATCTTAAGACTCTCTACTCATAGTCAATGTCGACTCTTTTCATTGAAGGCTTGTTGGTCGGGCAGCAGAATTCACACCCTCCGTCATTCTTTTCCTACTTCAACAGCCATGGGGGCTGCTTAGCAACATGGCCTGTCTTGCAGACATGGGCATTTCTCTAATCATTTGACGGCCGGAAACGCGCTAGAGCAGTTAGAGAGCAGCTGTTCTGGATGGTTCCACAATAGCATCAGGGAAACAGGAGAAAAGACCAAGTCATTCAGCGCTAACTCTTCTCCTGGGGAGCCGGTCAGATTTTCACCTGCCCTGAACCTCTGGCGGAGGAAAAACTCCAAAGCAAAAGTTGCAGTGGCTCGACGCTGAGTTTGGCCAAGAGAGTAGATTTTACATCCCACTGTTGGCTGGAGCCTCAGCCGATGGAATGTCCCAGAACAGGATTCGGGCCATGAAGAGGTCGGCAGGGGGTGAAACTCTAGCCGTCGGTTTATACATTATAAAATAGATGTTGCGTACACATTACACACTGGTTTTGAAAATCTTCTCACTCCACCGTTGCCCAGGTGAAGGACTTTGAGTGGGAGAATTCACTCCTGGGCGCAGCTTCCACACTAGGCGTCCACCTCCCTCCCCAGGTGACTGACTTCCTTGCACAGGCACCACCATCCCCTCCGGGGTGAATAGGTGTGGTGCGTGGGATTCACAAGTCTACCTCCACATCTGTGTGCATCTGGGGAAATGGACAGTCCGGGGAGAGATGTGGCTGGGCTGTGGATTGAGGGCCCCGCACTTGCAGGACCAGTGGGTGGAAGAGGCCCCGGGGGATCTGAATCCTCTGGGCTAGGACTGCAGTGAACAGACCCACCCAATCAGAGCAGCAACAAACTCAGTGACACAGGAATGACCCGAAATGCCACTCAAATATGCAGATTGCTGGTCTCCGCCCACCCCAGCCCCACCCCCTCTGCAGGTCTAGGAGAGGCCAGGGAATCTGCTTCCAAAGACACCTCAGGAGACACTTTTTATATTATTACTAGAGGCCCGGTGCACAAATTCGTGCACAGGTGAGGTCCCTCGGCCTGGCCAGCAATCAGGGCCATCTCGCCCAGCCTAGGGGGAGGGACCACGGGTGGTTGGCCAGCCAGGAGGAGGGGCCAAGGGAGGTTGACCGACCACAGGGAGGGACCACAGGAGGTTGGCTGTGGGAGTGCACTGACCACCAGGGGGCAGCTCCTGCATTGAGCGTCTGCCCCCTGGTGGTCAGTGCTCATCATAGCTACCAGCTGGTCGTAACAGTCATTTAGGCTTTTATATATATAGATATTTTTTAATCCTCACCTGAGGACATGCAGGGAGAAAGAGAGAAATCAATCAGTTACCTTCCATCTGTGCCCCATTTGGGGGTTGAACCTACAACCCAGGTAGGTGCCCTGACTGGGAATCGAACCCACAACCTTTTCAGTGCACAGTGCACAGGATGACACTCAGCCAACTGAGCCATCCGGCTGGGCTCGGAAGATACTCTGAGAAACACCATCTTTAAATCTCCCCCCAGCTCCTTAAAGCCTCTTGCTCAGTAAACATGTGGAGAAAAATAACCACCCAAACAAACCTGAAATCGCTTTCCCGACCCTTAATCCATTCATTCCTGGACAGACTGTTGCTTATCTTCTGGATTTTTATGTTTTATTAGAAAACCTCTCAGGCCGACTAACATCCTAACCAATAGTTGGGGGAGGGGGGGCGCGGAGGAAGGGGATAATGACTTTAACAAGAGAAACAAGCTCTAGCAACCACAGGACCTGTGAGGAGCAAGAACAATTGCATCCACCCAGCAGGGGGTGGTTGAGCCTTGACCTAGGAACCAGGAGGTCACGGTTCCATTCCCGGTCAGGACATATGCCGGGTCTGTGGGCTCGATCCCCAGTGCAGGAGGCAGCCGATCCATGATTCTCTCATCATTGATGTTTCTCTCTCTCCCTCCCTCTGCCTTCCTCTCTGAAATCCATAAAAATAAATTTATGTGTTGAAGGCTGAGGAAGCCTTGGGGTCCCCAGTTCCATCATCACTGGGGCCAGCACAGCCGTGATCCCCCCCCCCCCCGGAGCGAGTGAGAAAAGCACAAGGCGCCCCCGGCCCCGCGCTGCCTCCAGCCGCTCCCAGCGGCTCCTTGGGACGGAGGGGAGGGTCACGCAAGGTGACAGCGATGGCCCTGGAGCTGCTTGGCACGGCCGGCCGCACGCAGCACGGAGAGACTCACCCTGACCCTGGCCGCCTGCCGCTTGGCATCGGCTCACTTACATTTTTACTCAATTACTATTTCTAAGAACAGAGACACACACAAAAATAAAACGCAGGGCCCCACCGCTCAGCAGTCTCGCGTGGAAGGGCCGAGAGGGGTCTACAGGGTTTTCCCAGCGGCCTAGAAGCGGGGTGTGGGGGGGACTCTGGGGGCAGCCTCTGCCTCGCTCCCTGTCCCCACCCTGGGAGGCGCTCCTGATGTCCCCACGGTGGGTTTCTCCTGTGTTTTCATCAGAGAAAGAGGGCAGCTTGCAGCCGTGCGATGCCTGAGAGCCACCCCAAGGGAGGCGTGTCTGGGAAGAGCAACCACACACAGAACACCCCTCACCCCTGGGAGGCCTCTCTCTCCCGTGTTTCCTAAGGGAGGGAGAGGGAAAGGAAATTGATCCAGAGTCGTAGGTAAGCCCACAACAACATTGAGGGGCAGGATTCCCGAGGGGACGCAACAGGAAGGCCAAAACAACGAAAAGTTTGGGGTCTGGGCAGTGTGGTGGAGAGCAAGGGGCCAGACCTGGGTTCGGATTTGGGCTCTGACACCGGCCAGCTCGAGGGGAGGGCCAGGGTCTACCTCTCTAAGCCGGTTTCCAGAAAAATGGGCATTGCTACTGGGGTCCTTCCCAACCGACCAACGTGGGGAGGACCAGGAGGCTGTGTCTTAAGGACCAAGGGGTGTTTAACGAACGTTTTTCTCCTCTCCTTCCCTCCCCTTTTCTTTTCCAGAAAGCTACTGGGGGCGGGGGGATCAGACAGTTCACTCCTTAGTTAATAAGACAGTGAAATAAAACACACCTTTAGAGATGGACTATAAAATACAACCTGTCTCACCAAAGAGAACTTTTTATTTTTCACGTGGCAGCTTCTAGCTAGCCACTCTGAGGCATTTTGGGGGGAAAAATAAGTGTATAATCTCGGTAGAATCAGTTTTGTTTTGTTTTTAAGGTTTTTTTGTTTTTGTTTTGTTTTGTTTTAGGAAATCCCAGCTTAGGCCACTGTGAATAAGTCACCTTCTTCCTTGATTCTCAAGAAGCAAAGTTAAGCATGATAAATTGCAAAGCAGGTTACGCCAGGGAATCAGACTTCTATGCGGGTAATCAACACATTTCTTTTGTCCCTATCTGGGAGCTTTGCCCACATTTAGAATCCATATAATCCAAACCTTCTCAGAGCCTCAAACATGCAGCGTGAACCAAGGCCAGCATTACTGGTCCACTTCCTCTCTTTCTAAGCACGGGTCAAGGGCACCTCGGGCCACCGAGTTTTTCTGGTGTCAGCAACATCTCAATCCCGTCTTTGCTGTGGTCTCATTGCCCTGCATGAAGTAGGCACCCGGGAAAAGCCGGCTGAATTGATTCATGCTCCAAATCAGAAAGGAATGAGACCTCTGGCTTCAGTGACCCCCGGGCCGGACAGGTGGCACTGGCTCTGAGAGTCGGGGCTAAGTGGTGTGAGCATGTGGCACGCTCCCAGGTCTTGACCCATAACAGCCCATTTCTCATGCAACCCAGAAAGGACAACAGGAAGGTCACACACAAGGGCAGCAGCATAACTCTCCCACAGGCCTCCCTCTAGAACTTCAAAGGAAAGGGAGGGGGGAAAAAATCTCCTTTGCATTAATTGAGCAACTACTATGTGCCAGGAATAAGGACGTAGATACAAATAAGATACACACACACACTAAAGGGGACCCTGGACATTCTGGTCATTTGGGTCAGCCCTCCCGAGAGCATTCCTCCATGGGGGCCAGGGGGGGTCAATATTTTGAATCACTCTATGACCCCTGGAACACACAATCCATACACCCCGCAATCCATCCCATCACTAGGGCAACCATGCCATCATAGGATTTCCAAGCGATTCGTGGGTGTGTCTCCTAGAAGACGGCTAACTGCAAAATTCAGGGGCACCTTTGCGAGGGATCAGCGACAAGGCTGCGTGGCCTCTGCCATTTCCCCCACAGGAGACAGACACTAGCGATAAAGCCGCTATTACTACGTGAAAGGAGGTAGAAAGCAGACGAGTGTACTCACCAAGGTACCCACAGAGCACCTGGGACTGCCTGGAGCAGAAGCTGCCCACTGAGCCAGAGGGTGTGGTAACAACTGGGCAGACAGCTAGGAGTTTTAAAAAGCACAGTCATTAGCTATTTGGCTGACGAGAAGCCTTGCACAGAGCTATACAAAGACTCAACGCGGGAGAGGGACTCAATGAACGTTCTTATCATTTTCCCCGGAAATATAAGGTCCCTGCTACTCGGGGGCAGGGGACGCGACACCGAACACTTACAGGGGGCTCTGGGTTCTGGGCCCAGCTTTTCGGCGGCCCTTCCCCGGCAGGCAGACTCCTGGATTCGGCGTTCCCCCTAACATGTTCCCGTGTTAAAATAACAATGTCCAATTTATATACCGAAATGTTAAAATAAATACCGTGACTTCTATTAAAGACGGCTAGGGAAGGCCTTGACCTCCTTTGACGAAAGACAGACTACCTATTAAGAATAAAAGCCTGCTTTTCATTTGGTTGGCCGAGATTTCGGGTTTCTTAAAACCACCTGTCATCATTTCTCACCCACACGTGAGAACTCCTTCTCCAATGAGTTCAAAGTACACGTGTATATTGGTCTGGGGCTGCTCAGCGATAGTTGAAACATTCGGGGCTCCTTGGATGGGATAAAACGTATCTTCCATGGTTGCTATTTTTTTAAAAAATATATTTCTATTGATTTCAGAGAGGAAGGGAGAGGGACAGAGAGATAGAAACATCAATGATGAGAGAGAATCATGGATCAGCTGCCTCCTGCACGCCCCCCACTGGGGATTGAGCCCGCGCAACCCAGGCATGTGCCCTGACTGGGAATCGAACCGTGACTTCCTGGGTCATAGGTCAATGCTCAACCACTGAGCCATGCTGGCCCGGGCCATGGTGGTTATTACATCCTGAAATTTGGAACTTTGTTTCCTTTGAAGTATCAGCAACTAGCTGATACTTGTATATGGCCCACCATATTCTTCTTAAAGAAAAAAAAGTACACCAAAAATGGAAGAGAAAATATTATTAAGGGTAGTCGAGTCCAGTATAAATACAGGATTTTTGCATGAGATAAGGTAGATCCGATAAACCTTGGGACACATCACCTGATTTTGCCAGGCCCCTGTTTCTGTAAAATGAAGTGGACATCAGGGGACCTTTGCGGGTTATTAGAAGATTGAGCTGAGATGATCTACACTAATAAAAGAGAAACATGCAAATTGACCATCCCTCCGCTACACCCACCAGCCAATCAGAGCGAGCATGCAAATTAACCCAACAAAGATGGCGGTTAATTTGCATACACAGGCGCGGAGCGAAGATGGAAGATAGCATAGAAGGAAGCCAAGTGCTGCAGAAGGGAGCAAAGCAGCGGAGAAGGGAGGGAGCTGAGGCAGCGGAGAAGGGGGAGAAGCAGGAAGCCCTATTCTTGCAGGAATAGGCCTGAGGAAGCCCTATTCTTGCAGGAATCTTCCTGCAATGGGCTTCTAGTATATATATAAAAGAGACTGAAAAATAAAATGTAGTCAAGGGATGTGATACGTGAGTTACCTAACCTAGTGAATAGATGAACCCCTGACTGCCTTCCAGGCCCGGCATGAATATACTTCTCTCCTCACTCCAGGCACAGCCTGGAAATTCACCAGGGGCACATCTCCTAGAAACACCTGTCGCGATGCAGACCTGACCTGAGAACTGTTTTTGACAGAAGACAGCGGTCGTATGGACTCCTCATTTTGTGTGTTTTCCAGATTTGTGCCTCTTATCTCTCGACGTGAAAACTGGTAGGAAAGACTTTGCCCTGCCCTGGAGCTTACCCTCGCCGGCATTCAGCAAACTCACAAGATCCCCAGCCACCTGTTTGCACACTTGCATGGATCCCACTTCCCAGTGAAGCCCTCTCTAGCGGGGACCTGGGACCCTGGATAACCCGCATGGCAGGGAGGAGCCCACGCCCAGGCCTCTGTAGCGCCTGCGATCACATTGTCTCGGACGCCCTTGCCAGCTGACATCTGTGCACACGTTCTCCCCAATAAGCAGCCATGCTGTCTATTTTTAGAGCCTTTCCCGGAGTCTCCTGAGGGAGAAAATCCCCCCAGATAACCAGTCCGCAAAGACAGGAAGCTCCGCTGGGCACCAAGGCTTTGTCACAAGATCAGCAAGTCAAACAAAGCCTTTTGGGGCCGGCCTGACCCCTGGAAAGAGATGCGGAAAGTTACCTTCCACAGAAAGCTCAGTTTCACCCCACAGAGGCAGAGTAGGATGCAGGCTGTGCTTTCTCGTCCCACTGTGGCCCTATGCGTTTCTGGGGGCACTTCACTCCTTTTCCTGGGAAATAGCACCTTCTTCAGGCCAGCGGGGGGTTGCGGGACCATTCTCTTCATGGGATCAGAATCCCTGGAGGAGCTCTAACCAGTTTGGCTCAGTGGATAGAGCGTGGGACTGCAGACTGAAGGGTCCCAGGTTCAATTCCAGTCAAGGGCATGTACCTTGGTTGCGGGCACATTCCCAGTGGGAGGTGTGCAGGAGGCAGGTGATCGATGTTTCTAACTATCTCTCTCCCTTCCTCTCTGTAAAAAATTAATAAAATATATATATTTTTAAAAAAAAAAGAATCCCTGAAGTGGTCCCAGATCACCCAGGGTAGTGGTCGGCAAACTCATTAGTCAACAGAGCCAAATATCAACAGTTACAACGATTGAAATTTCTGTAAGAAATTTCTGTAAGAAATGTCTGTAAGAAAGAGGTAAAGCCATTCTTGCTCAAATGGTCCCTTAAGCAGAAGGAAATGTCATGAAAAATGCTCCCAGGCCCTGGCTGGGTAGCTCATTGGTTAGAGCATCGTCCCGAAGCGCCAAAGTTGTGGGTTTGACCCCCAGTCAGGACACACGTACAAGAGTCAACCAATGAATGCATCAATAAGTGGAATGACAAATCGCTGTTTCTCTCTCTCAAACCAACACATACATTTTTTAAAGTGCTCCTAAATTCCATTTCAAATTCAATTCCTGCTGCAAACCCTCCACACACACCTCTCTCTGGCGATAGCCGTTCCATGAGTGGGCCCTACCATTTCCTCTCCACGCTACGCCACAATGAATTTGTACTCCACTTAGAGACGGCCCAGCCAATGGTACTGAGGGAGGGCACACCGCTGATGCCAAAGGAACCAGGCCTGGGGTCAGCGTGGCTCAAGACCCACCTTCTAGCACAGCCATGGGCAAACTACGGCCCACGGGCCGGATCCGGCCCGTTTGAAATGAATAAAACTAAAAAAAAAAAAAAAGACCGTACCCTTTTATGTAATGATGTTTACTTTGAATTTATATTAGTTCACACAAACACTCCATCCATGCTTTTGTTCCGGCCCTCCGGTCCAGTTTAAGAACCCATTGTGGCCCTCGAGTCAAAAAGTTTGCCCACCCCTATTCTAGCATCTGAGGACTGAGGAACTCATGAAGTCAGGCACAGTTCTAGCCACACAGCTTAGTTATTGATGGTGATGTTTGCTGACAGGGGAATCTTCTGACATGTATCTCTCTCCAAGACAAACTAAACCCAATCACCTCATTCTCACCAGCCCTGAGGAGGTGATATGGTGGCCATCCAGGACTTGCTTCACGGAGCTGGCCAATGACTTCCATGCACTCCCTCAACAACCCAAGGCTTGATCCCATGAGGAGGGACAAATGAATGGCTGGGTGATTGTTCACAACAATATGACTTTTAACAGACATGTCTAAGGGTGACAGTGAGGTTTCCGAGCCCAAGGTGACAGCCAGAACACGGCTCTGTTTCTGCCCACGTACTGCCCAAGTCCGCGTTCTGGAATGTTCCATTCTCCGCTTCCCTCTCCTCAATTTCCAACGCCCAGATGCCACCTGTGTGCCTGCCTGTGGGGACAGAGCTCCGGGGCCTGTCCCATTACCAAAGCATCCATCGTCTGCAGAGAAATGTCCTGTCTGTGATGCTCTTTCCTCCTTTTATTTATTTTTTTTATTTCTTTTTTTATATATATATATTTTACAAGAGAGGAAGGGAGAGGGATAGAGAGTTAGAAACATCGATGAGAGAGAAACATTGATCAGCTGCCTCCTGCACAATCCCTACTGGGGAGGTGCCCGAAACCAAGGTACATGCCCTTGACCGGAATTGAACCCGGGACCCTTGAGTCCGAAGGCTGACACTCTATCCACTGAGCCAAACCGGTTAGGGCTCTTTCCTCCTTTTAAAGTAGACTCAGAATAAGCCATTCACCTCCCGCCCCCTCCCCCCCTTGCTTTTCTCAGCCCCCAACTGAATTCTAAGAGTTACTGACAAAGAAGTACAACTTCCACAGTATTGTCATTTAGATGTCAAAGCAGATGGGAAGCTGAGGTTAAGTCAGTGGACAGGGAAATCAATGACCGGATACTAATAAAACCCAAAGTGGAAAGAATGACAAAGTTATTGCCGTTCCCTGTGGTAGAGAGAGAATGATTGATCCCTAATGGGTTTCGTCTGAGAAGCTTTGAGTTAACGATGCTGAAATGAATCCCACACTGAAAAATTAAGTTACATTTCTCAGGGGGAAAAAAAAGTCTATGTTTTGCCAACTGTAACTTGTGCTCTTAGAATGCATTAACAAATACTGTCTTTCTCGATAACAAACTTTGCATTCTTGTCCCCAAGATGAGGTGACGAATATAGATGCTTGTGACAGCGACAGCCTGAAGTGAAGGGTGAGCTGTTATGTGGGAGCCAGCTTGTCAGGCCCGATGGGGCATCTGACAGGGTGGAATGGATCAGATGGGGGAAGACCAGGGACAGAGCCAACGTCTATGTCACAGCAGTTTTCTTTGTCTTTCTGAAGACTGGGACGATGCTACAGATTTCCTGAAACAAACAACATCTCCCCGAAAAGCAGTCCCCCTGACTTCTCTCAGCACCTCAATGCTCTTCCTCAGGGATAGCCTGCTTCCTACTGACCCCCATGTGGGCAGCAAGGAAGGCCCCTGGGGAGGGGGCCCCCTCCCGGTGAACAGGGACACGTGGGACAAGCTAATGTGAGAGCCAACAGCTGCACCCAGACAACTTCCAGAAGGTTCGGGCCTCGAAACATCCAGAAAGCTTTGTCCGCTGGCCTTAAGTTCCTGAAGTCATTGGGGTTGAAGGAGCACCTAAGCCCCACATTTCTGACCCATCAGAGAGCTCATTGGAGAGAATGGAGGGGGGTCCTGGTCTCAAAGAACAGTTTCCTCAGCACCATGAGGCCTTCCCCCCATCTAACATGGCGAGTCCAAGAAACTCAACTCCTGCCCTAACCGGTTTGGCTCAGTGGATAGAGCGTCGGCCTGCAGACTCAAGGGTCCCAGGTTCGATTCCGGCCAAGGGCATGTACCTTGGTTGTGGGCACATCCCCAGTAGGAGGTGTGCAGGAGGCAGCTGATCGATGTTTCTCTCTCATCGATGTTTCTAACTCTCTTTCCCTCTCCCTTCCTCTCTGTAAAAAATCAATAAAATATATTTTAAAAAGAAAGAAAGAAACTCAACTCCTCACCAATGCAGCATCATCATGTTTTCTAAGATGTTTGTGGTCTTGCCTAAGAAGGCTTCCTTCTCAAGGGCTTCTTAGATGTCTAGCTAGCCCTACAGTCCCTATTTCCAGCCCTTTAGGTGGCAAAGGTCACCTAAGAAATAATCCGAGTGTGCAAAGAAAATAGATCCATTGAGTGGAACCTACCAGGAAAAGAATAAGATGAAGGTCCCAAGACATCCCAGGCTAGTGGGAGTGGCTTCTAGAACATCCATGTTTAATCACGTTTTAGTATGCCTAAAATCTCTCTTTTCCTAGCTCACAGTCAACGGCACGTTAGAGTGAATTGTCAGTGACGTTTCCTTCTTAGGGGCCCCTACGATAATGGTGCCCTTAAAATCCTTAGCGTTTGAGATGCAATGAGTTATGGCTGCCGTGCAACGTAGGCCTACAAAGCCAGAAACACAGCCAAGTGCTCTCTGCCCGTCCTTCTCAACCTCTTGCGGCCCTAGAAGGCCAGCCTCTTCGTCATCATCGCAGGTGAAGAAGCTGAGCCTGACCCAGGGAAGCTGAGCGCCATCGATGCAGATGCTCCAGAGGCGTGAAAACCAAGAAGCATTCAGGGAGGGTGGGGAAGGGGTCAAGGGGGTGCTTCACGCCACAACGGGGCCACCAAGCCGACCCAGGAAGCAAGGTGGTGGCCCCACCGCAGTCCAGTTCACCACCCACTTCCGGATGAGAGAGGTCAGAAGAGAAACGAAGCCACAGCAGCAACAACAACAAACAACAAACAACAAACAACACCCCGTTTGTGGTTGTCGCCTGATCGGAACTTCTCAGATTCCTCCCAAACACAGACAGGAGCGCGCTTTGCAGCCTAAACAAACCCATCAAAGAATCCCTCGTCTGTGATTCCACTGAAAAGGCCCGGAGAACATGGGATTCCTCGGTTTAAAAAAAAAAAAAAAAAGATCCGGGTTTAAAGAATATTGGAAAAGAAACACACACCATATGGCTTCAAAATGACAATGGAAACATTTGTTTATCTCTGGCCAGAGGCACATTTCGTCAAGCTGCTCCAAATCGGAGGAACGGAACCCAACCTCCCTCCGGCTGAAGGGCTGCCTGAGGGGAGCGAGCACATCTGGCGAGTCCACGTCCTCTGCAGCATCCCTCAGCACCGGAAATGCTCCATCAAGACAGATGCAGGGCCCTTTCCAGCCTCTTCCATGCAACGCCTTGGTTTGAGGTTCACCTTCCGACTAAACCTACAAGGGGGTGAGGGGGTGGGCAGGAGGGATGCTGACCAGAGTCCCAATTCCGTGGTTGGCCTGCACATCTCTCCCAAGGCCAGGTTCCTCCACGAACCTTCTAAGAATGCAGCAGGGCCCTAGCCAGTGTGGCTCAATGGATAGAGCGTCGGCCTGTGGACTGAAAGTTTCCGGTTTGATTGTGGTCAAGGGCACATGCCCGGGTTGCGGGCTCGATTCCCACTAGGGGGCGTGCAGGAGGCAGCTGATCAATGATTCTCTGTCACCATGGATGTTTCTCTTTCTCTCCCCCTCTCTCCCTTCCTCTCTGAAATCAATAAAAAATATATTTAAAAATAAATAAATCGCTCTAACTGGTTAGGCTCAGTGGATAGAGCGTTGGCCTGCGGACTGAAAGGCCCCAGGTTCGATTCCGGTCAAGGGCATGTACCTTGGTTGCGGGCACATCCCCAGTAGGGGGTGTGCAGGAGGCAGCTGATCGATGTTTCTCTCTCATCGAAGTTTCTAACTCTCTATCCCTCTCCCTTCCTCCCTGTAAAAAATCTATAAAATATATTTTTTAAAAAATTTTTTTAAAAAAATAATTAATTAAAAATGCAGCCTGAAGTGTGTTGTCATCTCTGGACGAAGGCCTGGGAGTTGGAGACCTCCTCGGTTCTAACCCAGATCTGATGGTGGATGGACAGTGAGTCACTAGCCCTCTTTCCCCATCTCCGTTTCCTCTAGGAAAGCGGACCTGTCACTTCTTGGTATCTTAGAGGGAAGATGCTGCAATCAGGTTACATCAGCGCTTCTGCACCAGGCAGAAGCCATCCTTCGAAAGGTGCAGCTCCGGAAGTCGCCCCCAGAGGTCGCTGTGGAGACACAGGGTGGGGCATCCCTCTGGGAGGTCAAGGGGTCCCCCGCTTGGCCCCTCTGGCTCCAAAGCCCAGCCTCCCTGGGCCTCACCTGGCAGCGAAGACTTGCCCAACAGTTTCAGTTATAAACAGTATATTTCTTTGAGGGTTTTTCCTAGTCCTTGAAAAGTCAAAGAAAAAAAACAGAGAGGAAATCCTGACAGAGTATGTGGCCTAAAGTTAAATGTAACCACAATTAGGCACTAGAGTTAGTACAAGCGATGATGCAATGACAACGAAGGAATTAAAGTGGGTCTGTTGTTTATTAATAACTCAGCCATTGTGGGAGTCAAAGGGTTCAAGTCTGTCTTTGATCTCTTTTTCTCTCTCTCTCCTTCCCTCTCTCTCTTTTTCTCTCTCTGTTTCTCTTGCACATCCACACACAGAGAATCTTAAAAAATAAAATCCCTGAACATCAAGCAAAAATACTACTATGTTCCAGCAACTGCTAATATTTTCCTTCCCTGGGCAACTGGCCCGTAGTCCAGCAACTTGTGCACAGAGAGCCCTGTCCCTGAATAGAACCTGAAGCCTCCCTCCCCGCCCCAGAACACAGCACTTTGGGGGTTATTCCTTCAACGCTCCACGATTTCCCTTGGAAAATGACAGGAGAAATAGAAAAGGACATTGTTTGGCATCAAATGTTTAACATTCATGTGAAAACAATGACGGAAGAAACCTCGCTGTGATGTTTCGGGCTGTATATTTTAGTTTATCTCATTCAATAGGATTGAATAAACCAACACGATTATTTATTTTCTTCGTTGCCTGGCCTGGAGAATCCACTCTTCATTAACATGCATTGTTTATTTCCCTTGCAAGGGAAATCCAAGATAATTTCTCACTTCTCTTTGTCCTGACTGATAGCACTGGCTGACCGAAGTTATGGAGGGGTGGGGCCACGCCAGGCCTCAGGCTCAATGAATGGGAAGTTCAGATGTCTAATTTAGGTGTTTATTACCATCATAATAAAGCATGGACTATACCAAATGGTCCACTTTCATGCTCCTATTTAATTAAGGTGACTTTCTGATTATCTTTCTATTCAAGGCTCTCGTTTTAATGTCCTTTGGATTGTAAAGATATTTTCTTTTTTAGGTGATTACTTTTCACATGGGACTACTAGCAGAATTCAGTAACGCCAAGTAACTATCAGGGGAATCGGGGCTTCTCAATGCTGGCATGCCTGACTCTTGGGCTGGATAATTCTTTGATACATGGGAGGGGCTCAGCGGTGGGTGTTCTAGGATGCTTAGCCAAATCCCCAGCCTTCCCCACTCAATGCCCACAGCACCCCTCCACTCCCAGTCAGGACAATCAAACATGTCAGATGTATCCTGGGTGGGGGCGGTGAGTGTGTGTGTGTGTGTGTGTGTATATATGTGTATGTGTGTGTGTGTGTGTGTGTGTGTGTAATCACCACAGTTAGAATCCCAAGTGCCTGATTAGTTAGAATGAAAGAGGGAGAGGAAAGAGAGAAAATGAAACGGTTTTGTCTCTTCCTTTTTAGGATTATCCAAGTCTCTACAGATTTTAAACTGTCCATCCTTGGACACCTCCTCTGGGTAAGGAGGTTACTCTCACTAAATCTCTAAAGCCGTGAGCAGTGTCTTTTGAATAGCTGTGCCTTGAACTTCAAATAGATTGTCAAAAGGACCCAGAAATCCACCAATTCCCACTGGGTAAAACGATCGGTAAACCTAAGCCTAACTCCACTTTGAGCCTTAAACTAACAGCATGTGAGAAGATCAATATGAATAAATTCAAAACGAATCAGACCCCTTCTCTAACTGTTGACACAGTATTATTTATATCCCCTAAATACCTTTCTTGACTAAAATTCATCCGAGAAAGTTGGCAACTGGCCAGTTCTATTCATATTTACTGTATTTATATAGCGCGCTGGGCCAAGGATAATATTTAAGACAAAATATGCCTGGAGGCATATACAATATCTCTTATATTTTTACTTTGAAATGTCCACGTTGCTAAAAATATTGAGTCTGAACCGTATAAAATGTGCCGCGAAGGGCGATCAGCGATCTGAAATGATATATGGCTCGCTGAGTATAATTAGAGCATATTTGTAATACTTGAGCCGGAGTCACTCCCTGAACGCTAATAAGTTGGGGGTAAAAAAAAATGAACCAGTGATCTTTCCCATGCCTTGGGCTCTGGGGCTCATGACCCTCACGAAGTCACTGCAAGCAGCGACAGGCACACTCCCTCCAGCAGCCACGAGCAAGTCCTAAAGGGGGAACGTTGGTACGGAAGCCAAGGCTGTACTTTCAATTTGCTGTTTAAAAATATGGTGGAGTGCTTTTCTCTTTTCTTCCCCCCCCCCCCACTTTTTTTTTTGGAAGGGTGTACTATATTCCAGTATAACTCGAAAGTGCTGGAAAATCAGTTAACCTACTTTCTGTGAAATGGTCCACAGTCCTTACACAGTAGGATGCAGTCTGCTATGGTTCTCGGCCCCTCAACACACATTCACAAGACAGGCTTTACAAAGCCTGTATTTTGCTTTAAGAACGTGCTTTAGGAAGCCTGTGTTTCGGTATGAAACGCCCACAGTATATTTCGAAAAATACTGGACTTCGGAGAGGTTTTCCTATCTTTGGTGGCTCCACGTGGGACGGGGAAGTTTCCACTTGCTGCTCTTCGCGGCCCTATCTGGAACCCTGACCCTGTGAGAATGTCTCCACTTTGGTGATGGCCATGACCCCAGGTCAGATCACTCAGCCCCTGGGACTGAGAGACGCTGGAAAGAACAGGGAATGGAGGCCCTCCTGGGTGACCTGCTCTCTCCACGCCTCTCTCCTGATGGATTCAGCCCTTTTCTGTGAAAAGCGCCGGCGATGCATCCGAGATTTTGCAGGTAAACACGCTACTGGGATGCCGAGTTCAGGGGCTGCATAACACACTGGCCCGTCTGCCCAAACAGCCGTGGAAACCACGCACGTGCAGGGGAAGGCACACTGACTCAGCCCCGGGTTCGATCTCAATGGCTTCGGGTTCATGACAATGAACCTTCTTGCCTAATATCTCCTTGGCTCCACCCCAGACCCAGAGCTTCGCTCCCGCAGGGAATAACCAGGGTGGAGTGTATTTATCACCATCATCATCACAACAATAAAACCGTCCTGCCTGCCAGGATCCCCTGCAGGAGAAGATGCAGCAAAAGACAGGCCGCTGGGAAGACCTGGGTTAGCTCCACAGGCTCACATTTTGAGACCGTCCAGTCGGAGACAGGGCAAGCCACAGAGCTGCGACTTGTCAAACGAAAAAAATATATATATTAAAAAAAAGAAAAGCTCCGCCCTATAACTAGAACCTCTGGGATCAAACGGATCAAGAGGGCCATATTATCTCTTTAGGAAAGACACCGAGATTCCGTGAAGGCAGCCGGCCAGTATATAGGGCATGGAAAGGGGTGGAGAGAAATGGGCCACCAATGAAAAGCTTACAACTTGGGGTTTGGACTACGCAAATATCGAAGCTTTTTTTTCTTTCTTTCTTTTTCTTTTTCTTCTTCTTCCTGGTATTTAACCCTCTCAGGTATCACGGATGCTTCTTTTTTCCTTTTCTTTTTTAAGGATTGGAACTAATTCTAAGCAGACTATCCTTTTCTCTCCCCCTCTCCCCCCACCCCAAGGAACTCCCCAATAAATCACTCGGCTCCCATTGCTACTGTATGCCAGCTGGCTTTGGGGACGCTGCCCTCAGAGAAGCAGGTTTACAAGAAGCAAATGAGCTGCCTTCTGCTCTCTCGGAGGCGCTCAGGAGTGCGGCCCGAGTCCCCGCAGGAGCTCAGGGCTCCGGAGGGAGAAAGAGAAACGCATAAGAAAGGCGATTTTGCTACACCGCGAGCTTCAGGAGGCAGGGTTGCGTAGATTCTGGAAAATAACGTGCAAGTCCACCCCCTTTCCGCACCGTCAGACACCAAGCCGCCCTCTCCACCGCTCCAGGTGACTTCCAAGAAGGGAGGGGGGGGGTGGTGCTGGGCACAAGCCGGCCTTTGGGAATGTAAACACCTGGCCGGGGCCACAGCCTCCAGAATCGGGGGTTAGGAGGTAGGTGTTTTGGAAAGGTTTCACCACCTCGGGTGTGTCTTGGCGATGGGAGCTGGAGACAATGGGGGAAGCTTGGGGGAGCCCCTTGGAGAGGTCGGCGGGGCGAGGGGCGCCTTCCCTTCCGGAGCCACTATTTTTAACCCTTCCTGCACCA
Source organism: Myotis lucifugus (assembly GCF_000147115.1). Taxonomy (NCBI): domain Eukaryota; kingdom Metazoa; phylum Chordata; class Mammalia; order Chiroptera; family Vespertilionidae; genus Myotis; species Myotis lucifugus. The sequence goes on from NW_005871181.1 coordinate 1,053,252, forward strand.
GCTGGGCCGGCTCCGCGCCCGTCGGGGGAAGGAAAGAAACCCACCAGGATTCCCCTACTGCCCTCGGCCCCAGGGAGCGCCTCTCGGGGGACAGGGGGACGCCGGCTCCTAGCTGTTGGCCCAGCCAAGAATTTCAGGGGGGAGAAAAAAGAGAAGAACGCCCTTGAAAGGAAGGGGGGCTCTGGGAGGGGGGGAAGAAATGGAGAAAATACAGTGGAAAGGCAACGTTTTCCAGCCTTAGCTTCTCGCGCCCAGGAGTGGAAGGGGCGTGCGTGGGACGAGGGGCTGGGGACCGAAAGGCGGACGGGCCAGGGGGATCCCTGGCGTGGTGGCCCCGCTTGGGGAGCCTCGGGGCAACGCTCAGCCTCGGAGGATGGACACGAAACACACACACACACACACACAAACAAAAACCCCAGAAGCAAACAAGACGGCACTTACTTTCCGAGGGGAAGAAGGGCGGCATGTCGATCTTGTAGACCTCCTTGGCGTAGTACTCCTCGTCGCTGCGCTCTCGCTCGCAGGCGGCCGCCCGGCGGCTGGCCTTCTCCTGCAGCAAGTCCCGGGTGCTGTTGTAGATGGAAATGACCTCCGGGGGCACGTCCTCGGGCTCGGGGTAGTCTTCCGGGGGGCTGGTGAGCTTCAGCTTGCTGAGGATCTGCCCGCGGATCGCCTCGATCCTCTTGCGCATGAACTGGTCCATGTCGAGGGTGCTGCACGTCGACAGGCTGAGCGCGGCCGGCACCCAGTGCAGCAGCAGGAACGCGCGCAGCACACAGTAGTGCATTTTTTTTTTAAAGGTGAAAAAAGTTTCTTTCTTTTTCTTAAAAAAAAAATTTTTTTTTAAATGGTACCAAAAAATAAAATAAAATAAAAATAGAGGAAAAAGAAATGGAAAAGAAACCAACCAATCTGAAAACACAGGTCAGGTAGATTATTTTTTTTTTAATGCGAAACTTTTGCAGACAATCGAGTCACTGTCCAATAGTGTGAGAGAGAGAGAGGAAATAAAAAAAAAAAGGTATCTTGCTGGAGAATTCCTTTCAGAAGAAAAAGCCAGTCGTTCCCCAAGTGGAAACGGTCCTATGCGATGGGCAAAGGGAACCCTCACGTGGGGGGAGTTAGAAAAAGTTTCCTTGCAGCGACGAGCTGGGGGGGAAGAGAGGCGAGTGGCTAGGAGGCGGCAGTGGGTGCAGGAGGAGGACACGGAGTTCAGTGTGTCAGTTTCGGGCGCGGAGTGGCGGATCTGAACTCGGCTCCCGCGGCCAAGAGGGAA
>NW_005871181.1:1055751-1091515 GCF_000147115.1 Myotis lucifugus
TGCGCCCTGACAACCGGGGATTTACGGTATTTACTTGATAGAGTCACTTTGACGGGCGGCTGAAGACTCGCTAGCAAGCCTCCTAGTTCTAAGCGAGTGGGGCTCCCTCACAGCAGCCTCCCGAATGGAGTCACTTGCTCCAGCGTGGAAGGCTTCCCTCCTGTAGTGTGTGTACACACACACACACACACACACACACACACACACACACGCAGGACCATTACTTGACTCTGGGCCAGGCCAGCCCCTGAGACAGGCCTTTCCATCTAAGAGTCACCTCCTGCTTTTTTTTTTTTTTTTTTTAGCGGAATCAGTTTCTGCTGTTCCCTGATACTAGTTTATTTTTTAAAATACGTTTTTATTGATGTCAGAGAGGAAGGGAGAGGGAGAGAGAGATAGAGGCATCAATGATGAGAGACATGGATCGGCTGCCTCCTGCAGGCCCCCTCCTGGGGATCCAGGCTGCAACCCAGGCCTGTGTCCTGACCAGGAATTGAACCATGACCTCCTGGTTCATACCTAATACTATTCTAATGCCCGTAGTCTAAAGCACAATTATTAGAGTTTGTTACAGTCTAGCAAGCCCTCCATGGGACTGGGATCTCCTGGGAACAGACAGCCATCTTTTTTTTAAACCTAGAGAATGAAGCATATCGGTTCGTTTCACTGTTGGAATGAATGGCTCTCTCTTTCAGTTGCTGCCTAAGCCATTCTTCTCCGGCTAGACATTCACATCCCGGAACATGGCCTGCGTCTACCGTTGTCCATCACACATCACTTGACATTTTCTCTTTCGACGCAGCCCCAATGAGACCAACACAAGGAGCGCTCTTGCCACAGTTTGCTTTCTCCTCTCTTTTATTTCACCGGTCTTTGCTCCAAGTCAACATTTGCATTTCGGCACGACTGTGGCCATACTGACTAGAGGGGTGATTTACACTGGAAACTCTGTTGCGTGTCCCCCCAAACTCAATGCCTCTATATTATTCCCTCGGTAGGCGTTCCTTTTATTCTAGGAGGAACTGTCTCTAACTTCTGAAATTGACACTTTACCTGTATAGGGGGCCTATATTATTAGTAGACGGGCAGCTGAATAGATGTAATAACAATAGCTAACATATTAGTAAGATAGATAGATATGCATAGACATTTAATCTTCACAACAACCCCCAAGGACATATTATAATTATTATTATCAGCACCAATCTTCTGCAGATGGGAAGACTGTAGTCCAGAGAGGCTATGTACCTAGTTCAAGGCCATAGTCAGTGGCAGAGCTGAAGTCTGCAGAGAGCATTCGTTGTCTATGTGCTTACCCACTAATAACTTCCAAGACGCACCCAAACAAGTCTTATAAACGTGGCTTTAATGGTGGGGCACGTGTGGGGGATACTGGGTACTCTATTACAGATTCACAATCCCCATCATTATGTTAAAGGCTCTGAGCAATTTACACATTCAACTCTTTTAACCCAGCATGTTCCAAACTGCCTTGAACATGAAAATGCCACCCCCCCATTAATATACATTGGAAAATTCTGGAATAAAAGAATTGTTTCAACCCACTTCTGAATAATTCTGAAAGTTACATATAAATCAGCATCGGCAGGTGCCTTTCCTTAAAAGAAACACACACACAAAAAGTATATTTTAAATATATTTTTTATTAATTTCAAAGAGGAAGGGAGAGGGAGAAAGAGATAGAAACATCAATGATGAGAGGGAATCATTGATTGGCTGCCTCCTGCACGCCCCACACTGGGGATCGAGCCGGAAACCCAGGCATGTGCCCTTGACCAGAATTGAGCCTGGGACCCTTCAGTCCACAGGCCGACACTCTATCCACTGAGCCAAACTGGCTAGGGCTGGTGCCTTTCCTTGAGGCCCAATGGAAGCAGCTTGAAAGGAGTTAGACAACCTGCCAGCACCCCAACAGCCAAAGCAAAAATATACTCAGGCAAGGCAAAGATTTCCCTGAACTCGGCAACCTTTGCGCTCAGTTTGAGAAGGGCAGTAATGCAGCTGTACCCGAGGGGGTAAAAGTGACTATTCTTACAGCCTGGGCGATGCTGAGGGCACTGGTTCAGCCTCCCTCTCCCACTCCCCCCCATCCCCCTGCCCCACCTGAGCCAGGGAGACCACCTTCTTGGTAGAGACAAAAACACACCCGAGACTGCGTGGATTCATATTAGAGTGTGGAGAGAGCAGCAAAAGCCCATCTGTGTCACTTCTAGGGAAACAACCTAGGCCATAAATGCGCTGGCAACCGTCCCCGCTTCCCAATATAAACACACACACGCTTGTCCATGATAGTTTGTTGAATACCCACTGCTTCCTTTACAACCCCTTAGGCCCTCAGCCTATTCCTGAGGCTACTTTGAATTTCCCCACAACCTAGGAAAGCAGGACAGGGGGAGGGTCGGTGAAATCTCCTGGTGTCGGTAGGTGAGCCCCTTTTTCCTCTCGGGTGAGCAATCCTATGAAGATGTAACAGGTAAGACTGTACGAGCTGCCTCCCTGGTAACTCTACGTGGATCCTTTCTTGTATTCAATAACTCCTTTGGAGTCTTTTTAAAAAAATATATTTTATTGATTTTTTTTTACAGAGAGGAAGGGAGAGGGATAGAGAGTTAGAAACATCGATCAGCTGCCTCTTGAACACCTCCAACTGGGGACGTGCCCACAACCAAGGTACATGCCCTTGACCGGAATCGAACCTGGGACCTTTCAGTCCGCAGGCCGACACTCTATCCACTGAGCCAAACCGGTCAGGGCTCCTTTGGAGTCTTTCCATCTCCACATTCGACAAGCAAACAGTCGCTGAATTTCATGAGATCTTAGTATGTGCTGGGCTTCCTACAGTCTTTATGGAGAAACGGTCTTTAACTCATCGAGACCTTGACCACCTCGAGGAGGCAGGGGCACGTAGTGCTTACAAGGGCCAGACCCAGGGTCAAGGTGTCTTGGGTTCAAATCTCTGTTCCTTTCTGGCTTTGTGACCGTGACCCTGGCCAAGTTACCCTGACCCTTCATGTTAGTTTCTTTATCTGTGAAATGGGGGTAACCCTTAGTACCCACGACATGAGGTTATCGTGAGGATTAAACTATACAGGGAACAGAAAGCACTTCTAACAGAGCCTGGCACCTAGTATGTACTCATTAAACGCTCCTCACCAGTTTCTCATGCTCTCACTTCTTCCTCTTTGTCAGAGATGTCCACTAAAACGTGTGGCCCCCACTCCTCCTTCGATATAAATAGAATGAAAAAGCCAGGGGAGACGCCAACAAGAATTTGCTTCCTGGTTATACCTCCTAGCAGTTTCTGTACGTAGAAGGCCATTCACTTCTTTTTAAACATGATGGTATTTTGCGGGGGGGAAATTATGGAATTCTGCCCCCAGTCGTTATAGGAAGAAAGGAGAAGGACATATACTTTTGGTGAAGAGAACTCTGACTATCCAAGTCCAGTTACGTCCAAATTCAAGATGAAGGTCTCTTATTATTGAACACCCTGAAATGGCTCCTTTGTTTTCTAGATCAGAGAGGTGGAGGGCGCAGCTGTTTCGACGAGTGGCCTTTCTTGGCTCATTAATGGGTCTGTTCACTTAAGTCCTGTGGAATTCCTACACGAGGCTAAACAAATGTTTGCGATGAAGACAACTGCTCATCCCTGCCCTGGAGCTTTATTCCTATGGATCAAAAGCCAGAGTGTATGATCTGACAGGTCCTTCCCATCTCCGATGAAAGAGCAACTTCCTTTAGAACAATGGTTTCAAGCGTGGAAGCACTGAACACCAGGGCATGGGGGGAAAGAACCGTATAGGCCTACCGTAATGTGACTACATCTTACCCTACGTAGTGTCCCTCGATAAATGCAACCTAACCCTTTAACGTGAAAATACACCCAAAGCCTTTCCGGTTCTCGCTTATAATTTATTGGATACGATTGAAAAACCATGTTTGGTTCTATAATGATTTCTCTCTCACGTTCTGTACGCATTTCCAGAGAGACGCGAGCTTCTGCTCGCTGGACAACGAAAAAGCAAGGTTAGCCAAAACCGGTTTGGCTCAGTGGATAGAGCGTCGGCCTGCGGACTGAAAGGTCCCAGGTTCGATTCCGGTCAAGGGCATGTACCTGGATTTCGGGCACCTCCCCAGTAGGAGATGTGCAGGAGGCAGCTGATCGATGTTTCTCTCTCATTGATGTTTCTAACTCCCTATCTCTCTCCCTTCCTCTCTGTAAAAAAATCAATAAAATATATTTAAAAAAAAAAAAGAAAAAGCAAGGTTAGTGATTTGCCCAAGAGAAGTAAGTCGTCCAGTGATGATCCCCATTATGTGTCTGTAGGCTAATCTGAGAGAAGTGATAAGAGAAAGGAGGGGCAATGGGCAGGGAAGAGAAGGGTTTAAAGAGAAGATCAGAGCGGGTGGGAGATAAAGGGATAAACTGGAGAGACAGGGAGGGATACGCAGGTCTCGGTCAAGGTTGTAGGCGTGGGAGTTACACCCCTCACACTTGAATGAAACACCGTGGGAACGTTTGGCGTTGGGAGCAGCCGATGGATTATTGGTTGTGACTGTTGAGGCCTCGGGTCTCACAGGTCTCCACATTTCAGAAGAAATCTCTCTCTCTCTCTCTCTCTCTCTCTCTCTCTCTCTCTCTCTTTCTCGGAGGCGTCTCTCCCTGGCCTGTGCTTTGTCAACGCAGGGCCTGCTGAAGTTGGTTGCAGCCTGTTTTTTTTGCCCCTGGTGCAATTCACCCCCTCAAATAGCTTTAGCGACTGAAATCAATAAACAGCCGCTAGTGACTGACTGACATAAATACATGGTCACCGTGAGGACAGTTACAGTGTAACCTGGGGATGAGTCTAATAAAATGCGAATATTCGTAGTAAGAAGCCAGCGGCAGAATTTTTAGTGGCCAGGGTGGTGCTTGACACACACCCCTCCCCCCGCCCCCCTACAGCATCTCTACTCCGACTGCACTTAGCTGACCACCCCGAGTCTGCAGGTACATGTCACAAATAACCAGAATGATGTTTCTGGGGAGAAAGGGAGAGAGAAGGATGCACGAAGTAAAAATGAAAATAAAACCGAGGAAGGAAAAGGAGAGGCAAACGATAGAGAGAACCATCGCCGTGTTCTCATCATTAAAAGAGTAGGACATTAAAATCAGGAGTATGGCCGGGCTGGTGTGGCTCAGTGGTTGAGCGCCTACCTAGGAACGAGGTCACGGTTCGATTCCCAGTCAGGGCACATGCCTGGGTTTCGGGCTTGATCCCCAGTGGGAGGGGCGTGCAGGAGGCAGCCAATCAATGATTCTCTCTCATCATTGATGTTTCTATCTCTCTCCCTCTCCCTTCCTCTCTGAAATCAATAAAAATATATTTAAAAATAATTTTAAAAAATCAGGAGTATGACAACAGGAAGTGGAATTCTCATTTTTTAGGATACGTAGCCTTTGAATAAATTTCTCTGTCATCATCTCAGTGGGTTTCATAGATGGTGTAAGAGTCCAATGTGTAAATTTCCACAAGCAAAGTTCCCAACCTATATTTCAAACAGGCTTGCCTTTCTGTTGTCTCCATTATTCTGCAATCAAAGAATGAAAACAAAAGAAAACAAACAAATGAAAAAACAACCGGCAATAGTAACTGTAAAGAAAAAACGTGGAGGTAGTTTTATGTTAGAAGAATAAAACGAGTCCATAAGTAGCTTAAAAAAAGGCAATGTGTAAGTATGCTTCAATAAATACTTTAAGAAGCAAAGCTATATGGGTTGTTCTGATTGGTCAAACTGGCGACTAATAGCAAGAAAGTTCTTAGAAAGAGGGTTACAAGACAATTAATCCCCAAACCTGAGTACTGAAGGGGGGATCTGTTCATAAACACACACACATCAGGACAACAGGGGTGACCCAGGGACTGTCCCTCCCTCAGAGTCATTCGGTTTACAATGAAGCCACAGCAGACTTTCTCCTCTGTCGCTTATAATAGAGATATAGTCTGCCTACTTTCAAGCCTTCTTTCCCCTTTGCCTACGCTGCAGGTTCGAATAATCATAGCTCTTGATTTGAAAATGCTTACCATGCAATTCTAGCGTTGATATAAACCCACAGCCCTCCCCCCCCCCCAAACGGAAGCCCTGAGGGGTGCTTGGCTGAGATTCTTTTGAGCTCCCCAAATGCCAATCTCCCACGTGGAAGGAAAGAGGATAAAGATAACCATGACTGGGGATGAAGAAGCATTTCGAGTGGCCCGTGCCCAGCCAGATTCAACTTTTGCATTTTGGAAAACGAACAATAGATTGAGGATCCAAAAAGTGACAATGAGTTCTGACCCTCCTCATGTCAGTAAACAGAAACATAGGAAAGAATGTCTTCTGTTTGTCATTTGGTGCTGATGGGTCATTCAATATTGACTTTTTACAGGTTGCTCTTTCCTGTTTAATAAACAGTAAAGGCGCACGGCTCCAGGGACACCTGGGAAGTGAACTTCACCTCATTGAAAGGGGTGTGTTTCCTGTTATGTTTATGATCAAGATCCCTACAATTCCTTTTTTGAAGATATTTCCATTGTATCGACATGTCCCTTTAAGTACAAAAGCAGTATCTTTATAGCTCCCACCAAATGGCGAGCTAATTACTCTAAACTGAAGGAATAAACCTAAAAATGTGTGTGCGCTATGACCCAAAGATACACAGCAATACACAAAATTGGTTGAACACACACAAAAAAATCATTTTGGCTGCCTGGTTATGAGAGATAACAAGTTCTTGTTTTTTTTGTTTGAGAGGGCTGCGAGGTTAAGTTAATTAAGGTCCTTAAATGACAGACTCTTCTAAGATCAATCTGCCCATTTGGCCAGTTGTAACAATTAAATCGAATCAATGCTACCATGGTACTGATTGTTCAGAAATTAGCCACTCATCCGGTTGTGAGGGAGGTGGGGGGGGATTTATACCAGTTAATTCAGTGACAGCCTAAATCATGCCACCTGGAGGACAACAGCGGTATGACTCACAACTCCCTATTCGGAGCAAATGGGCTTGTTCACTTTTCTCTGGGTGTTCTCATCACAGCTCAATAACAATGGGGTTTCCTTAATTGTAAAGATTTAGTTGCCTGCTATCTCATAGCCCAGTGGTTCTCAACCTTCTGGCCCTTTAAATACAGTTCCTCATGTTGTGACCCAACCATAAAATTATTTTCGTTGCTACTTCATAACTGTAATGTTGCTACTGGTATGAATCGTCATGTAAATATCTGATATGCAGGATGGTCGTAGGCGACCCCTGTGAAAGGGTCGTTCGACCGCCAAAGGGGTCTCGACCCACAGGTTGAGAACCTCTGTCCTAGCCAATATCATTCTAAGCTAAAATCCAGTCTTTATTTATGAAGCCTATTTAGAATATCTAATGCTTCATAGCAAAATATGTCAGCACCTACACTTGCAAAAGTTATGTCCTTAAGTGACAATAGCAGCATAAAAGGACAAGAGCCGCCCAGCAGGAGTGGCTCCAAAAAGTTTAAGGAATTTGTCAAGGACACGTAGCTAAGAAGAGTCCACACGGAACTCTGCACTTAGTTCTGTTCTCAAAGGGATGCCTTGTTGTCTAACATTGGATACTATTTGCAAGAAAGGGTTGATGTAAATAGAATTTCACTTAGTTGTGCTAAGGACCAAAATATGGCCGCTGGGCCATGCAACCCGGGTGTTCCTCCCATTTGTAGAGAAGGTCAAGATCGCCTTGAACCTTGTGCACTGAGCTTTTATATTTATGACTAGAGTCCCGGTGCATGAATTCATGCATGGGTGGGGTCCCTCAGCCTGGCTGGCAATTGGGGCCCTTTGGGGCAGTCTCACCCAGTCCTGATCGGGGCCAATGGGGGCTGCCTGGCCGGGGAGGGACCATGGGAGGTTGGCCAGCTGAGAGGGACCACAGGAGGGCTCCAGGGAGTGTCTGGGACATCTCGCCCAGTCCCGATCGGCCAGACCCCAGCAGCAAGCTAACCTTCCGGTTGGAGCATCTACCCTCTGGTGGTCAGTGTGTGTCTTAGCGACTGGTCGAGCGGTCGACCAAATGGTCAACCAATCAGCCGGACACTTAGCATATTAGGCTTTTATATATATAGATATAAGAGTGCCTGGCGCTATTGTACAAAGACAAACATGATGTAGCAATAGCCGCGATGTTATACTTGGTGCTGCTCAGCATTTCAGGCTGACTGCCTGGCTGCCTCGCCGATGTTTTGAGAGCTGATGTCAACCCCTTGTTGATGTCCATTCCGTGGACATAAGATTGAAGTCTAGATCTGCAGGCACAAAGAGGCAACTGTCTGGTAGCCGGAAGGGGGATCAACAGCTGCGGGGCCACCCACGCACGAGGGCACAGCGCTCAGCTGTGTCCCCGTCCCGAGCCTGGCTGGTCCTGTCCCCACACAAATTCGGGGTTCTTGCTTTGATGTGTATGAACCAATGGCATTAGAAATACAGGAGAGCCCGGCTGGTGTGGCTCAGTGGTTGAGCATCGACCTAGGAACCAGGAGGTCACCGTTCGATTCCCGGTCAGGGCACATGCCCGGGTTGTGGGCTTGATCCCCAGTGTGGGGTGTGAAGGAGGCAGTCAATTAATGATTCTCTCATTGGTATTTCTCTCTCTCTGCCTTCCTCTCTGAAATCAATCAATCAATATATATATTTAAATGCAGGATGATTCAGGGGTTAGAGAAACTGTCATTTATATGAATGTGGTTAATGCGCATCATTTTAAACTGGCTTCGCTAATGAAGAATAATGCCCTCCGTGCTCTGTTTTCTGTGTTTTCCCCCCAAATCTGCGTCCTCCGTGTGCTCCAGCAAGATGTCGAGTGTGCGCTGGAACCGACCGGATCATCAAGCGCTGCCCGGAAGGCGCTTCGTCCAAAGCAGGGGGATTACATTACGATTCATCACGACTCCGTGTTTTGTTCAGTATCCATCGCTGCTCTAAATACCACCTCGCTCAAACCTCCTCCCTCCTCCCAGTCTGTTCATCGACAGATTAACATCATCAAGTTTCAGGTAAGCTCCCCAGGGAGCCTCCTTTTGCTGGGAGAGTGGAGTGGGGGGTGGGCGGGGTGGCGGGGGACTCATGTATTCAGCTGGCCCAAGCTCCGCTCCTGTTTTCCTGGGAAAGGGGTGAGAGGGCCTTTGTAGGCACCGAGTCGCGCTCTCTCCTGTTTTCAAGGTTTGCTCTTGCTGCCAATTGACCTCAAATAGTCTTCGCACTCATAATACCTGCAGGGCTGGCTCAACAGCTTCTCTACCTGTCACTAAGTACAGCGTGGACGCGAGTATCAGTCACTCTGACCCTAACAGGTGAATTTAAGGAAAGGGCAGGATGAATTCAGTTTCCCTCTGCAAAGTGTTCCCAAATAAAAATGAACATATCAAGAGAGCACCAAATAGTCATCTGCTCACAAGTCTCATTAAACGAGGACCCTTATTAATGCACAACTTGGATTCCATTATCCTATATAATAAAAGCCTAATATGCAAATCAACTGAACAGCAGAATGACCAGTGGAATGACCAGTCACTATGACATGCACTGACCACCAGGGGGCAGACACTCAACACAGGAGCTGCCCCCAGCCCGCAGGCCCCAGGCCTGCTAAGGCGGGTGCCAGCGGGTCCCACCCCCAAGATTGCCCCACCGGTCACCCCACAGATTGGCCCTGATCGCTGGCCAGGCCTAGGGACCCTACCTGTGCACGAATTTCGTGCATCGGGCCTCTAGTGTATTAATAAAAACCTCTGATAACAAAAACACACACAACACATATAGGGAGAAAAGAAAGGTGTCCAAAGGCTGCAAAAGCATCAACTTATTTATTGGATCTCCTCCTGCCTCTTCTGCAGAAATATTTATGTTTTCTGAAGATTCCTTTACGGCACCTTCTTAGGCCTCTTGATTCCCTTAGTTCCTAAGCAAGTGTATTTCATTTTGTCTCTGTTTCCCTTCACCCTGGGACTTTAGAGCTTCTCGTATTATTATATGTTGAAGTAGGACACCTACACCCTGTAGTCACACGGCTGTATAATTACGCCTCCTGTCCGCCAGGCCGCGCAGGTGGCAGGACTCGTTGGGCCGGGGCCACTGTATTATTAAATATATTCACATGTGCAAAACCGTGATTAAAAAGCCCTAAGAGGTTTTCCAGAACCCAGACACTCCCTCTTCACCCACTTGTTGTAAAAGACACAAAATGCTTTGAAGAACTTGGGACTTACCCTCAAATAACCTCTCGGGCTTCCCACTGAGTCACTCCAGGCTCGAAGCACTAAAGGTGAGCCTTTGAGCTGTTCCGTCCCAATGGCTGCCAAGGTGTCCTTTCCAAGTAGAATAATACTTGACCTAAGAGGGATTCGAGGTAAATCCAGGACTGCGACTCCAGGTTAAAGTGCTAAACTGGCAAGATGACTGTTATTTTCCCTCGACGACGAGGGTATTACCTCTGACTTGGAGATTTCCATGCTGAAGAACAATAATCAATACTAAACAATGCCCCATACTCACCCCCACCACCTAAACCTTCAGATAAGGAAGTAAGATAACTTCTAGTCACTAGTTGCCTGGCTACTATTTTGCATTGTTCCTTGTAAACAAATGAAAATAACTTCTTTATTACTATATCACTCTAAATAGTCACCAAAGATAACATCCAAGTATTGTTGTATTTAGATAAATCGGGGGTGGGGATGGAAATGCAGTTCTTTCTCATTTCCCCCCTCAAAGAACTCAAGGACAAGGTAGGAAGAGGAACTAGATGCAGAACTGTTTATCTAATAGATGTCAGAAGGATTTAGATACTTAGAGGTTTGTAAACCACTCACCTAAAGGTAGTTTCTAAAATCACATGCTCATTCTTAGATTCAGATTCAAATATGGTGGCATTTTGCTTAAATGTTTTCTTTATAGCCTCTAACATGATGTTGTTGTTTTTTTATAGTGGCAACTCAATTTTATTTTGGAATAAAATAAATTCTGAAAGAAAATCTGCAAATATGCTTTTCCTTACCTTCAGATTGAAATCTTGTTCAATTTTTTTCTAAATTAATCTAAGCACTATACAATGAGTACATTCAAAAACGTTTTAATAATGAGAAGTTATTTACCAGTTTTATTCAGAATTTTTGCAAAGGTTCAGTATGAAGCAGAAAGAGTAATAAAAAATAAAGTGTAATTTTTAATTCTGGGGAGAAAACAGTATTTTGGTGATATATATATATTTTCCCCCCAAATCACCTATGTGTTAGGTTATATGGAACGGAATATTCACCTGCGTTAAGTTACAAGGGGTATTTAGCCCTCCTCTGCTACTACTGAAGAATATTTGCTCACATTTATTTATATTACACTGACAAATGGCAGTCCTATCATTTAATAAGGCACTCAAGCTCAAAAGCTGGAACAAATACAAAAATGCATTTGAGCTTTGCTGGTTTAGTCACCTGATATCGTAGGTGTACACCTTCCTTTATGATAACAAATGCCAGGCCGTGGACTAATTTAACTCCAGTTATGCAATGCCTGCCACACTCACCGGGCTGAAGAATATAAACATCCCTTCTCTAGCAGAGTTTGGGGAGGGTTCTCCTTTGGTGTTTAACAGAGCAAGTGTGTGCCTGGGTAGCAGGAGGGACCCATCTGTATTATGCAAGATGGACAAAGGGACAGAGCCTTTTTAAAAAAGGGAAGAGATCACATTTATTGAACAATTCCCCTACAGATTTAGGTCTTAGGCCCAGTTTCACAGAAATTTTGGGACAACACTAGTCTTACTTTGCATTCTCCTTTTACTTAACAGACCTCTTGTCAGCTAACTACAACCTCACTGGTCATCCAACCATGAGAGAGAATTGAAGGTAACTCACAGTCAGTCTGTCTGTCTGTCTGTCTGTCTCTCTCTCTCTCTCTCTCTCTCTCTCTCACACACACACACACACACACACACACACACACACACACGCACGCACGCACTGAATGTGAAATGACACGAGAGAGTAAAGATAGCCCACACTTAAAATAAATCTTAAGGCATTGTTTATGTACATTCCAGCACATAAAAGTAATAGAAAAGTATAGATTTGACATGTTTCTTATATATTTGCCAGAATATCTAAAAAAAAATAAAAGCATTACTCCAAATCAGAAATACTATAATTTAAAACTTTACTACCCACGTTTTCTCAATAGGTCACCAAAACAAACACCAACCGTCCCCCCACAAACTATAATGCACAGATCTGTAGGTGGAGAACATTAACGTTGAGTTCATTTTCATGATGAAGAACACTGCATTTCTGGAAACGCTGGCAATACAATACCTGCGACAAGACGCCAAAACCCAAGACCAACTTGTAAACCAGTGATGGGCAAAATGAGCCTCTCGCTGGACAAGTCGAAACATTTCTTTTCACAAATGTTTTGAGGGACATTTCTTTTACAAATGCTTAAACTTATACACAGTTCGAACACGTAACTTTAACAAAGCTTATGTGACAAGTGCAAGTCTTCTGGCTTTCTCAGGCATCCTGATGGCCCGCCAGCTTTCGGAGCGGGAAGTGTTCCTCTAGGAAGAATAGAGCGATGTCGCGGTGCCTCCTGCACGTCCACTATGTGTCGGAGTCGCTCCCCCCGCCCGGGCTGCTGCCGTCCGGCCCGTCGCTCTCTTTGTCCCAGTCCTTCATGGACGCTCCCATCATAAAGTCGTCTCGGAGGATGCTCCATCCTGGGCCCTCTTCTCTCACTTCCGTCTGAGGACAAGCACAGAAACACAATATTCAAGAACCAATTTAATTGCAGGGAGACTGAGAGAGTCCATGTCACAAAGCACACTTCTCAGCAATAGGAGTGAAATTAAGACAAAGCATAGAGTGGCCTTATTCATACATTGTAATCATATATGTACAAACAGCTAAAGAGATATCTGCTAATAAAATATTTTAACCCCATAAAAGAATCATGGAAGCAAACTTTTTTTTGCAATAGGGAGAATATGTAATAAGATCTAGGTTTGGTATCAACAATTTTTTAATTTATCTTTACTGTCGAAAGTATTGCAGATGTGCCCCCTCCCCTGACCCCTTCTCTCTGCACCCACCCCTCCCAAGCCTTTACCACATTACTGTCTGTGTCCATGCTATGCATATATGCATTTAAGTTCCCCAGTTAATCTCTCCCACTCACCTCGCTACCCCACCTTCCCTCTCAGATTTCTCAGTCTGTTCCATGCTTTTATGTCTCTGGATCTAGTTTGTTCATTAGATCCCATATATGAGTGAGATCATGTGATACTTGTCTTTCTCTGACTGGCTTATGTCACTTAGCATAATACTCTCCAGGTCCCTCCACGCTGTCTCAAAGGGTAAGAGATCCTTCTTTTTAACTGCCACATAGTATTCCTTGGTATAAATGTACCACAAATTTTTTATCCACTCATCTACTGATGGGCACTTGGGCTGTTTCCAGATCTTAGCTATTGTAAATTGCGCTGCTATGAACATAGGGGTGGATACATTCTTTCTGATTGGTGTTTCAGGTTTCTTGGAATATATTCCTAGAAGTGGGATCACTGGGTCAAATGGCAGTTCCAATATTTAATTTTTTGAGGAAACTCCATACTGTTTTCCACAGTGGCTGCACCAGTCTGCATTCCCACCAGCAGTGCACTAGGGTTCCCTTTTCTCCACATCCTCGCCAGCACTTGTCATGTGTTGATTTGTTGATGGGAGCCATTCTTACAGGTGTAGGTGAAACCTCATTGTTGTTTTAATTTGCATCCTCTGATGATTAGTGACTGAACATTTTTTCATATGTCTCTTGGCCTTCTGTATGTCCACTTTAGAGAAGTGTCTATTTAGGTCCATAAAAGTCATCTCAAAACTGTCATTATTCACAGATAACATGATATTGAACATAGAAAACCCTAAAGACTCTACCAAAAAGCTACTAGAATCAACATCATCAAAATGTCTATACTACCCAAAGCAATCTATAGATTCAATGCCATCCCCATTAAAATACCAATGGCATATTTCACAGATCTAGAACAAACACTCCAAAAATTTATATGGAACCAAAAAAATAAAAATAAAAAAACCTCAGACAGCGGCAACAATCTTGAAAAAGAAGAACAAAGTTGGAGGGATCACAATCCCAGATATGATATCAATTTTTAAAATCTTTTGACAAAACAATCTTATATTATTATTTCAAGTTCACTGATAATTTATTAGAAGACTTCTGGCAAATTATTTAAAGACAAATAGAAATTTAATGAAGGTCTTTAACCCAAAGTAAAGGAGAGAAAAGAAACTAACTGGGCTAGGTTTTCATGGATCCTCTCTCATTTAACAGCTGGTAAAATGAGAAACAAATGGTCTTTATTTGGGTTATGGTCTCACTGTCTGACCTAATCATGTAATAAGAAAGCCTAATCACATGCTAAAATTACAAATAAGTGAGCAGGCAATAAGCAGAGGTAGACAGTTTGTTGTTTCTTCATAGGATTTATGTAAAACTACACACAGCTGAGCCTAAGACAGCCTCTCATTTCATGGGACAACAGCACCACCGTGTGGTGGTAACTGATACAATCTATGCAGAACGACAAGCTCTGGGATTATTTCTTCCCCTGGCTCCATAAGTATTTACCTAGAACCGTGTATGTGTCTAGGCTCTGTTCAAAACAGAGTCCCCGTCTTCGTGAAGCTAAGAGTCACTGCTTTCCTATTTATTCCACCCACAGAAATACACAGCGCTGGACAAACCTCTCTAAATATGAAAGATCCCATGGCCTTTGGTTAGAACATATTATCTTCATGGGGGTCATAAACCATATAAAAAGGAATTTTTAAGAGAAACGATATTAAAGACATTTGCTGGGTTACGAGGGCTTACTTACTTAATTCTGCTGCACTTCCTTTTTAAGAACAACAGCCTGGAAACAGTCACTCCATGTAAAGTAACAGATGCCGTCACAAAGAGGAAAGTGTCCCCCACTGTCCCTCCTCCATCTCCCTGGGACCAAGGGATGAAGCGGGGCTGACAGCACAGCATGCGAATGTCAGCCCAACTGCAGAACTGACTAGAGAGCCGAGCAGTGCACTCGGTGCTAAAATCACCAACATGAAGACACACAAACACCGCGTGTGCTGGTCCAAGAGCGACAGGAAGACCGCCCCAGGGCCACCCCGTAGGACAGCGATAAAGGAGGAAGGTCAGTTTTAACCCTTTGCCTGGCACACGCTGACACCGCCCACCCCTCACTCCTACACACCGAACCCACTGCCCTGATTAGAGTCAGTTACCCAAATGGACAGAAGGCCATTTTCCCCGATGCAACCCCAGTGTTCTCTGCCAGTCTCCTCACCTCACGTAAGAGAAAGAGCTGTTCCCAATGAACACAGGTTCCCTTAGGAACAGCAACTATGACACCTCTCCTGCCAAAGGCATCACTCACACTTTCAGTTAAATCCTAAAAAGCACACGCTTCCTTATCCAAATTCCTGACGAGGAAAGGCTTGTCCTGGCACCGATGTTTGTGTTTACATGGGAATGCGCACAATCTCACTGGCAGCCTCCGTCTAGCTAACTACACCCAACATGCCATCCACATGTTACCAGCCGGTGCGGCGGACACCCCATCACCGCCCGAGTGCAGTGTCCCGCAGGAGAGCTCCCTGCCCCGTTAGTGTCACAACAGAAAGGAGGGAGGGGCGAGCAGGGACAAAACACTAAACGAGTCCCTATCCTTACCCTTGGGGATACGTTCCAAGACCCCCAGTGATGCCTGAAGTGGAAGCTCGCACTGAATTCTGTATATACATACCGTTTCTATACCTATCCATGACCAAGTGTAATTTAGAAATTTGCCATAGTAAGAGACTAATGGTAACAATAATAAAATAGATCGTAACAGTGCACCGGAACAGAAGCTACATGAATGTGCGCTCTCTCAACATCTCATTGTCCTGTACGCACCGCTCTTCTTGATGGGAGATGACACAGGGCCTACGTGATGAGATACAGGGGCGTGGACTTTTCCAGTTAATACCTTCCGGCTTCAGGTACCCTGGGTAACTAAATCCATGGGAAGTGAAGCCATGGATAAGGGGGTGGGGCACCACAGCAGTGGAGAAAGAGAAAAGAACATCAGTGGGCCAATGGGAAGAAGAGTTCGTTAATGGAAATGTCACGATCAATTGTCTCACAATCCTGGTCTGGAAAGACAATTACGGGTGTAAGCGTGTACTTTAGGCAGGAAGATCCATAGCAGGATAAATTCAAAGCCCCCCTGGCTTGTCCAGCCTGAAGGGGGACAGTGAAGCCAGGCTCTCTGGGGGCGGTGGGGTGTTTCTGCTCTGAGCGGTCAGGGCGACTGCATCGCGTGCTCTCCAGGTGTGGCCCCAGGCCAGACAAGGGCATCTCCATCACTTAGGAGAAATCCATTCTCCCGGGCTCCGTTCCTGCTACCCAGAAACTCGGGCAGAGCCCAGCCATGGGCCTTATAAGCCCTCGAGATCCTGATGGAGCGAAAGCCTGGGCCCCACCAGGGTAAACATAACCTAACGTAAGACACAGCTAACCGTGCCCTAGGGGGCAGCCTACAGGGTCTCGCGCTCCGTGCCCACGGCAGCTGAACAGTGAAACTGATTAGATGCAAAAACCTAATGAAAACCACATGAGGCAGGGAAACAAAATATTCGCCGCCCTCCTCGGCCTGGCTTTCTACAAAGATTTCATCGAGATCACACAGCAGCGTCTGTGTCGATCTGGAAGATGAAGACAAGCCTGAGAAATGTTCATCAGCTTCCACTTCAAGGTTCAAACACCCACGGGCAGCTACTGCCCAGAAAACGGAAGTGAGGCTTGGGATTCCTCGTTGGTCTCACACCCAATAGTGAAGAGCTTAACCGCACTCCAGGTTTGAAGGGAAAATTAGAGTCAAACCCTAAAAAAATAAACAACATCATCCATCTGCATTTCGCAATCAGCGATACTTGATTTCTTGGCTTTCACCAAGAACGTTCAATTTTCACTTTAATTTAGTTTCACCTAAATTAAAAAAGGGTCTGAATGCTGGCTAAAAGCATCTTAACGCCTTTGTTGTTGCAAACTTATAGTGTAAGCTCTTTGCAACTGTTGTTAGTAATCTCCCTGCCAACCATTAAAACCCACCTGAAAATTCTGCCTGTGAAATGAGAAGTATTTATCTAAATGGGGAGAATCCTTTTGCAAAGATGGGAACATAAACAGCATGGTGGAGAAACCCCTTTCCTGGGTGAGTAAAACCCTGCAAGTCGCCCTAACCGGTTTGGCTCAGTGGATGGAGCGTTGGCCTGCGGACTGAAGGGTCCCAGGTTCAATTCTGGTCAAGGGCATGTACCTTGGTTGCAGGCACATCCCCAGTAGGGGGTGTGCAGGAGGCAGCTGGTCGATGTTTCTCTCTCATCAATGTTTCTAACTCTCTGTCCCTCTCCCTTCCACTCTGTAAAAAATCAATAAAATATATTAAAAAACAAAAACAAAAAAAACCCTGCAAGTCACAGTTAGCTCAGCCCTAGCTTGAAATGGGGACAGAGCTCTCGGCCCCCCAAATCTAGTTTTACTATTTTGTGAGAATTATACATTACTAGTCCAGACACACCTAAAACGAGAGAACATTCCAAATCTAAACACAAGCTTTATTGAATTATTAGAGAATTCTGGGGTCACCCAGTAATTCAAAAGTAGTCAGTTCCCTTTCAAATTGGATTCCCACCACAGCTTCATCTTTGACTACCATCTGGTAGGAACAATAAGAACGACATGTGAAGAACTCATTCTCAGGACACGTGTTTGCTGTGTGCCGGGCATAATGTGCTAACTCCCGCGACCCTCACAGTATCTACGAGGTGGCTGTCACCACTAGAATGATGACCTGAGAACAGGTTAGAGGCCGAGGCACAATGTGGGTGAGTGACCCAGAGGGCGGGCCAGGTGTCTTGCACCCAGGCCGGCTGGTACTGGAGCCCATGGCCTGGGCCACTGTGTACAAAGCATCGTACAACCCCATCAACATTCTCAACTGCCCACAACTCAAAATTACTATTTTTTGAGCAAGAAACAGCAAAATATTCTTTTCAATTTTAAAAATGCACCACAGCCTGACCAGCGCGGCTCAGTAGCTGAGCAACAACCTATGAACCAGGAGGTCACGGTTCGATTCCCAGTCAGGATATGTGTCCAATTGCGGGCTCAATCCCATCAGGGGGTGTGCAGGAGGCGGCCGACCAATGATTCTCGTCATTGATGTTTCTATCCTTCTCTCCTTCTCCCTCCCTCTCCGAAATCAATAAAAAATGTATTTAAAAAAATGCATTCTAAGTGCAAACACATGGTACATGACCCACTTTATGCAGGACAGTCAGGTTATTAAAGGGCCTCAACCTCACTGATGAACATCCTCTGCGGGCAGCTACTTCACAGAGAACAGTTCCTCAGAGAGGCCCAGCAGGTGCACGGCCCACCCTGAACTTTATTCTAAAGGTAACTAAGGATTTCCACCGCCGCTCTGGAAGGGTCCTAAGTCCTCCCCTGACCCACACTCCCCGAGTCAAATGCTGCAGGTACCACCCTGCCCCACAGGCTCACGCTGCTCACACCAGACACCGCCCAGAGCAGCTGACCAGCCCGCTTCGGAGGCGAGCACAGTGGGAAACTGGCTTTCCCGCGTTCCCAGAGACAGCAATGCAGTGCTCGCTCTCACCGCAAACTCGGAGTCTCCCTTTTGTCTAAACTCTAATCTATTTAGGCATTTGCCGTAAACAAACATTGAGCTGGATGATTTACAAAGCTGGGATTCCACGCATTCCTGTGAGAGCAGCTTTTATGTGAAAGCAGCCAGTTGCCATGCGAGGCAGGGGCAACCTGAGGACAGCATCGCTCTGCCTGCTGCCTGCCTTCCACACCCCCCTCCATGCGAGAAGCAAGGCCCACAGTTGCTGGGAACACCTGGGGGCCAGTGTGAGGCGCCCCTCCATTCCTAGCGTCCTGCTTGGGAGCAGGACTTCAGCCAGGCCATGAGCAGAGGACTGGACACTTTAAAAGGAGATGGCAAGTGGAGTCTAGCTCACGTCACTAGGATACCAAGAAGCCCGTATGTCACAGGCATTCCCACCACTGAAAACCAGCTCTGAAGGATCACCTGGTTGCCATTTATGAGAAATGTATGCGGACAGAGCCCCTGAACTCACTTCTGTTTGACATTCTTCACAAAAACAGAAAAATAAATAAATACCTAGTCTCTCCCAGTACCCGATTTAACCGAGGGATTTTGACTGAAATGTGTTGCCCCACAATCCATCACTAAGGAAACCCTTCCTAACAGAAACTGCTAGCACTTTCCTGTTCTGCGAAGTTCCTAGTGTGGTTTCCTGACAACAGAACAGAAGCTGACAGTGACGTGCGGGCCAGTTCAAATCAATGAAAACCTCGCACAAAGCCTGTAATTCGAGACATAACACCGAGTCAACGCTTTCCTATCAGCAGCCAAACCGGGCTCCTTCGAGGAATCCTACGGGCTGAACGCTGGGGCCCCAGCCTGTCCCTACAATCTGCTTCAAGAAGGTTGGCGAGTTCCTCCGCCATGTGTAGGCAGCAGATTGTAGGGTTCTTCCCTGGAAAACATACAGGGCCCCAGAAGGAACAGGACAGGCCCTGCCAGTGGGCACCCCCCATGAAAGAACCAACGCCCCTCAATCCTGAGCTCAGCACCCAGAAGCCTCCGGGCTCACAGAGGATGTTCAACCGACTCTATCCACGTCACTCTTCAGTCTGAGCGCGGAGAGGGTCGCCATGCAGACAGAGGGCGCTTCTTTTCCCATTTCCCACCCGCTCCTCGTGCAAGCGGCTGGGTCCTCCCCCAGTTCTCAGTGAAAGGTCACCAGTGAGAACACGCCTGCCTTCTTACCTGAAACGTGTAAATCCCCAAACACAGCTTTCACATGTTTACACTTCCTTCTCACCAACACTTACTACACAGATCCACCATCTGGGTCCTTAAACTTGTCAAAATTAGGCAAAATGGCAACTAAATCAAGGAACTTGAAAAATACCTCAACCCTAGACCAGCATGCAATTCCTACATGCTCCTCCTGCCAGGGTTCTTTTCCCCAGACACACACACACACACACACACACACACGTACACACACACACACACACAGGCACACACAATGACGAAACTCACTTCCTGACTGAAGTTCTCTGCTGGCAACAGAAAGAAGCCAGCACGTATAACTGTGTACTTTGCTTTACTTATTTATTTTTAAAACAGTCCTTCTGAGACGAAAGCCCATTCCAGAACTTTCACCTGGTACATCATTACAAATGGAAACTATGGGCCCACGGTCAGAAAGCCAGACAAGCTCAGCCGCGTCATTGTTCTGCTGCCAACATAACGGAAGCTGCATGTCCGTCTCCCGGAGGCTTCCTCTCTCCCCAATGCACAGGAGGCAGGACTTCAGACAGGACAGGTACCTGAATCTAGTGGCCCCTGAGTTCTAAGAGCAGGGGAATGGCATCCATCATTGCCAATTCCCACACTGAATAAACCATCCTGAAACTTAAGAACCCACGTTGACTAGGCTGTGGGCATGTAATTGTAACAAAATCTAAAAAGCACTGTAATTCTACCGTGTGCCTTTTCACCCCCAGACGCTAGTGCAGGGGTGGGCAAACTTTTTGACTCGAGGGCTACAATGGGTTCTTAAACTGGACCGGAGGGCCGGAACAAAAGCATGGATGGAGTGTTTGTGTGAACTAATATAAATTCAAAGTAAACATCATTACATAAAAGGGTACGGTCTTTTTTTTTTTTTTTTTTTAGTTTTATTCATTTCAAATGGGCTGGATCCGGCCCGCGGGCCGTAGTTTGCCCACGGCTGCGCTAGTGTGAAAGCTAAGAGTCTGATGCACTGAACTTGGTATAAAAGTCTCACCTGCTTGGCCTGGGAGCTCCTTCCGGTCGAACCTTTCTCGCCTGCACTTCCGTCCATCCCCCTGAGAACGCTGATGAAATCTTTCTTGGAAACGGTTGAGATCAACTTCGCACGCTTCCTGATCGAGCTCCCGGCTTCCTTGACCTTCTCGTCAACGTTCTTCTGATGCTTCTGGACGGCGTTGAATAACTGCACCACACCCCTGGGGACCACAGGGCGGCAGAACAAGGTAGTTAACAGCGATGACGCTAGACCAGCGGTCCTCAACCTCTCGGACCTCACGGACCACCAGTGGTCCATGGGCCACTGGTTGGCGACCGCCGCTCTAGACTACAAACTCCGAGGATAGAAAGTGTGTTTGCGCTGCTGAGGAGAGAGGCAAGCATGAAGCAGGCAAGCCGATGAAAACAGCTGACTGGTTAGAGACTTCTGGAAGGTGATCACGCATTTCAATGAATGAATGGAAGTTTATGGACACATTCATAGGATGAATATATGTGGATTGATATGTGATCTGTTTTGTTTCAGCTCTGGTCTTTCTCTATCAACTTCTATGCAATCAGAACTAAGAATTACTTTTAACACCAGCACCCATTTCTCTGAGTGGGACTATATGCAGTTGGGGCTCTGCGGCGAGTAGGAGCACCTGATACTAGGGAAGACTTTCTGGGTCTTCATTTCATTGGCAAAGGGTTAAAGTGACACCCAAGTAGCTCAAGAAGTAGTCAGCTACACTATTTGCAACTCTTAGGATATAAAACTAATCTTAGAATCCAATTTTTAAAAATACTTGAAGACTTAGTATGAAAAAGAATTTTAGAATCTCCTTAATAATTGTTTTATATCGATAACATGTTGCAATAGTGATCATTAGAATGTACTGGGTAAAATCAACATGGTATTGAACTTAACTTCACCTCTTTTACTTATTTGGACAAATCTACATGACGTATGTGGCTCAAATTCTATTTCCACTGGGGCAGCACTGATTTAGACCATTAACATCCCCCCCAACTCTAAAATCCTGTAACCTGTTCATTTCCTGCTACGAGAGCCACAGGGAGAGTTGATCCGCCACGGGCCTGACCATCCTGTGCACTCTTGCTGGGTTTTTCACGAATTCGGGCCCTAATTGCTCTTTACCCAGAACATTTCTCAGGGTTGTGTTTGCAGCACGCAACCTTGAGAAATGAGGTAACGTCTCCCCCAGACAAAGAGCCGGCTTGTTCCCATTCACCGTAAAAGCAAGAGCGTTCCCCGCACGGCGTTCCCTCCTGTAACGTGAACCACTGCACGAGCAGGCGGCCACCGAGGGCACCTGTGCCGGCCGTGGGGACCGGGGGAGCCAGCGGGAATGAGATGTTCGGCGACCACCTTTGCCGTGAGTAACGGAGTCCCGTGTCTCTGACCCAGAAGTCTGTCTCCTGTCAGCATCCAGGAAATTCTAACAGGCGAGTTTAGGCTGTAAACAGGGCAAAATCCCATCCCTTCACAGCAGGGTGGGGACCAAGGTGAACAATGTGAGGTGCCCAGGACATAAAACTAAATGCACTTACTCCCTGCATCAAACCTGCACTTTTCTAAGCTCTTCATTCAATTCTCAGAGAAACCCTACGGGGAGGTATAATATTCTCCTGGTTTTACAGATAAATAAATGGAGACACAGAGGCATTAAGTAACAGGCCCAAGGACACACAGCTCGTCCGTCAGGCTGGAATCTGAACCTAGCAGACTGGCTCTCCCGCTCACACACTTAGCCCATCACCAGATGCATTAGACCAGCGGTTCTCAACCTGTGGGTTGCGACCCCTTTGGGGGTCAAACGACCCTTTCACAGGGGTCACCTAAGACCATCGGAAAACACATATATAATTACACATTGTTTTTGTGACTAATCACTATGCTTTAATTATGTTCAATTTGTAACAATGACATTGGGGGTCACCACAACATGAGGAACTGTATGAAAGGATCGCAGCATTAGGAAGGTTGAGAACCACTGCATTAGAAAAGGACCAAATAACGCAGGTGACTAGGCAGTTAACGTCAGCCCACTACACATAACTGCGGTGTTCTTTAGGGAGGAACGAAAAGCTACCTCCATGAACTTGCCCGACTCCCCTGTACCCTCTCCTGGGACCTGTCCCCATCACCAGATGCACCTCGATTCTCAGGCGACGAGAACTCCTCCGGATGGGTCGGGCAAGGACCCCCCAGCAGCCACCAGATTCTACTTATCTGGACACACAGGGCATCAAATAAATGTGTGGTGCCAATGATAAAAAAGTGCAGAATAAAAGGGTAGCATGAAGCTGCTATAACATGAAACTCACCATGCCATAAATATAACGCAAGGTAACAAAAATCGCCGAGTGCTGTAAATTTAGACACCAGCATGAGAGCCACGCAGGGGGTATTCTGATAACACTGTTCTCTCGACTATAAAAGCAAGATGATGTGAAATAGGTTCGTACCGATCATACACTTAGCACATTGTATTCCTTCCCAAGAGGCCCGCAGCCTCTGGCTGAACTCGGGAGCAGGCAGGCTGGCTTACACACAGCCACTGGCTCTGAGAATCGAGTGTGTGTGTGTGTGTTGGGGGGGGGGGGGGTGAGTGTGGTGTACTGAGGGCTTAAGGGGCCACACCTCTGCCTTACCTCGTGGCGATCCTCTGCAGGTTCCTCTCGGTGTCTTTGTCGGTGACCACATCTGGCTTGACCCTGCACATCATTTCCCACTCCCGCTTCTTATCGAGCTGCGAGATAGACAAGGTTATGAAAGAACATCGGGCATTTCGGAAAGGGCAGCACTCGACACGATCCTCCGAGAGGACAAAGGTCACCAATCATCCGGCTCGGTGTGTCTCGGGGACTTAGAAACACCCGCGCTTTAGGGGTTCCGCACGGGAGCCTGTGGTTAGCACTCAGCCTGGCATGTGAGAGGCACCGGGTGGGTTTCCGCCGGGCTGATGGCGGGGCCCGGGACCAGGCAGGTGTGGGAGCTGTGGTCCTGATCCGCTGTCACAGATCAGAGGGGGCACCGGGAAGACCCCAAGCCCCCCTCCTGTAACCACAGTTTACACACTGTCGCTTTTTAGAAATGGGCCTTCCCGGCAGGCAGAAGGATAAAGACTTTGTATCAGCTTTTAAATGGACAGCGTCATATCCAGATGTAGCCTATTTACACAGCGGCTGTTTTCCTTCTCAGGAAGCACTGAAATCCACTTTCTACGGCACATCTGACCATCGTCTGTGCCACATATGGCAACTTGGTCGCAAATCACAGCACACGGATTCTTTCCCACCACGCAGAAGCAGAAGGGGGCCAGGAAATAAGAAAACCCCAGATAAAATAACCTAATTCAAAACCGCCTCTCCAGGCCCCCTTTAATGCATTACTCTAATGCAGGGGTCCTCAAACTACGGCCCGCGGGCCACATGCAAATACAAATATTGTATTTGTTCCCGTTTTGTTTTTTTACTTCAAAATAAGATATGTGCAGTGTGCATAGGAATTTGTTCATAGTTTTTTTTTTAAACTATAGTCCGGCCCTCCAACGGTCTGAGGGACAGTGAACTGGCCCCCTGTTTAAAAAGTTTGAGGACCCCTGCTCTAATGTCTATCACCAGAGGTTTGCCCAAAGGTAGACTGAATTCAAGGTGATCTAGCAGCGAAATAGTCGGTTTTCAGAACTGCAACCAATCCCTAAGGACATCGTCACAGATCTTTATTATAAAATAGGTTTTGGCAAAAAAGCAACTAATAGGATGATAAGCCCAGCACCTAATAAAGTTAGCACATGGCCAGCCAAATGGAATAAAAAGACAGGGGTCAAAACCACATGGGTAATTCCTTGATTTTAAAAGGATAAACTTGCTTGGAGTTTATATCTCTATTGCTTTCCAGGTGATTAAAAAGTAAATATACTCCACGGAGTAACTCAGATGAGGACTGTGAACAGAACCCTGGTTATCCAACCCCACAGACAAAAAGTCCAACACTGGAATGTTAACTGAACAAACACTGCAGGGACAAGGCGGCCCAGATAAGGCCTAAGAACCAGGCAGACACGCAATCTAATCTCCAGAGCAGCCGGACGACATACCTGCTTTCTCTTCTCTAGTCTCTCCTGCTTTAACTTCTCCTTTTCCTTTTCCAGCTCTCTGTTTTTGACCAGGATGGTGGGTTTGCTCTTAGGGGTTTTCTTGTTCAGGATTTTAGCCATGGCGTCGGCCCAGCCCGAGCTGGTCCCCGCGGCGGCTCCAGCAGCATCGTCACCGTCATCGTCACAGGGTTCCAGCTCATCTTCATTGTCAGCCTCCGCTGCTTCGTCATCAGAAGAAAAGTGGCCCTTTTGTGACGCACGCCTTCCTGTGGAACCTAAGAGAAGGAACAGATTAAACTCTGATGCCGGTGGCAGAGGTAGCCCTATAACCGTTCTCCATCCGCTCCCATTCTCTGGGACAGTGACAAGTACCACAGCTGCAGGGACAATGGAGAGCAGTGACAGTGGGACCCTCCACCCTGGCCGCCAGCCTCTGAAGGTCTGGCCCAGCCCTGTTGACAGGGGAGGCTGTAGGGTCAGGACCCAGGACCCAGGCAGCAAAAAAAAAACAAACCAAAAAACAATAAAAATAAAAAAAAAAACAATCCCAGAAGTGGAACTGCTGGGTCATAAGGCAGCTCCATTTTTAAGCTTTTGCGGTAACTCCATACTGCTTTCCACAGTGGCTGCACCAATCTGTATGTGGAATCTAATGAACAAAATAAACTATCAAACAGAACAGAAACGGACTCAAAAATAGAAAATAGACTGACAGCTGTCAGACGGGAGGAAGGCTGTGGGCCTGAGTGAAAAAGATGAAGGGATTAAGACCTAAGAACTAGGCAGACACACACAAAAAAACAAAAAAACTCACGGACACAGAAAACAGCAGGGGGAATAAATGGTGATGGGAGACCTGGGGTGGTGAACACACAACACAATATACAGATGAAGTATTATAGAATTGTACACCTGAAACCTGTATAATTTTATTAACCAATGTCACCCCAATACATTCAATTAAAATTGGTTTAAAAGAGAGAAATGATGGAAAGAGCTGACCTTTTAGCTGGTCGTTATAATACTCCCAATGTTGGCATTACTTTTGCACAATACCTTTATGTTTGAAGTGCTGAGAACTCATGAAAAGGATGTAAAAAGTAAATATTTAATATAGTTCAAAAAATCTGTAACGTATTAGAAAACAGCCAATAAAAACATAGTAAGCATCTATTCTATCTAAATGTAAAGAACAGGATGGCTTAAAGGTTTATCAGTGAAGAATACCAGATGCTGAAAAGCAGAAGTCTTGACCAACTACAACACTGACATCTAGTGTTTTGTCCCGATGAATTCTCACACAAATCGCAGCACGTTTCACGTTTTTTCAGCTGCGCTGTAGAGGCGGCCAGAGGCTTTGTGTAAGCCACTCGGACTCTCCACTTCTAAACGGACTATTTTCTTTGGTGTGTTTCCTCCCCAGCTTGGCTACCATAACACTCACATACGGGAACACGATACATCTGTGAAAAGTTTTCTAACGCCATGTTATAAACCAGCACTCACCCCACCAATTAAAAAAAACAAACAAACAACAACCCAGAAGAAGTCACTGATGTCATAGTTTTTATTTTATTTATTTTTTTAAAAAGAAGCTTTAGCCCAGAAGATTTAAGCCAGGCATTCACTGCCGATGGAAATGATGATTTTTATGTAAGTAAATGAAAAGCGGCAATGCAATGAGTTCTTCCAGCCACTAAAACGCAGGGCCTACTGCTAGGATACCAAAGACAATCACCATACAGATCTGAAAGTAGAACTGGTTCTTAAAAGTATACTGCATCACATACAGATGAGATTTTTTTTTGAGTTTTCAACTAAGTAATCTTTATTTTATTTTTTAAAAAATTATTTATTGCCGAACCGGTTTGGCTCAGTGGATAGAGCGTCAGCCTGCGGACTCAAGGGTCCCAGGTTCGATTCCGGTCAAGGGCATGTACCTGGGTTGCGGGCACATCCCTACTGGGGGCTGTGCAGGAGGCAGCTGATCGACCTCTCTCATCGATGTTTCTAACTCTCTGTCCCTCTCCCTTCTTCTCTGTAAAAATTCAATAAAATATATTAAAAAAATTATTTATTGTTTAAAATATTATAACGCCAACATTGGAAGTATTATAACGCTACTGAGAATCACCGGGAGAGGCGATCAGCCCCAGGCCTGACCATCCTGCACACTTTTGTGGGGTTTTTTTGAGAATTCGGGGCCCTCGGGCAGCAATTACCAAGGGTTCCAAGTAGACCTTTCTGCATTCACGGGAAGCCTCCTGCGGGCTTCAAACCTGGAGTTTTACATTTTACTTCATTTTAATTCGTGGCTAACATCTAGGGCAGGGCAGCAGACACTGGCATTTCTCATCTCCTCTCCCTTTCAAACTCGCCATCTGTCCCTGATCCCCAGATATGGCCACAGGCCGGCAGGAGAGCGAGTCACTGACCTTATTTATTAGCACCTGGAACGGGGACCCAGTTTTAAGAAGCCTCCCAGCTCCTCCATATGATGCGCTGAGTCCTCAGGGAGGATGAGGGAGGGAAGGGAAAAAAGGAAAAACCCTCCAAGTTTCTCTCCCTAAAGCAGTGGTTCTCAACCTTCTGGCCCTTTAAATACAGTTCCTCACGTTGTGACCCAACCATAAAATTACTTTCGTTGCTACTTCTTCACTGTCATGTTGCTACTGTTATGAATCGTCATGTAAATATCTGATATGCAGGATGGTCTTAGGCGACCCCTGTGAAAGGATCGTTCGACCGCCAAAGGGGTCGCGACCCACAGGTTGAGAACCTCTGCTGGGATCACAGGCATTGGAGGGTAAGATAGATCAGTTTAACCAACTGCAAAAGTGTGTGCAATGTTCTTCTAAAAGAAAGACAATGAAAAAAGAGCGACTTTTGGGGGGTATCGTCCACAAAGCTGATACGCAAGTTTTTGATTGTTTGTTTTAAGGGTAGAGCAAGGGTTTGAAAGAAGTCAGATGCCGCAACCCGGGCCAATGCAGAGGCCGGATCAGTGCGTGCAGAACCCAACACATCCCGATCGGGGTCCATGCTCTGTATGAAGAAGGAAATTGCTATCGTAAAGGTCATGACTGTCATCCCAGCAATGTATTATAGGACGCCCCGCGGAGGTGAAGTCCGGGCGGCTCGGAGCAAAGGCGCCGCATCCCCCTCTGCCCGCAAACTCCGCCCGGCCTTTGCTGCGATCGGCCAACGCCCCGCCGCGGTACGTTACCTCCCACGTCGGCAGCGTCTTGGCCCTCATCTTCCAGCTCCGATGCAGCAGCCTTGGCTACCATTTTCATCTTCTTTTTCCTCTTGACGGCGTGTTTCAGCTTCTTCCCCGCACTCCCACGTGAGTCGCGCACGGCCGCGGCCATGTTTTCTCAACCGGAAGTGCCGTAGGAGAGCTGCGCCGGGTGGGGAACGCGAGGCACTGGGACCGCGAGTTCCGGCGACACAAGGTTCCGGGGCGGGGCCAACTAGCCCGGAATCGCGGCCGCAGCCTCAGGCTTGGGCTGGAGAGAAAGGTCTGGCTTCCGGTTGCAAAACGAGTAATAGAATTTCGCGTTCTCCCCTCGGGTCCCGCGTGGTGAGGGATTCAGTCTCACTTTTCTGCCCCAGTGCGCGGGCCCCTCCTCCGCGGGGTGCTCCTCCTCCTGCCTCCCTCCCGGGCCAGCTTATCCCTAGCAGCGGTTCTCAACCTGTGGGTCGCGACCCCTTTGGCGGTCCAACGACCCTTTCACAGGGGTCGCCTAAGACCATCCTGCATATCAGATATTTACGTGACGATTCATAACAGTAGCAACATGGCAGTTATGAAGTAGCAACGAAAATAGTTTTATGGTTGGGTCACAACGTGAGGAACTGTATTTAAAGGGCCAGAAGGTTGAGAACCAGTTGGGGCCTAAGGTGAGCTAGTCACCTGCTGTTGCAGCCTCGTGTACCCTCCAAGCAGCTGCCACAACCGAGCCCTAATTTCCCCCCTAATTTGTTGGCTCCATATCTCATCCACCAGTTTATCCCCCAAGGCCAGCAACGGGGCCTGGCCCGCCTTGGGAGCCCCCAAACTATTTTTGGAAGGAAGAAAGGCAAGAATGAGTGAGTGAATGACAGAATACATCTATTGGTAAGGTTAATGAGCCAGACGAATAAGATCAATAAACCCTTGCATCGTGTTTTATTTTATTTATTTTAAAATATGTTTTATTGATTTTTTACAGAGAAGAAGGGAGAGGGTTAGAGAGTTAGAAACATCGATGAGAGAGAAACATGGATCAGCTGCCTCCTGCACGCCCCCTACTGGGGATGTGCCCGAAACCAAGGTACATGCCCTTGACCAGAATCGAACCTGGGGCCCTTCAGTCTGCAGGCCTATGCTCTATCCAATGAGCCAAACTGGTCAGGGTCTTGCATGTTCTAAAGCAGTGGTTCTCAACCTTGGCTGCCCATTAGAATCACCTGGGAATCTTTTTAAAATCCTGATTTCTGGGCCTCTTCCTCCAGAAATTCTGTTTCTTTGTTTCTAATGTTGTGGCTTCACCCCATAACAAAGAAACAGAATGTTTTGTTGTTTCTGGAAGCCCATGCTGCCCCGTGTACACCTTTACCTGCCCTTGTGCTTTGGCCTTGAACCTGCGTCCTGCCGACTTTCCTATTTAGCCCGTGTTTTTGCCTGGAGTTACAGAGTTCAAAACCATGTTGGGCCTGACTGGTTTGGCTCAGTGGATAGAGCGTCGGCCTGCGGACTAAAGGGTCCCAGGTTCGATTCCGGTCAAGGGCATGTACCTTGGTTGCAGGCACATCCCCAATGGGGAGTGTGCAGGAGGCAGCTGATCGATGTTTCTCTCTCATTGATGTTTCTGACTCTCTGTCCCTCTCCCTTCCTCTCTGGAAAAAATCGATAAAATATATATATATATTTTAAAAAAACCACGTTGGGAAAGCATTGGAGAACACTGTAGAGAAGCAGCAAAATGAGAGAGAAAAATGACTACAGAGAAGAGGAGAGGGTCATGCATAGGAAACACCATTTGCTAATATCATTTGGTCATCACCAGTCATGTTTTGAGCATTTGCCATCATAGTATGATGGTTTATGTGGAGGGATTTACTATGTTTAGTTACAGTTTAAGAAATTGCTTGGTGGGAGAGGGAGGTAAGGTTGGTTGGTTTGTGACATATTCAAGTTTTTCTTTTTAAAAATAAGACAGGCTCCAGGTTTCCCTGCAGAAATCTGACTTTTCAGAAAGGGATTACTGCTAGCAAGTGAGATATTTCCATATTCATTTATCTAATTGGCACAGTAAGTTGGGCACTCGTGTTCCCATTATACAGGTGAGGAAACCGAGGCACAGGCAAGGTGAAACCATTGCTCAAGGTCATTCAGCCAGTAAGTGGCGGAATCATATTCAAACGTAAGCAACCGGCTCCAGAGTCTGTCTGTTCTAGTGTGGCCGGACTGTTTGCACTTTCACACTTAGCAAGTCTGTCCTGAGAACAGACAATGGAAATTTCTGGCAAGCCCTGGGATTCATAAATTAGAAAAAAAATCCTGGCCCTCACAATGAACTAAAATAATTGACAGGATGCAAATAGAATGGGCACCGAATGATGGAAATAACGGATGTCACCCGTATTCTTGTATGAGGATTTGTACGGACACACCTGTGCCAGTCACCAGCTTACTGCCTCTCAGCTCCACGTGCATCCTTTTTGGCTGCTCCGTGAAAGCACAGTGGGCTCCTTTAAATATTTTCCCTCTGCCCGGCCCCGCCAGATGTCCAGCTTTGTCAGCAGAGGGCACTGTAGTGGCTCTAGTATAAGAAGAAGGAGCCTGCTTGCTGGTCACAGTGTGGTTCTTTCTGTCTGCAGACTCCTGGGGCACAGGTGGCTTCCCCCGCATCTGACGCCTGCAGTGCCCGGGGGTCCCCAGCGTCCAGGGGCCAGCAGCTTCTCCAGGCCACCCCCTTGGGCAGTTTCATCGCAGAATGCCTCGGGGACACCTGCGGGCGAACACCGTTCTCCGGCACCTGAAAAGGTATGAAATTTGTCAGACGTGCGCTCTGCTAACGGCAGGCGCTCATTATCCTACGAGTTACCTGTTTTTGTAACTACCTGTGGTCTAGCGCTTCTTTGACATCTCATGTCTTACTAACTGTGGTCATAGGGAGGGAGAAATCTAGAAGAGAAGCTTAATGTGTACTGTTTCAGCCCGTCTGTGCATGTAAAAAACAATACTGTTGCTTCGCTCTCACCGAACCAACGCTAACGAGGAAAACCTGGAAGTCTTGAAATCCATGCTGGCAGGTGGGGTTGAGCGAAACTCCTTCAGGTTTTTCACTTAACTCTAAGCTATAACAACTCACAGGACATCGGCCCCAGGAGTGGTGGAAACGGAGCTTTAGTTTTTGCACCTGTTCTAACCTCGGAGCCTTTTACTCACATGTGTACTGTTTGTTTACGAACTGTAGGTAGATCTAACTTAAAAGTTTGGTTTAATAAACATTTAGCCTCCCCTTTACTCCCCCCCCCCCTCACCAAAATAAGACACAGACCTGCTCTCTCCAACAAGATCTGGACTTGGGTTGCGTGTGTGTTTGGCGGGGTTCGAGGGGGTGGCCTCTTGCTTGTGGTATGATGAAGACCCAGGCAGTGGCCTCATTATTCCTAACCAGGCTGAGGCGATAATGTTTGATTGCCTCTTTATTTTTTAAAATATATTTTTATTAATTTTAGAGAGGAAGGGAGAGGAAGAGAGAGATAGAAACATTAATGATGAGAGGGAATCATTGATTGGCTGCCTCCTGCACGCCCCCCACTGGGGACCAAGCCCATAACCTAGGCATGTGCCCTTGACCAGAATCGAACCCGGGACCCTTCAGTCCGCAGGCCGACGCTCTATCCACTAAGCCAGCGGTTCTCAACCTGTGGGTCGCGACCCCTTCGGCACCCGAATGACCCTTTCACAGGGGTCGCCTAAGACCATCCTGCATATCAGATATTTACATGACGATTCATAACAGTAGCAACATGACAGTGATGAAGTAGCAACGAAAATAATTTTATGGTTGGGTCACAACATGAGGAACTGTATTTAAAGGGCCAGAAGGTTGAGAACCACTGCACTAAGCCAAACCAGCCAGGGCTGGTTGCCTCTTTAGAAGCATCCCTGTAAGTAAGGACGGGGCAGATTACATCATCTGGTTGGTGTTAAACAAAGGAGCAGGTGAATTCTGGCAAGATGAATGGGCTTTATTTCATTTGAACAGGTTATTCCTGGTCTCAGAGCCTACGTTAGTGAGACGGGTCTCCCATGCAACAAGGAGGCAAACTTCACCTGCATAAAACCTTTCCATTAAACTCACCTCGAGCCCTAGCCAGTTTGGCTCAGTGGATAGAGCGTCGGCCTGTGGACTGAAAGGTCTCAGGTTCGATTCCGGCCAAGGAAATGTACCTCGGTTGCGGGCACATCCCCAGTAGGAGATGTGCAGGAGGCAGCTGATCGATGTTTCTCTCTCATCGATGTTTCTGACTCTCTATCCCTCTCCCTTCCTCTCTGTAAAAAATCAATGAAATATATTTAAAAAAAACAAACTCACCTCGTAATGGGAGTTAGCCGTCTCCTAGGTGATATTCATCAGTAATGACAAGGTTTGCCCAGGCTTTCTGAATGATCAAGAAAACAGAAAAGCGGGCTACCTCGATCCTTCCGGGCCTTCAGATTCTCATTTCTGTTAGTCGCAAGTGTCCCCCAAATTGTATCCAGGGGACCCACTTCCCGTCCCACTGTGATGGTTGAACTCATCCTATTAAAATTTCGATTTTCCAGTTTCTTGGCCTCCACTGTTGAGGTCAGCTGCTCGGGCTGTGGTGATGTCATGATGAGATTTTCCCTCTAAACTTAGGATTCCTCCCTGGGTTTTCCTTGTGAAGTGAATCAGGGGAAGGTGACAGGCTTCCAGTCATCCTCCCCACCACCCCCCCGGAAAAACGGGGGGAGCCTTGGAAGGGGTTGGTGTGCCCTGATTGTCACCTTAAGAGGAAACCCAAGCAACGTCCTTCGGGTCACGGACAGTGTCAAGGTCAATCTTAGTAATAAAAAGTGCTGAGTTAGAAATTACAAAGAGAGCCCGGCTGGTGTGGCTCAGTGGCTGAGCGTTGGCCTATGAACCAGGAGGTCACGGTTCTATTCCAGGTCAGGGCACATGCCCAGGTTGCCGGCTGGACCCCCAGCGTGGGGTGTGCAGGAGGCAGCCGATCCACGATTCTCTCTCGCCATTGATGGTTCTATCTCTCTCCATCTCCCTTCCTCTCTGAAAGCAATGAAAATATATATTTTTTTAAAAAAATACAGGGATAAGCAATAAGTAACAAGCAAAGCAGGTCTGTTGAATTTAAGCAAGAACGCAGCTGACGGAAATCAGGTGGGGAATAGCAGGGGCCTTGCTGTGCTGGCTCCTCTCCAGGCCTTGAGCAGGGGCAGACACAGTGAAAAGGTCATAAAAAAGGGCACAGGGCAAGACTCTCAATACCTCTTGTCTTCCTCTCCTGACACCTCTTGCATCTCTCAGCGTCTCTCCATCTGGAGGCCTCTTTCTTGGTCCAAATCTTCCTTATCCCTCCAGTGGAGAACTTCTTGCAAAGCCCCGCCCCCCTCCCAGTCGGTCTCTGCATGTACTGAGCAGATGGAGTGATTTTTTTCCAAATATAAGTCAGATCCCACGGACTAATCGTTCCCGGCGTGGCCTGCAAGGCCCTGTAATGGCCTGGTGGCCCCGTGGTTCTCAATCCCAGTGAGTTTGTTCCCCAAGGAGCCATTAGGCGGGACAGGGGTGACAACGTCTAACATAAATGCCCAGTTCCAAGGGGGACAGTTACCCGATTCCTGTGTTTCCATAGTTTTGATATACAGTGGGGCCTTGATTTATGAGTTTAATTCGTTCCGTGATGGAGCTCGTAACTCAAACTACTCGTATGTCAAATCAAAAGTGAATGAGTGAGACACGTGATGCTGGGCTGATGTTGTGGCGTTCACTGTGACGTTCGCTGCGCCAACTAGCAGTGGGGTATCTGAAGCTGGCTCGTAACCCGAATTTTAGCTCGCAACTCAAAGCAAAAAATCGGCCAAGAGACGGCTCGTGTCTCGAAAAACTCGTTAGTCGGGACACTCGTAAGTCAAGGCCCCACTGTAATTAGAGGAGGGCACCCTACTGCCATTGAACCTGTGAACATGAGAAAGTGTATCAACCCCACAAGTCACATGTGCCTTCTCATGGATGTGATGTGATAAAGCCATAGTTGATAGTTTACTGTATAATCGGAACTTAGCTTTTTATAAAATAATAAAAAATTTTGAAAGAGAATTGGAAACAGAGCGACTTAAGGGTAGAGAAAAAAAATTTTTTTTTCTGCTGACATTGGAATAATAGGAACTAAAATGGCTCCTAATTTTAATTATGCTCCCGAAACTCGATCTGAATAGCAAGAAGTAGATAAAATGCTTTTGGCTTCGTTAACATTGTTGCATGGTGACTAGAGCTGTTATTAAAGAGAGAATTATGTATAGGAAATTTTTAGCACAAAATAAAATTTCTAGGCATTGGAAAAGCTATGCGTTCAGCCATCTTCGCTAAAATAGAGATCTTAAGAAGTGAAAATAAAATTGGGAAAACCATTTTAACATTGAAACGGGAAGCCCCTAATCCCATGAAAATATCCCCATCTTGCCTCCTTCATGGTGATGTTGCATTTCCTGTGTGGCGATCTTGTTGTTGTTTTTTTAAAAATATATTTTATTGATTTTTTTTTTTTTTTTTTTTTTTTTTTTTTTTTTTTTTTTTTACAGAGAGGAAGGGAGAGGGATAGAGAGTTAGAAACATCAATGAGAGAGAAACATCGATCAGCTGCCTCCTGCACACTCCCTACTGGGGATGTGCCTGCAACCAGGGTGCATGCCCTTGACTGGAATCGAACCTGGGACCCTTCATTCCGCAGGCCGACGCTCTGTCCACTGAGCCAAACCGGTTAGGGCTCTTGTTGTTTTAATGTGCGGACATACAGGCCTATTTCCATGGCCAAGTTCAAGTACGAATGGCATGAAGTCGAAGGGAGTGGCCCTTTCCAAGTTCACTGGGACTCAATGAAACGCACAGCCACATCTGAAATGTGCACGCGTACTGTCCCCCGCTTTCGCCCCCCACACTCCTCCCCACCCCGTCACCCCTCCATGGTCAGCTCTGCTTCCCAAGTAGCTCCTTTCTCCCTCTCCCGGGGAATGCCACCCGGCCTCCCTCTCCTGGTGCTTTATTTGCATGCGCTGGCCTTTTTATTGCAAATAGGGCTCTAAATCTTACTTTGGAAATGGATATTGCCCAGTGTGCGAGCGCACGCGCGAGCCAGGCCATCAATAACGTTAGTTATGAAAACCTGATCATAAGTGTTTTTAGTCCATTAGCCATTTCCCTTTATTTATGTCCCCTCTCAGGCAGGATTCGAGGCCAATATTCCAAAGATGGGGTTTGGATGGAGAGCAGCACAAGAGGGTATAAAACACTGTCACGTTCTTTCAGGCTGGGAAATACTTCTTCCTTATGTTATTTCTTCACACGGTTCCCAACAGTCCAGTAACCCCTAG
>NW_005871181.1:1091615-1092993 GCF_000147115.1 Myotis lucifugus
GAGCATGCAGACAGTCAGCTATCACTACACGCTCAATAGAATCGTCAGCACATTACACCAGCCTCTGTAGATAAGTCGCATAGCAGTGCAGGATTCGAGGGCAGGATACGCTCGTGTGGCTTGGACTGGAGAGCAGCACAAGAACCACATATTCAGTCAGGCTTTCTTATCAGAGGGGAAATACTTATCCCTTGCCTTAGTTCAGAGGAAGATAGGCGACGGCCCCATAATCCCTACACCAGTGATGGCGAACCTATGACACGTGTGTCAGAGGTGACGCGCGACCTCATTTTTTTGGTTGATTTTTCTTTGTTAATGGCATTTAAATATATAAAATATCAAAAATATAAGTCTTTGTTTTACTATGGTTGCATATATCAAGAAATTTCTATATGTGACACGGCACCAGAGTTAAGTTAGGGTTTTTCAAAAGGCTGACACGCCGAGCTCAAAAGGTTCGCCATCACTGCTCTAGGGCAAGCATGTCAAACTCAAAGGCTGACACGGGCCAAATAAGCAAGGTTTAAGTGTATGTGGACCGCAAAAAAACAAACGCTTCCATTTTCATAGAAACGTAGGTTTATTTCTTTTTTTTTATTGCTTAAAGTATTACAAAGAGTATTACATATGTCTCCTTTTTTATTTCCCCCCCCCTTGACGTAGGTTTATTTTGATAGAGACATGTGAAATATAAAGGGCTGAAATAAATGAGTCATCGTTAACATAAAATTATAGAGCATTTTAATAAAAATTAAAATTTTTTCTTGAACATTAACTTACCAGACACTGAATAACTGCACAAATTAATAAGTCTAACGCAAATAAACCTATTTTCCTTATTCTCTGAAAGTGAAATATTTCCTGTTGTGCACACCACGTCAGTCCAAGACTAATGACGTGGCCATTGGCTGCTAAAATATTCGCTGCTGGTATTAGTGGGGAGAGATGGTGCGCCTGTGCGTAAGGCGTGTGCGTAAGGCGTGTGAGGGAAATGACTGAAACGCGATTATAGTAACCAGTCATTAGCGGATGTTGTAGTTCGTTATTAATAATTATGTATAACAGGATATTGTAAAAATTAAGTTACAAAATTTTTATTAAAACGTTTCCGATATACCGTTATATTGGCTGGGCCGCAAAAATATTCGTTGTGGGCCGCATGTGGCCCGCGGGCCGTGAGTTTCACATGCTTGCTGTAGGGGAATGAGAGCAGAATGAGGAATTGGGCTGAGGATAGACAGTATTTAATATCTATTTATCTATCATCTATCTGTCTATCTATCCATTACCTACCTATCGTAATATCTATGTATCTATTATCTACATATGTATGTATCTATCTTTTCTACCTATATCTTTTTATCTAGCGATCTATATC
>NW_005871181.1:1093127-1107556 GCF_000147115.1 Myotis lucifugus
GTGAGATATTTCGCTCCATATCAGCGTCGAACAGAAATCCAGCTGGTGATTGGTTCATAGAATCCGTTGCTCTTGCCGCTACTTTGTCTCTCAGTGAGCCTGCAGCCTGGGCAGTTGACCCTTCAAAGAATGTGTCCCATGCCTTTCCTGGCGCGCTCAGTGGCTGTCAACTGTTGAGGCTGCGGGTGTGGGGGTACCAAGATAATGTACCCTCAAAGCCCTAGCGGGTCCTGCCCCAGTGGGGAGTGTGTGGGAATGTCAGCCCAGGGTTTGTCTCTCGGGTGACACACCCGTGTGGCGGTTCTTGGGTGACCGTGGGCAGCAGGGCTGTGGGCACCATTCCCCGAGCTTTGCCCAGTGAGCCAGGAGAGAAAACAAGCCTGGTGAGAAAAAGGGTGCTTTGAATAACCTGTCTTTTCTGTCACATTAAACCCCATCATAACAGAAACGCAAAAGAGAACGCATGTTCTCCACTAGGTGAATAAGCATTTGGGGTTTTTTTAAGAAAAGAATCAAATGTTTGGGCCAATGTCCAAAAACAGTCAGCGATGTTGTAGCTCGGTGTTGGGCCGGTTGCCTCACTTGAGCTGCGTGCACATCCTAGTGACTGTCCGACGCATTTGCATTCATTCCCATTAATGAAAATGCAGATACGGTGTTTTAAGTCCTCGCCGTGCGGACTCAAACGAAAGCCAACACAACCAACACAGGCTCCTTGAGTCACCTCGTCCTTCTCGGTGGAATCGCTCCTAATTGAATGTTAAGATCAAAGTTGAAGTTTATAAGAAAGAAAAACAAGTTCAGATAAATAGTTATCATCTGACATCCTTATGAAAATTCATGACCTGCGGTTCTATCGGGGACCTTAGAAGAATTCTAATGTGAAGTGTGCGGAGCTATTAAATGGCTAGTCCGCGCCAGTCTCTTGATAAGAAGTGAGTTAAATAATTGTCCTGTTCAACTTGTGCTTGTTAACCTTTAAGGTCAACTAGTTTGAACATCCGTTTAATGAAATTCTGGAGCCAGAATTTATGATACTGCTGCTGAATGTTAAATTGGACAATTTACATAAGCAGGACATTAACCTTCTGAGCACTAAATAGCATTTTAGCGCTTTGCCGCTGGGGACAATAAGGGACATGTTCTATATATTTGTGATTAGCTTGCCTGGAAACTCTCCTGATGACCAATTGGCCTACCAAGTTTAGCAGCATAATTAAATGAATGGACTCGGCCTAAGTAAATTATCAGTGCTGTGTATAGTATATCATTACGGCGCGGAGGAAAAGGAAGATATGAATAATTTAATAATACATGACTAATTTATCAATGCTAAGTGACTTCGAGGAGGCTCTCTCTAGTTCATTGTTTTAAAGCTGAGATTTGATTTGCTGCTTTGGGGATTAAAATGGAACCGATTTCATTTCTTTACCAGAAATAGATAGAAGCTGTTGGTTTTCTTTTCTTGAGGTGAGAGGCGTGGTGCGTTTTGCTTTGGCGATAGGACCAAATACCTACTACGGTGCAGTGATGAACACGTAAACTGGTCATTTGTCACAATCAAATGTGAGCCTTCCCGAGGGGAGGGTGTGACCCCATGTTGCTCATCAGCCCGGCTTAGGACACGGTAACAATGGTCATTATGGTTTGGAAGGGCCAGGCACCAAGGAGGGCAATTGGCACTTCACCTGAAAACATTCCTAGTGATTACGGATGCCCAGTTCACTGCAGGTGGCATTCTGTAAGCTCAACTAACATCCGGGTGCATTGAACTTCCACGGCTGACTACCCATTTGGGGAAATAGTAGGACACCCTGAAGTCAGCCGGGGCCCCTGCCTCTTAGACGTCTAAAGTGAACCTGGGCGGCGTAACCGGTTTGGCTCAGTGGATAGAGCATCGGCCTGCGGACTGAAAGGTCCCAGGTTTGATTCCGGTTAAGGGCATGTACCTTGGTTGCGGGCACATCCCCAGGAGGAGGTGTGCAGGAGGCAGCTGATCGATGTTTCTCTCTCATTGATGTTTCTAACTCTCTCTCTCCCTTCCTCTCTGTAAAAAATCAATAAAATATATTTTAAAAAATAAATAAATAAAGTGAACCTGGGCCCTAGCCGGGTTTTCTCAGTGTCGGCCTATGGACTGATTGGTACCGGATTCGATTCTGGTCAAGGGCACGTACCAAGGTTGCAGGCTCCTCCCCAGCTTGGGCTCTGGTCAGGCGAATGCAGGAGGCAACCAATCTATGTGTGTCTCTCACGTCGATGTTTCTGTCTTTCCCTCTCTCTTCCATCCTCTCTAAAAATCAATGGAAAAATATCCTTGGGTGAGGATTAAAAAATAAAAAGAAATAAATAAAATACAGTGAACCTGGCCCAGATCCCAACCTGTGTAGGTGATGGTCCGAGACTCTTTCCTTTCTTCCTGAAATGCCCTAGGTTTTGACTTTCTTGTGCTTCTCTCTCTCAATCTCTCTCTCATTCTCCTTGTCTCTTTTGTCTTGAGAGAACCTATAGATACTGACTTAGCCTTTTTACTGGCTTTCCCTGAATCTCTACTCAACTCCCCCCAAGCTTAACTACTTCTTATTATTATTAGGCAGCCACTTGGTGCTATAAGACCTCCTAGAGCTTTCTATTGGGACAATGCTCTTTCTCCCAGAACTGACTTGAAACTTGATGGATGCCTGTGTTGACAATGTGGCTCAATGGTTTTCTCACCTTTGTCACCACTCTGGTAACATGCCTTGAGCTGGCTCAGCGGAAGCTGTTCAAGTTCAGTTTCTTTCTCTTCCTTGCCTGTCTCCCAGAGGCCTCCAGCACATCGCTGTGTGTTCTGGAAATGCGAAATCGCTAGAACAGCAGCCACATCGAAATGAAATGAGAGAGGCAGCTGGCTTCTGAGAAGCTCGATAAAGCTTATTCCTGCATTCAAAGCTGAATAGACGTGGTTTATGGGTTAGCGGACAGTTCGGATGAACTAAACCGACAGTCTCCTCTAGTAAGTTTGATACTCAGCAGTTAAAGGTGTCACTACTGGCTTGTGTCTTATGTTCTCCTGATTCTTCTAAAATGCTCCCTTGTTTAAGGTAATTTCTGGCCAACAGATGTGATAAGATAGTATTTCCATTCTGGCTCCCACCTCTTTTGTGGAACACCTTATCTTGAAAATCCTCCTATAAATTAGAGGCTAATGTGCAAATTGTCCCCTTGGGAGTTTGACCAGAAGACTGGGAGTTCAATCACTCGCTATGACGTGCACTGACCACCAGGGGGCAGCACGGAACAAAGGAAGGCCCCGATTGGCCCTGATGGCCGACCAGGCTTAGGGACCCTACCCATGCATGAATTTTGTGCACCGGGCCTCTAGTACATCTATAAGTTAAATTTTTTTAGAATGATTAGGTATAAAGAATAACTCTTGCCCTAACCTGTTTGGCTCAGTGGATAGAGCGTCAGCCTATGGACTGAAGGGTCCCAGGTTCGATTCCAGTCAAGGGCATGTACCTTGGTTGCAGGCACATCCCCAGTAGGGGGTGTGCAGGAGGCAGCTGATCGATGTTTCTATCAATGTTTCTAACTCTCTATCCCTCTCCCTTCCTCTCTGTAAAAATCAATAAAGTATATTAAAACAAAAGGAATAACTCTTGAAACAGGCAGATCTTGTAAGTTGGAACCCAAGTAGTATCTATTTCAGAATCTCTAGCGCCCCCTACTGCTTACCACGTTCATCCGTGAGTTACTGAACCAGATAGGAGAAAAACATTCATTCAGAATATTTTTCGAAGGATGCAAATGATTGCATTGCCCTCTTCTTATGGGCTGGTATCATCTTCGCTAGGAATGCTTTTCAATAAGCATTTGCGCCTTAATAAGCAGATTTCCTTGTCTCTCCTTTTACTGCTCTTTCATGTTCCCTGTATTTTCTCCCTTTGGGGGCTTGGTATAAATTATTTCATTGGGCAAGGATAACCTTACATTATTCCCAATCAACACCTGGCTGGAAACATATGCCGACAGATTTTTTTCATCGATAAGGACAAACTCAACTTGAAAAATGAAAGCGTTGGTGCAGCCACCAGAAAAGATTTGAAACATCCTGTCCATTTTATTGCAACCATCAGGCACTTTGCAAGGAACCTGCTTCCTGTTACCAAGAAGGAGAAGCAACGTGTCTGACATATTCCCCGCTCAGCCTCTTGTAGGGAATTCCTTTCATGGCTTTGGGAAGTCAGTCACACACACAGGTTCCAGTTATTCTGTCCCTGCCTCGGGCTAAATAGCGCCGGTGACAAAAAACCCTTTCAGGTTGTCAGGTGTTAACGTGAAACACCCCAAGACCCGCGGATTCGTCTTCATCTCGTTGACGAATGCTTTCCCCGTGTCGTTACATGTTGGTAAATGAAAGAAACCTCCCGGACAGAACTGTCAACGGTTTACTAAAAGGCTCCTCATTCGTGAGGTTGAGCCGTCACACGCGTGTAATTTAATCCTCTTGAATTATCACTCAAAAACGCCCAAGTGTTTGGTGTTTAGACACCGGACGGGAGGTTTGCTGGTGCCATAGTCACGTTTCCAGCGGATGAGAGGGGAAATGAGCAAAACATATGCAAACCCCCTGTCCCCCCCTCAATACAGTGATCCTCATGTCAACTCCCGAACAGAATATTGCTTTCACTGTAGATCAAACGCATCCCCGTGGATCTTTATCTTTGAAAACCTAAGGAATAAAGGGTGAATGCGGACTGATGCCTCCCTTATTTCCTGGTTCACTAATGGAAGGAATCATTGCTGCAGAGGCTGGCCTGAGCGAGGGGTTCAGTTCTCAGAACCTACGTGTGGCATTTCTCTGATGTGAATAGAACTGCTTACCGAGGTATTATGATGTGTGAACGGCTGTAAATGGCGTGGTGTTCGGTGGATGGCAGAACGGCACATGAGATGAATTATTCTCCTTTAGTTGTATCTTCATTGCTGTTGTACACTGTTCTGAGGTGAGCCGTGTCAAGGACAAGGCAGGAACTGATTATCAAAGGCGATGTATTATATACAGGTGTACACTTGAAACTTGTATAATCTTATTAACCACTGTCACCCCAATGCACTTCATCCAATTTTAAAAAAAAGGAAATGAACACAGACTGCATGATGCCCAGGAGAAATGCCTTGTTAAGCTTTCCTGTCCGGAACACATTTGCAACTATTTCCTCAGTTATTCAGATAATTAGGACCAGATGGTGAGTTTTTAACAGTTGTGACAGGCCTGGTTGGTCAGCTTAACCCAGCGGTTCTCAACCTGTGGGTCGAGACCCCTTTGGCGGTCGAAAGACCCTTTCACAGGGGTCGCCTAAGACCATCCTGCATATCAGATATTTACATGGCGATTCATAACAGTAGCAACATGACAGTGATGAAGTAGCAACGAAAATAATTTTACGGTTGGGTCACAACATGAGGAACTGTATTTAAAGGGCCAGAAGGTTGAGAGCTACTGGCTTAACCTATAGAAATTAGGGAGAGTCTCTTTAGTAGCTAGAGACGAATGGCCGCCTGGCCGGCATGGCTCAATGGTTGAGCGTCAACCTATGTGTGAACCAGGAGGTCATGGTTTGAT
This sequence comes from Myotis lucifugus, assembly GCF_000147115.1. Lineage (NCBI taxonomy): Eukaryota > Metazoa > Chordata > Mammalia > Chiroptera > Vespertilionidae > Myotis > Myotis lucifugus. The sequence continues at coordinate 1,098,736 of NW_005871181.1, forward strand.
TCCCGGTCAGGGAACATGCCTGTGATTTGGGCTCAATCCCCAATAGAAGGTGTGCAGGAGGCAGCCGATCAGTGATTCTCTCTCATCATCAATGTTTCTCTCTCTCCCACTCCCTTCCTCTCTGAAATAAATAAAAATATATTAGCCCTAGCCAGTTTGGCTCAGTGGATAGAGCGTCGGCCTGTGGACTGAAGGGTCCCATGTTCGATTCCAGTCAAGGGCACATGCCCAGGTTGGGAGCTCAATCCCCAGTAGGGGGCATGCAGGAGGCAACCAATCAATGATTCTCTCTCATCATTGATGTTTCTATCTTTCTCTCCCTCTCCCTTCCTCTCTGAAATCAATAAAATATAGATATTTTAATAAAAACATATGAAAGATGAATGGCCAAAATATTATAGGTTGACCTAAAGAAATTAGCCTGACATATCAAAGATATACTGTGAGGTATCCTATATAATAAAAGCCTAATATGCAAATCGAACAAATGGTGGAACAACTGGTCGCTATGACACACATTGACCACTAGGGGGCAGACGCTCAACACAGGAGCTGCCCGCAGGCCCCAGGCCAGCCAAGGCGGGTGCCAGGGGGGGCCCCCCCCGATTGTCCCGCCAGTCTCCTCACAGATCGGCCCTGATTGCCGGCTAGGCCTAGGGACCCTACCCATACATGAATTTCGTGCACCGGGCCTCTAGTCTATCATAATTATAAATACTAAGCTAATCAACTTTCTAAGCTGTTGTTTAGTGTGTGCTCACATAGGCCACCCTGGTACTATGCATTTTACAGGGATTCGGTTTTGTTTGTTTGTTTTTTCATTTCTCTTAATAGTCCCAAGCATTTGACTCTGTTCTTCTGACCATTCCATGGTTAAGGAAGCTGCAGAGATGTAGCTGTTCAGGTCATCCGGCTTACAATGGCAGAGTTGGAATCTGAACGCAGAGCCTCATGCAGCTAACAGCTCTGTGGCATTGTGGTATCAGGTATGAAGTCCCAGAATCAGGGCCCAATCCCAAGTTCTGGGCATTGTCACCTGTCACTGGGGTTGGGTCTCCGGAACAAGGTTGGCCACCAGGCCATGCCAGTCCTGTCGTTTGCACTTTTCCTCCTGGTTTGGGGGAAGCCAAGCCGTAGTGTTGTGTGTCTTCCCTGCTCTGTCATAGACATTGGCTGCGATCCTATAGGGGGTGCAGGTCCTGGGATAAGGAAATGAGACCCTGTAGCTTTAAGGCCTGGCTAGCACCCCAGTGACAGGGCACTCGACCTTATCTGCTTGCCATGCTTTTCTGGGCGTGAGGGTTGTAAATTATATGGCTGCTTTCGTAGAACCTCTTACCGTCTTCCAACCTCCCTCCACCGACCCTCTGTGTACCTGTCAGGCTTCCCCAAAGAGGCACTAAATTCTAAGTGGTGGGGAACTGGTCTGCGGAACATGTGGGTGGAAAGGTCCATGGAGTCTTCCGTTCCCATTCAGCCGGCAGCCAACTTTGAATACGAAGGGAACTGCCTGGGAGAAAAATCACCGAAAGAACACATATGTTCATACTCATTTTTTAAAATCCTCACCCAGGGATATTTTTCCCATTGAATTTTCAGAGAGAGTGGAAGGGCAGGAGGGAGGCAAGGTGGAGGGAGGGAGAGTGGGAGGGAGGAAGAGAGAGAAACATTGAAGCATCTGAAATAGCACTGGCCTAAACATTCCTTGCCAAATATTTAATTTTATCACATGCTGCCCCATAGAAAAGATCTCGACATTTCAATGTGACTTTTCAATGATAGGAATGAAAACTGAGAAAAAAATTTCAGGCTTGCCTACAATCCAATAAGTATTGGTTGAATACCTACTGTGTGTTCCACACTATTCTAGGTACTTGGGACAGAGCAGTGACCGAACCTTCTTCTGTCCTTAAAATGAATACGTCCGACATATTCATTTGAGACTGGAGGAATATGAAAGGAATAGTTACTAAATATTCTGTTTTGCATTTTTTGATATAGCTAATTATTTGATGATTGGATTGCATATGAAAGAATTAACTTCATAAGGAAAGAATGATGGATTATTTTTGTATTCTTTCCAAATAGTTGAGACGGAATGGGTTGAAAGCTGTTTTCTAGAATGCTCCAGTGGTGTATTGGTGAATTCCCACTTACGATGATGTTGTACTCTTTCTAATTTAGTGTCTTCCTTACATATAACCACCGTTCATTGCCTTAAAGAAATAAAGTAATCACACATAGTGTGACCTCGCTACATATCTAGGTGATATTTTCAAGGTTTGCTCTTTTATTTTGAAACTAGTGGCCCAGTGTGCGAAATCATGCACAGTAGGCAACCCGTCGCTTCCGTGGGAGCTGGCAGGAGCAAGCCGCCGCCGCTGCAGGGAAGGCTGTGGGGGAGGAGGGACTGAGAGGTGCTCCATGCATCTCCTCATGACCGGTCGTGCATGCATCCCCGCCCACCCGCACACACCTCGCAATGCACACAGCCCCACCCACCCGTGCCTGCTGCGCACACAGCCTCCTGCTGACCGGTCATTATGCCTGAGGGCGTGATGACCATTTGCATATTAGCCTTTTATTATATAGGATAAACACACAGAAAATTTATCCTAGAATAGGGAAAAATAAGCACACACACACACACACACAAACAACCTTACCTCTGGTCATTAGTGTAAATCCAGTTGTCTGTGCATTAGGGGGAATGTGTCGCTTTTTAGAAAGAGCTTTTAATTGCTGAATCTCAGCAATGTGGGCCATGGCAGACGTGTTTTATTTTAGGGTCTATCTAGCCCACTCAGAAGATGTAATGGGCCTCATTTTCATTTAGTGTAGGTCCGTGCAGTTCCTAAAACAGCTAAATGGCTATTAATTTAATCCGGTAATTTAACTGTAGCTCCAGAAAAGGCCACCAGCTAGTTGTCACGCAATGATTATGAGGATGACATTTCTATCCCAGGATGCCAGGGGCAGACTTTGATACATCATTTTCTTTTTGAAGGTTAAACTCAGATAACCTGCCTTTGGCATTTAATTAGCTACATATTAAACACTCTTTTAATAATAAAATGATTAAAAATTTTATTGCTTCTCAAATGAGGCCCTTTCACATAGATTTAATGACTTGGTTAGAGCTCTGTAGTTTGCGAACCAAACCGTACTGAGGCCGGCATGTTGTAATGATATGCTTTACAGCTTGCAAAGTCTGTATTTTATTCAAATGATGGCCATAATCATTTCGGATAAAACTTATAATGCTTTCCTCTGTATTTTTAAGTCTCGCTGTTAAATGTCATTGGACAATAACCAGGAAAAAAAAAAAACCCATTGATTCCAAACTCCCAGCAATGATCAAGTTCAAGATTAGTAAAGAGACTCTGAAGTCTGTTTAATGCGCCAAATCTTATATACGGATTGTTTACCCTTTGAAAAGTCATTCGTCACCGTAGACTACCTGCAAAAAAAAAAAAAGTTATAAAAACTATGTAGAAATGACGGAAAAGTGTGAGTGGACTGCAAATCGCCATCCGTATTTTCAGTGAATATTAGCCGTTCAGTGAAAACGATCAGCAAGAGACCATTCACTGTTCGTCCTTAGCGTGAGTTGGGAGGGAGGAGGGGGCACTAAAATATCTGTAAAATAGTTTGAAGAGACAGAAAGCTGGCACAAAAGAACATGGAGTGACTTCAGTCTGAATGCAAGTGACCATTTCCTCTTTACTCTTCTAAAGTTTTCATTCATCCTTGAGTTTCTTTTACTTTTAGGATATGCGCAGGGTGAAATGCCCAGTTCAATGAGATTTGACACAAGTATATACTCATATACCACTACCTCAAGTTAGGGAGCAATTCCATCACCCCTAACACTGCCTCTTGCCTCTTTCCCTCGGCTTCCCACCACTGCCCGACTATTTTGAATCCTGTCACCATCACCGAATTTTACTTATTTTATAGAACATCTTGTAGATGTAATCATTGATGTCCTCGCAGTGCCTCTCTGAGCATACTTTTGCTGATTACATTAATTGTTACATTTACACACGTTTCTGTGCCTACCAGTAGTTCATTTCTTGTCACTGCTGTGCAAAGTCCCATTGTGCGCGTTCATCTCAATTGTTTATCCATTCACCTGTTGATGGAGATGTAGGTGGTTTCTGGTTGTTTACTGTTGTTAGTAAAGCTATGAACATTCTTTTTTGAGCACATGTTTTCATTTCTACTGAGAAAAAGCATCACGGGTCGTTAGAATACTTCTATGTTTCACTGGAGGAGAAACTGCCAATTCCTTCCATTTATTTTTGTTTTTTAATCTTTATTGTTGAAAGTATTACATGTGTCTCCCCCCCCCCCCGCCGCCATTGACCCCTTCTTGTCCACCCTTGTCCCCCGCCCCAGGCCTTCACCACCCTATTGTCTGTGTCCATGGGTTATACTAGTACACATATGCATACAAAGTCTTTGTTTGATCTCTTCCCACCCACCCACACTCCCCTGCCTTCCCTCTGAGATTCAACAGTCTGTTCCATGCTTCTATGTCTCTGGATCTATTTTGTTCATCAGTTTATTTTGTTCATTAGATTCCATATATGGCTTATTTCGCTCAGCATAATACTCTCCAGGTCCCTCCAACTTTGTTCTTCTTTCTCAAGATTGCTGCAGCCATTCAGGGTCTTTTGGGTTCCATATAAATTTTTGGAGTATTTGTTCTAGATCTGTGACATATGTTGTTGGTATTTTAATAGGGATTGCATTGAATCTCCAGATTGCTTTGGGTATGTGGACATTTTACTGATGTTAATGCTACCCATCCATGAACACTGTATATTCTTCTACTTGTTTATATCTTCCTCTGTCTCTTTTTTTCAATATCCCGTAGTTTTCCAAGTACAAGTCTTTTACCTCCTTGGTTAAGTTCACTCCTAAGTATCTTAGGGTTGGTTTGTTTTGTTGCAATGGTAAATGGGATTACTTTTTTAGTTTCTCATTCTGAGAATTCATTATTGGTGTATAAAAATGCCAATGATTTCTGGGTGGTGGTGTATCTTGATACATTGCTGAATTCCTTTATTAAATCTAGTAGTTTTTTTGATGGAGTCTTTGGTTGAGTTGTATTGGCCTCTTATTTCTGGTTTCTCTCTGGAGAGTTGTCGGGGAGCTCCCATGATTTCGTGAGGTTTGAAGAAGAGGTTTATTATAAAAAAACAGATGTTCATCAGCTGGCTCTGTAGGTCATGGGCTTCTTTCTCAGGGTAGGGGTCGACCAGAAGCCCGAGCAGCCCTTTCTCCAACCTCCTCTTGGCTTGGATCAAGTTGCTTCTCTCATTTTCAGCTTAACATCTCCAGCTCCACTTGTCTGCAAGCTATAAATCAGCTTTGGAAAACATGTTTTTCTCCAAGTCCATAGGAAGAGAAACATGAACTTGATTTCCTCACAGTGCCTCTCTGGGACAGAGCGAGGTTGATTTGTTTCCCAGAGCAACAGGCATCTCATCAGTGTGATCATATTAATCTACTTCTCCAGTCAACAAACATTCCCAGTAGGGGCTTGGTTACTTGTAAGGCACAAGCCAAATGCATATTTAATGACCAAGTCCATATTTTTAGTTTTCATTGTGACATCTGTAAATTGGAGATGTTTATTAAATGTAATATAAAGTCTTTCTTCTATTAGAGCCTGGTGACTGGTTTGATTTGTATATATATTTGTTGCTCTGGAAACAAAATTGCAGCTACTTTTTAATGTGAACATTGGGACTGATTAAATAACTTACAATATATCCATACTACGGCCATTAATAGAGAAATCTGGGGAATATATTCGTAGACACAAAACGATGTTCGAAGTACGTTCTTAAGTGAAAAAAAGGGTAATTACAAAACAGTATCTACAGTATGGTCCCAGACTTTCAGAAAAATATCTGAGTATCTAGACACCAAAGTATTAATTATTATTAATTGAAGTTGGTAGGAAATTTTTTTTTGTGTTTTTTTTACATGTTCTCATTTTTATACAATGAAACATGTTTATGAAAGATGTTGAATCAAGGTAAATACACAAATACAATGAATACTGTAATTAGCCATTTTGCAATTTTAATTGACATTTATCAACATTGAGCTGATATATTTGTGAATATTTTGTTCTATTTATTTTTAAGTATGTTTTTATTGCTTTCAGAGAGAGGCAGAGAGAGGAAGAGATGGAGAGAGAGAGAGAGAGAGAGAAACATCAATGATGTGATCATTGATCAGCTGGCTCCTGCATGAGCCCTACTGGGGATCGTGCCCACAACCCAGGCATGTGCCCTGACTGGGGAATCAAACTGTGACCTACTGGTTCATGGGTTAACGCTCAACCATTGAGCCACACTGGATGGGCAACATTTTGTTAAAAAAAAGAACAAAAAGTAATATGAATTAACCTTTTAAGAAATACTGCAATTTCTTGAGTGCCTACTGCTTGGGAGGTGCTAATTGGATTATATTAAAACTAGAGGCCCATTGCACGAAGATTCGTGCAATAGGCCTTCTTTCCCCTGGCTGTCAGCACCAGTTTTCCTCTGGCACCCGGGACCCAGACCTTCACTGTGGCCACCGCCTTCCATCTTTGCTCTGGACACAGTCTTCACTGCAGCTGGAGCCTTCAGTCTTTGCTACTCGCTCCGGCCAGAGTCTTCAGTCTCCGGCCAGAGCTGCTCCTGTAGCTCCTTCTGCCCCCCACCCTCCCCCTCATAGCTTGATCGCTGCTTCGCCTGCAGACCTCGCCAACGGGCTCCTGGGTCCCAGGGGGCCGCCTTGCCTGCGGCCCGGCTTTCCGATCACAATCACGATCACGGGTGGCAGGCAAGGCGGCTCCTCCCGGTGTCCTGCCCTGCCTGCAGTATGCAAATTAGCCGCCATCTTTGTTGGTGGTTAATTTGCATATCGATGGCGGCTCCCGGTGTCCTGCCCTGCCTGCAGTATGCAAATTAGCCGCCATCTTTGTTGGTGGTTAATTTGCATATCGCGCTGATCAGCCAATGGCGATGGTAGCGAAGGTATGGTTAATTACCATGTTTGTCTATTATTAGATAGGATGTTTAGGGTAAATATTATACTCTAATATAATGAGGAATCTGAATTCAGAGATATTAAATAACGTGTACAATTCCCTGGAGCTTGTAAATAACAGAGCAAGGATTCAAACCTGGGTCTCATTCTGCCACTGTAACCTACCTCTCAAGATGAGGGCCACAGGCCTTGAATCACTTTTCCACTGTCTCAGCGAACACATGGCAGATCTCTGACTTGTACCTGGGTCTTGCTGACTCCAAAGCCCAAGCTTTATCTACTCCACTGCTCTGGGGTGATGTTTGCTGATGTCCTATTGGCCAAAGCAAGTCATGGCCAAGTCCACAGGCAACTTAGGAGGGGACTAAACAGGGGGCTGGATATTGGGCGGTGTACTTACTTGGAGGCCATTAATGTACATACAGGATACATAAAATGAAAGACGTTTCGGAGAAAAGTAACTAAAATGGTTGGGAAAATGCGACTGAAGAAAACGAGCTGTTATGAGAAGACTGTCAAGGTTAGGGTCTAAAGTCTCCCTAGTTTTCTTGCCTCTGGCTGTTTCTTTTGCTGTATCCCTACCTCATAAGACTTATTGGGGGGGGATATTCATACTGCCCTTACCTAGACCAACTTTCTATCCTTCCCTGATGTAGAGGCACTCCTGTCACGCAGCCCTATGATTTGGGCGGGGGGAGGGGGTTTTGGTTCTGTTGAAATCTCTGTGCCCTTTGCGGGCCTCCTGGGGGTTAGAACCAACTCCTGATGCTGGCTGTGAATCCCTGTTTGAATGAAGAGCTGGGGATGGAAGGCAAAGGGCATCCTACTTCTCTCTTGATTTTGCAGGACCTATAGGGTGTCCCAAAATTCACGCAAGAAGTAATTTTGATAGAAAACACAGGTTTATAATTAAAAATTGTAAATTTTTTATGGATTCATAAAGTATACAGTATAGGATCATGTATGGAATAGCACATTGGGTAAATGGCCTCCACGGCTTTGCTGGCACATATGCAAAGCCGTGGTCTTTATTGGTCTTCATGGTCCCTGCTCCTGGGCCATCATTGGTACTTGGTAATGCTTATCAAATTGAAAGGATTGAAATCAAAGGGCAATAGATATTAGAATCTGATTCAGTAAACCAAGTAAAATTAGGCTTTTATTTTTTTTTGTTGTTGTTGTTAATGCTCACGCAAAATTCAAATCTTGCGTGAATTTTGGGACACCCTATACTTCTCCTTTCGCTCCATCATCCTTGCATGTAGCTCTCATTCCACAAGGTCATTTCAAGGTCCAAAATGGCTGCTAAACCTCCAGCCATTCTATCTACATTCCAGGCATGTGAAAGGAGGAAGGAAGAGGGGGCTAAAGGACACACACCAGCAGCCTTTTAAGAAAGTTTCTTAGAAACTGGCTCCATACCTGGCAGCAAAGAAAGCTATGAAAATCAGTCTTAGTCTTGAGTGGCCATGCGCCCAGCTAAAACTAAGAAGCTGTTTTTCAAGAAGAGGACAGTGAATACTGGGATAAGCTAGACTACCACAGTATCTAATTCACAGAAAGCAGTCTTGTGCTTCTTCTCCTGCATCCTTCTCCCATCCCCTCTCTTCCTCTCCCTTTTCGTCCCCATTAATTGTTCCCTTTTCTTCACGCTGGCTCCTTACTCAGCTCAGCTGGTAATCTTTGGGGGTCAAAATCACTTTGCTGGAACCTTCTACACCATCTTACTTGTGGCCCGTGGTACAAGATCCCCGCCTCTCCTAAA
>NW_005871181.1:1107656-1114759 GCF_000147115.1 Myotis lucifugus
ATATCGAAATGTGGCATGCGCTAGTGGTCACCTCGTATATTTTTTCATTGCTGATCAGGAAGGAAGCCTCAGATATTAGTACATCCACAGATACACATGTTTTTTGTTTTGTTTTTTTTAAGACCAAATACTCACTAGGGGAGAGGGCCGTCCTGCCAAATGCACCCCCCACACAACGCCTGTACTTCCCAGTGGTCATTAATGCTCTCAGCCCGAGAGCAAATGCCCCCCTCCCACCCCACACAAGGGTTGAAATTGCTTCCCAGCTGTGGCCGTAACAGGGCATCGATCCTCATCTGTTCCCCACCACTGAGCCCTCCACTGTGAACGAGGAGCGAGCAGCGCCCTCCGACACCAGGGGACCTGGCTCTTAGAAGTAAGATTGAATGGCTATTAGACGGGGCGACGGGCATGACCTAACACTGCACAGGGAAACCGTGGGGAGGAAGTGACACAGGGCCGGCGAGTGGTAGGCCCTGGGCCCCTCGGACGGCATCCTGGCCTGCGCAGGTGAGAAACCCAGGCCCAGAGAGGTTAATGGACTCACGCAAGACCCTGTTGTGAGTTACCGTCCTTTTGTTGTTCCAGCTCACCCTTCAACAAAAACATTTTTTTCCAAGGTTTCTAAGAGTTCAGAGTTCATCGGCTATCATCGTTTGAAATGCTTTTTCCTGAGAACTGATTCATTCAGCAGTATTTAACGGGAACCTACCGCGAATGTGTTCCACGTATTAGAGGCGGTTAAAAGAGAAAAGAGGTTCCTGCACTTACAATAGCTTACAACTTACTATATTCAGTGTTTTCTATATATTATCTCATTCCATGCCCCCCATAATCTTATGTCATTATCCCCTTTATCCAGTTAAAGAACCTGAAGTTTAGGAGGTTCAATCGACTGCCTGAGACATATCTAGAAAACACGAAAGCTGAGATTTAAAAACAGTTACGTCGACCTCATGGACAATACGCTAACCATTACACAGTATTGCCGCCTGGCTTGCGATAGGCTAGGAGGCTAATTATTTTTAAGTTGCTGTGGTCAACACGCTTTATGTAGGAGTTGGGTGAGCATGAAGAGCGAGGAGTGTGTGAGACAGTGATAGGGGTTGGGTGAGGGGAGTGGTTCATTGTTATTGACTCTAGCTAAGTGTACAGTGGGGCCTTGACTTACGAGTTTAATTCGTTCCGAGACCGAGCTCGTTAAGGAGCTTGTTAACTCAAATTACTCTATCAACTCAATGCAAAAAATCGGCCGAGAGACAGCTGGTATCTCAAAAAACTCGTTAGTCGGGACACTCGTAAGTCAAGGCCCCACTGTATTTAATTACAATCTTTCCAGGATTTTTGCGAATGGCCCATGACGCCGGCCTTTGGTATCCCAGAGGCAGAGGTGCGGGTGCAGGGGGTAGTAGACACGCTTCTGTCACAAAAACACGCATCTCCTTACCCAGAGCTCCGAAGCTGTCACATTATTTAAATTTCTGATCTGCGGGGTCGTATGAAATACTGTTCAGAACTCTGTGCTTCAGGATCTGCGGAATAGCAACACACTTTCCCAGCCCCTCCCACTTCTCAACGCTGTTCAAAATAATGACATAGAGAACCCACGCTCTCCAAGAACGTAACAGGCCAATTTATGATTCTAATTCTCTGTTTGGTCATCTGAAATATACGATTCGAGCAGCTTTATGCCTCTAACAGGTATTTCTTAAAGGCAATTCCTTCTTGCATTACCGTGCGTAAATGTTTTGGCTCCAAAGCGAAAATGTGCCCTTCAAACAAGTTGGTTTCTCGCCGGGTTACCTCTGCGTGTGCATTCCTAGGTGCTGACGGCCCCGCGTTCCCTGCGATCGTCTTCTCAGGGTTCAATTCATTACCCCTGTTCATTATTCAATTTGTTGGGCTCTGAGCACCTGAATAATTGAAAGCGATGCAAGTATTATAAATTATATCGTCCACGTTCATCATCCCCATTTGAGAGTTTATAGCTTCACTGTAAAAATTCACTGTGTTGGAACCTGGCATACAAGGTCTTATATCGAAAACAAATTAATTTATAAATACATTTTTTTTTCTTCCCCGGACTCAATATTTATCAAATCTTACATTTTTCAGTTGTGGTTTTTATGGCCTTTACTGCCACAGCAAGACCACTGGTGGAAGAAATTGTCTTACGTATTCACTTCTTCATTCTCTTCTTGCAGCAAATATTTATGGAATGGCTGTTCTTTTGACAGTGGGAGGCTGGGGCTGGGGCAGCCTGATCTCTTTGAGAAGAATACGAGGGAAAGCAGGCTTGGTAGCCCTGGAAGTTATGGCTGCCACCTCCTACAGGCATTCCCCAAACAAATAAACAAAAAAACACACAAATTGTCAGCAGCCCTATCTCTGTTGCTTTTGATCCTTGAGTCTTCCTGGGGACATGAACTTGATGGTTCTCTAGTCTCCTTGAGAGAGGTTGCCCAATTCTTACTCTGCAAAGAATAGTGGAATACATTTATTAGTGAAAGTGACAGAACTATGCTTTAAAGCTTGAGAGAGAGGGGGGGGGAAGGGAAGGGAAGGGAAGGGAAGGGAAGGGAAGGGAAGGGAAGGGAAGGGAAAGGAAACATGTGGGTGAGTTTTCATGGTCTGAGGCCTGAACCGGAAGGCAGACTGCAGGTTCAAGTCTTGGGGATGCAAACCTAGGGGAGTTTTAACTTGATCAGCGCTACCTCCACATTGCCTGATTGAGGAATTAATGGATTTGTTTTACCGCATTAAAAATAGCTGTATTGTTTTTCCCCCTAATTAAAAAAAAAAAGAATGCACACCAGTTTCCTTGTAAAAGGGGAATCCGTGGGTGAAGGCATAAAGTGGAAAGTAAAAATCAGCTGGACGTGAGTTTGCTGAGCACTCGTTCAATAGGTATTTCTGGAGCACACATTCTGTACCACGGGGCTTGGTGGTAAATGATGCAGATGTGGTCCCTGTCTTTAGTTAGCATGGACTTGGTGAAAGACACACGTAATAAACAAGAAAGCAAAGAAATGAATGTATATTACACTTTTATGAAGGCCGAGAACAGAGTCATGATGGGAAATCAACAGCGGAGAACCGGCATTCTGCTTCCTACGTATATGTTTAGACACTTTTATTTTTTACAAAACCAAGATCATATACGCGTATTGTTTTGCAACTTGCCCCTCAGTATAACCATGTTCATGTAACTCTTCCATGTAAATAAGTGTAGATTGAGAGGACAATATTGCATGACTATACCATAATTTTCAAAAATCAATCCTCTATTGACGATTATTGATTTGTTTGTGGCTTTCATAGGCATTGCTGAGACAAACTCCCTTCGACATATCCCTTGGGGTGTATTTATGATTATTTCTTAGCACAGATATATAGACATGGGATTTCTTTTGTTTTATTGTCTAAAGTTTTACATATGTCTCCATTTTCCCTGATTGACACCCCCCCCCCCGCAGCCATTCCCACCCCCGAGGGCAAGCCCTCACCACCCCAGAGTCTATCTACGTCCATTGGTTATGCTAATAACCAAGTCCTTTGGTTGATCTTTAACGCCCCCTGCCATTTGCCTCTGGATCTGTTTTTGTTCATCGGTTTATGTTGATCATTATATCCCACATATGAATGAGATCATGTGGTATTTATATTTCTCTGACTGGCTTATTTCGCTTAGCATAATGCTCTCCAGTTCCATCCATGCTGTTGCAAATGGTAAAAGTTACTTCTTTTTTATAGCAGCGTAGTATTCCATTGTGTAGATGTACCGCAGTTTTCTAATCCACTCATCTGCTGATGGGCACTTAGGCTATTTCCAAATCTTAGCTATTGTAAATTGTGCTGCTATGAACATAGGGGTGCATATATCCTTTCTGATTGGTGTTTCTGGTTTCTTGGGATGTATTCCTAGAAGTGGGATTACTGGGTCAATTGGGAGTTCCATTTTTAACTTTTTGAGGAAACTCCATACTGTTCTCCACAGTGGCTGCACCAGTCTGCATTCCCACCAGCAGTGCACGAGGGTTCCTTTTTCTCCGCATCCTCGCCAGCACTTGTCATTTGTTGATTAGTTGATGATAGCCATCCTGACAGGTGTGAGATGGTATCTCCTTGTTTTGATTTGCATCTCTTGGATGATTAGTGACTTGGAGCATGTTTTCATATGTCTCTTGGCCTTCTGTATAGACATGGGATTTATGAGTCAGAAAGTATGCACATTAAAAGTGTACATACATGTTGTCAAAATGCCACAGGGACACCTGTACTAGTTTATACTCCCTGCAGCATCGCATTCATGTGGGAGGCAGAACAGGTGGCTGATTTCAGAAGGTGGGGCTTGGAGTTAGATCGCATGGGTGCAAGTCTCAGTCCAGCACCTGTGAGCCAGGTGACTGGGCTGGTTCCATTCCCTCCCAGTATCTTGGTTTCCTCATCCAGAATGAGGCATAGTGAGTTATGGGTAATCGTGAAGATGAAATGAGGTAACCCATTTTAAGCCTTTAACATATGGCATATGTTCTCAATCAGGGTTGGGTATTGCTGTTGTATACCCTATGCCCTTGTCAGTACTGGATACTGTGATGTCCCTGTGTTCCTCCCCATGACTGCCATCTTTTCCTTACCCCAGGGCAACCACTGTGCTACATGTAGTGCTCTCCATTTCCACACATTTATTTCTTAATCTATTTGTATCGATTTCAGAGAGGAAGGGAGAGAGATGGAAACATCAATGATGAGAATCATTGATCAGCTGCCTCCTGCACGCCCCCTACTGGGGATCAGCCTGCAACTCGGGCGTGTGCCCTGACTGGGAATTGAACCATGACCTCCTGGTTCATAGGTTGAAGCTCAACCACTGAACCACACTGGGGGGCCATTTCCATACATTAAAAACTAACAAATGCAACGTGTAGTGTATCATACAATAGGGAGTGTTGCTTTCATTCTTTAAAACTCTACATATACAAAGGATGCACAATTGGGTTTTGTTTTCTCAATATTTTATTTGGAAGAGGCATGTGTGATGACCCCTGGAAGGAAGGTTAATGCTTTTCCACTTTTCTACAACCTGCCTTATGGGAATATACCACTATTTATCCATTCTTTTCTTTCTGTCCTTACAAACTCTGTTGCTATGAACATTCTTGACCAAAAGTGTAAAAAACAAATTGCCATTCAAATGGTTGTACCAATGCATACTCCACCAGCCCTGAAGGAATGATTTTATATCATTGCAAACCTACTTAACTTGGGAAATCAATCGATCAACTAATATTTATTGAGCACCTACTGTAAATAAGGATCATGTCCTAGGCATTGATGATAAAATACAAAGAAATACAAGGGAGTCAGTCCCTGCCATCTGAGCTGGAGCAATAGGAGATATATGCCCCGTGGAGTTCTTTATGGATAAATAGCTTGTTGGATAAATACTACATGCCAGGTACTGTCCTAGGCTTTAGAAATATCAAAACGATTCAGAAGACAAGATCTGAGCAGAAAGGTGAGAACAGAGGTAGAAAGTAATTGGAAGGAATTCCCAGGAAGATACGTTCTGAATGACCTAAACCAGTGGTCGGCAAACTCATTAGTCAACAGAGCCAAATATCAACAGTACAACGACTGAAATTTCTTTTGAGAGCCACATTTTTTAAACTTAAACTATATAGGTAGGTACATTGTTATTAACTTAATTAGGGTACTCCTAAGGCTTAGGAAGAGCCACACTCAAGGGGCCAAAGAGCCGCATGTGGCTCGCGTGCCGCAGTTTGCCGACCACTGACCTAAAGTATTCCCATTGCCATTCTGTAGAGTGGCGAATAATATACCACACTGATGAATTCTCCAGTTACCAAGCAGGACAACTGTAAAAAAAAAAAAACATGTCATACATGTTAAGAGATGGCTTGATTAAGGATTTTTTTTTAAATTGCTATTGGTAAGTTCCAATATCTGAGACAACATGTATATTTAAGCAAGTAGACTTTTCGTGGTTCTAAATGCACTTTAGAAAAATCCAGCTTTTGTTTGCTGAGAGCAAGAATTGTTATAAGAAGAGAGAAAAGCTACTTATTTTTTATGGGACTTCCGCATAAATCTTCTCCGGATAACACGATCCGGCGACATAAATTTCAGGAGCTTGTTGCTGCCTCACCTGCTAGGGAGCCGGTGCAGGCCGACAGCAATATTCAGGCCTGGAATTGAGCCATTTGCCGGGCTCATAAATAAGAAAGGATGTCATGGCTGTTTTCATTTGACTGAGCAGTAATGGAGTTAATTATACTTTCCGTCTCTTTGTTTTTGATCTGTGTTTCCAAAGTCATCTAAGCTTTGGGGAGTTCTCAGATTTTAACTCTTCCCTGGGCTGATGGGATTCCGCAGCGATCAATGATGACTCTAAATTTCCGCCTTTATTTTGCAACTGGGTAGCTCGTGTTTCGCCTGCATTCTTCTGCAGAGGACTATGACAATTGACTTTATTTTGTACTTGATAATGTAGCTTTTATTTTTATTTTTTAATTAAATCTTTATTGTTCAGATTATTACAGGTGTTCCTCTTCCCCCCCCCCCATAGCTCTCCTCCACCCAGTTCCCACCCCACCCTCTGCCCTTACCCCTCCCACTGTCCTCATCCATAGGTGTATGATTTTTGTCCAGTCTCTTCCTGCACCCCCACACCCCTTTCCCCCCAAGAATTGTCAGTCCACTCCCTTTCCATGGTTCTATTATATTCACCAGTTTACTCTGTTCATCAGATTTTTTATTCACTTGATTTTTAGATTCACTTGTTGATAGATATGTACTTGCTGTTCATAATTTTTATCTTTACCTTTTTCTTCTTCCTCTTCTTAAAGAATACCTTTCAGCATTTCATATAATGCTGGTTTGGTGGTGATGAACTCCTTTAGCTTTTTCTTATCTGTGAAGCTCTTTATTTGACCTTCAATTCTGAATGATAGCTTTGCTGGATAAAGTAATCTTGGTTGTAGGTTCTTGCTATTCATCACTTTGAATATTTCTTGCCACTCCCTTCTGGCCTGCATGGTTTCTGTTGAGAAATCAGCTGACAGTTGTATGGGTACTCCCTG
>NW_005871181.1:1114859-1118035 GCF_000147115.1 Myotis lucifugus
ATAATGTAGCTTTTAATTTGAGCATTTTATATACCGAATCTGTTGGGAGGGAAGGATTTTGGTCCAGGTTTCTAGTTGAGACGGACACAGGAAAGACAAGTGACTTCTGTAATTCAAGAAGATGTCAGGAGTGGAATTGAAATTTTCTAAAAATTTATTTTATTGTTGAAAGTACGACAGATGCCCCCCTTTTCTTCCCCGATTCACCCGCTCCATCCCACACCTCCCCAATTTTGTTGCGATTAGGAACCCTTGTTGAATGCAAAAGGGCTTCCATGATTTTTCTGCCAAGCCATTATTTAATTGAGAGATTATCTATAATAATAAAAGCATAATATGCTAATTAGACCGGACAGCCGAACGACCTTCCGGATGTCCTTCTGGACAACCTTCCGGACGAAGCCAGGGCTGTGAGGGCCGAACCCCTTGCACAAATTTCGTGCATCAAGCCTCTAGTATTACATAAGTTAGATAAAAATACATGTACATCCAGGGTAGGTCAAAAGTAGGTTTACAGTTTGTATGGGAAAATAACACAACAATTAATAAATGATAATGCAAGCATCAACTGTGTTTTGCATACTCACAACTGCAAAGCTACTTTTGCCCCACCCTGTATAGTATATAAACATTTGGAGTCATCAGACTAATTCCCCCCCCCCATTTTTTAAAATCCTCATGTTTTTTAATCCAAATGTTTATTGATTTGGGAGAGAGAAGGGGAGAGAGAGAGAGAGAGAGAGAGAGAGAGAGAGAGAGAGAGAGAGAGAAAGAGAGAGAAAGAAAGAGAGAGAGAGAGAGAGGAGAGAGAGAGAGAGAAATAATTGCGCCCCATTCGGCGACCAAAGTCACAATCTAGGTATCAATCTAGGTATGTGTCCTGACTGGGAATCGAACCTGAGACCTTTTGGTGTACAGGATGATGCTCCAACCAACTGAGCCACAGCAGCCAGAGCACCAGACTAATTTTTAACCTCTATTGGTTTATTTCTTCGAATCTATATAGCCTGAAATAGATTATTAAATCAACATGGACACTTTAGTTTTAATTGATTATCCTCTAATTTTTTTGTCTATGTAGATATTCTCTCATTTAACTGGCAGCTAAGCTTCTAAAAACTTTTTGAGGAAAAGATCATTTGCATGTTTTATTCTTATGACAGTAAATACAGAAATATTTGGAAATAAGGAGATTTAAAATTTTTCATTTTTATCAATTCCCAAACAGTTTAGATAACTGAACCATGGGAAAGCAGTCTATGCTATTCTCATACATACACACACGTATACATACATAATAAATATAAAAATAGTAAAACAAATCTACAATTTTATGGTTTCATTTTATTTAAAATGTGACTTTGCTTTTCAAGAGGTACAGCTTTTCCTTGGTAATGTTCCCTCGCTAATGAACAGCTTCCCACAAAAGCTTTCTCATCCATCATTCAGGTTGAGATTTGCTTTTAAAGGTGATTTAAAGCAATGCTCAAGCTGCTGATTTTGAATCCAATTAAAAATAGTTAAGAAACCCTGACATACAATCACCTCATCTTGTCTTCTGTCTCCTGCACAAATGACGTTTCCTCGTAATCATGCTCTTACCATGATTGCCATCGTTTTTATGAAGAACCCGTGAATCCGTTATTTTTCATCATGAAAGAAAAAAATAGGTGAAATCAGAAGAACTACATTAAAAATAGGGCTGGGCGTCATGGAGGGATTTTGCTGAAATCAAGGGAGAAGTCCAGTAGGGATCCACTGTAAGGTGGAAAAAGATTTTTTAATTTTTGGCCTGAGATTTTTCCCTAAGAAATTCATGTCATTCTCTTCGTAGGCAGGAGTGTGGATGGGTTGGGTTAGAGTTAGTTGGCAAGCATTTTGTTCAGACCTGCGGAGGATAAAGTATCTCTGGGTACTGAGGAATGACCCTACTTGACTTCTTGTGTCTTTGAAGGTTTTGGTTGGATTTCTTGTTGTTTAGGTCAACTCTGAACTCACTATAACAGATCCAAGCGCTGCTCTGGCCAACTGGTAGGGAAGTCCCAGGGTGAGACCCCGCACCTTGTCATGGGACATACCTGTTCAATGAAACCTTCTTCTACTCAGAAAAAGGTGGGGGGCAGCATTTTGTGCAAATATAATGGCTTGATTTTGACTTGATCCCGATTCAATTGGAACTGCTGTTCCAAAGAAAAGAACGGAAATAAACTCACCCAGCACGTGCCCCAAAGAGTGGAGTTGAAAAGGGAAATCCATCCACCCCAGACCCCTCAGTAGCTGCTAAATTTCAGCCTCAGCGTTATAGGCCTTAATGTGGATGAGTGGGGGTGTGGGTCTCTTGTTTTGTAATGGGAACATGTTTCCATGATGAGCTTCAACCTGAGTCACTGTGAAATTGGACCCATCTTTGGCATTTAGAAAAAAAAAAAACATTGCAAACTCGAACCCCAGCTTGCGAGTGTTCCGGAAATTCCGTGCTTTAAAAAATGAATGTATCTGAGCAACTTTCTCTGAGGAAGGTCACATTTTCTTCTCGTTGAACTCTTTCAGGCGCCCAACCTGGTTTGCATACTGAGCTTCCAGAACTATTTTCAACTACCGGGAGCAGCTGGGCATGAAGAACACATTCTTATGTCTTTAGCTACAAATTGGTAAGCAAATGGGCTCTGGGGGCCCTGGAGGGAGGGGGGCACCCCCCCCGCCGCCCCCTTAAACCCAGTCTGTTTATGACGGAGGAAGTTCTGATCAGGTTTATAGTGTGAAAGTCTCCAACATATCAGCTCCGTCGGAGAGCGGGACAAGCCATGGTAAATAGGAGCCATCAAAGCAGTAGCCATTGCAATGAAATGAAGCAAATCAATTGTTTTTTGAGAAAGGTGCCTTTCAGATCTCCTTCCTCAGGTTCTGGGCTTCTGAGCCAAGTTCACAGGGAAACAACTGGCGCTAAGAACTTGGGGTTGCAGCTCGGGATCTTGGAAGGTCAGGGAGTTGGCCGGGAAACCATACTTTCCCTAATCTTTGGCCAAGGAATCAGCTTGTGACTTGAAAGCCATTTAAAGAAATTCAATGACATTAGCCTCAGAATAAATAAAAGGCAAAGGGCTCAAATGAGTATAGTTTCTCCTGTGGCCAGTTTGCTTCTACCCATTAGTTGCCTGCTATTTAAAATGGCATTA
>NW_005871181.1:1118558-1119473 GCF_000147115.1 Myotis lucifugus
GGGGGAGAGGGAGGCGGGGAATCAAAACATCTTGGGCACCTCTATCTGAGTTTTGTGTTCTGTAAGATAATTTCAGCTGCAAGGAGGAAGCTGAGTGTGGTTTCTCTATAAGCCAGTAGGGGAGTAATTGCTATATCCTGATGATTTCTTTTAACACGGCAACAGACTGCCTTTCATGTAGCAAACACTGAACCGCACGCCCTCACATGTCCCGGAGAATGTGACTATGATCACCTCCGTCCGCTGTGGGGCTTACAGATCAGAATCTTGTTTTGTAAATCTTTGCTGAGCCTTAGGACCAAGCGAAGTGCCTGGCCTGTCGTAGGTACGCACAGTCTTTCTATTAGACTAGAGGCCTGATGCGCGAAATTTGTGCAAGAGCAGGCCTTCCTTCCCCTGGCTGCCGGCACCAGCTTCCCTCTGGCACTCAGGACCTGGGCTTCCCTTACAGCCCAGGCTTTTGTCCGGAAGGACGTCCGGTCTAATTAGCATCTTATGCTTTTATTATTATAGATAAATAGAAATCAATGTAGTGAGCGTTTAAGAAAATTAATTTCAGGACTGAGAATTTGAATTCAAATGTTTAATCCTTTGGAGAGAGCAAAACCAAAGGGATGAACTTGCAGACTTCGCTTTCCCCATGTGGCCACACCAACATTCTCTCGTGTTTTGGAGGCGAAGGACCCTTTAAAGTTGGGAGGGACTGACAGGTAAGCAATACATGTATTTGTGTTTCAGAAGGTATTCAGCATAAATATTTACCAGTAGTGAGGTAGACAGTTTGGTGCTTGCCATTGTGGCCGGAAGCAGCGGGCTGTCAGCCGGTTCAGGTGGGTGGTAGGAGAAGGCTTTGGGGGGGGGGATGGACTGTATACCTAAAAGGTTTGCTCTCTCCTATTCCCCACATCGAGCAAA
>NW_005871181.1:1119973-1121133 GCF_000147115.1 Myotis lucifugus
TGTGTGACGGTGGACAAGTTACCTAACTTCTCTGTGCTTCAGTTTCCTCCTTTATAACATGAGGGTAATGATAACCTATTTCGATGGTGCCAGGAAGGGTTTAGTAAATAAATAGGCTGCCGTTTCTTCACTGACGCGAAATACCACCTGTATGATAGAGTCATGTACTAACTACATGATGACATTGTGATCAGTGAAGGATCACATATACGATGTTGGTCCCGTGAGGTGATAATGGAGCTGAAGAATTATAATTTCCCAGTGACATCGAAGCCGTTGTAACGTGTGGTGCAACTTACTACTTACGTGTCTCTGATGATGTTGGTATAAACAAAACAACTGCACTGCCAGTCTGACATGAAGGGCTGCATACAGTATTTTCACTGTCCCTTTTCTGTGTTTAGAAATGTCTAGATACACAAATACAACTGTGTTATAGTTGCCTACAGTGTTCAGTACAGTAACATGCTGTACAGGCATATAGCCCAAGACCAATAGGCTGTATCATGCAGCCTGGCTGGGTCGTAGGCTAGACCAGTGATGGCGAACCTTTTGAGCTCGGCGTGTCAGCATTTTGAAAAACCCTAACTTAACTCTGGTGCCGTGTCACATATAGAAATTTTTTGATCTTTGCAACCATAGTAAAACAAAGACTTATATTTTTGATATTTATTTTATATATTTAAATGCCATTTAACAAAGAAAAATCAATTTAAAAAATGAGTTCGCGTGTCACCTCTGACATGCGTGTCATAGGTTCGCCATCACTGGGCTAGACCATCTAGGTTCGTGCGAGTGCACTCTATGATGTCCGTGCAATGATGAAATCACCTAATGACACATTTCTATATTCCCTGCTCTTTTTTAAAAGAAATATTTTTATTGATTCAGAGAGGAAGGGAGAGGGAGAGAGAGATAGAAACATCAATGATGAGAGAGAATCTTTGATCGGCTGCCCCTTGCACACCCCCTACTGGGCATCGAGCCTGCAACCTGGGCACGTGGCCTTGACTGGGGAATCGAACCCTAAACTCCTTGGTTCATAGGGGTCATGCTCAACACACTGGAGCCACGCCAGCCAGGCCCATCCCCTGTCTTTGTGTGCACAAGGATGTTTATTTGGTTTTTCTAGGGTAGAGGTCTCTGGGGAAATTGTCCAA
>NW_005871181.1:1121371-1152284 GCF_000147115.1 Myotis lucifugus
TTATTTGAGCTCCCACTTCTTGATCTTGTTGGCTAATACACACTCAAAATCACTAACACAGCCCATCTTAAGTTATTTCCTTATCTAGATGGCCGAATTGGCAACTATAATGGGAGGAACAAATGAAACATGATTTTTAAAAATTATGCTACATATGTCTCTCCCTTTGGTACTTGGATCCGTATAAATGAAAGGTGAATGGCCAGTATAAAAAGTCGGAGGTCTTGCTCTGGCCGGTTTGGCTCAGTGGATAGAGTGTCAGTTCTCAGACTGAGGGTCCCGGGTTCGATTCTGGTCAGGGGCACCTTGATCCCCAGCCCTAGTGTCGTTTGCAGGAGGCAACTAAATGATGTGTCTCTTTTACATCGATGTGTCTCTCTCTCTCTCTCTCTCTCTCTCTCTTCTCTCTTCTCTCTTCTCTCTTCTCTCTTCTCTCTTCTCTCTTCTCTCCCCTCCCCTTCTCCCTTCCAATCTCTCTAAAAAATCAATGGAAAAATATCTTTTGGTGAGGATTCACCTACAAGGAAAATCAGAGGCCTTTAAATTTACATGTATTCTTTTTAAAAAAATTTTATTAAACCCATGACTTAAAAAATAATCGACTCTTTCCCTTTTCCTGAAGGAAATATGGAAAAAGGTGTCTGAGTGGTTTCTGACTATGTGACTGTAAAAAAAAAAAGACAGAGATGTGGCTTCTGGCCTATAAATCATTCCTCCCCTTCATTGGCTACTGTCTATTTTATGAGCTTTGGCTAAGCCACAAATACTCGACCAGCATCAAGCCCTAATTTAGTAGAGAGGCTAATGAGAGAAATGTCTCCTACATTCTACAGGCAATGAAACACCCTTTCAGGTAACATGGTGATGGTGTTTGCATTTCTGCCCTTCCCCCCCGCCCCCCCACGAATATCCAATCATCCTGAATGAATTAATTGAGGTCCGAGAGTAGCAAATGTACAATTACCTGACACACGTACGCAGCTCACAAGTATAAAATATTTGCGTTGGGCTCCACTCATCACATTTATGGTATTTCCCATGTTCGTTATGATTGTAGGCTCAAATGCTAACAGCCCTTCGCCTGGCGAAGACACTGGGATGCAAGCAGTTGTGTGGCAGTGAATCCTTCTAGATTCATCTGGTTTCCACAGGTTAATGGAGAATTTAAAATTATTATCTGTCACCCTAGCCAGTTTGGCTCAGTGGATAGAGGGTCAACCTGTGGACTGAAGGGTCCCGGCTTCAATTCTGGTCAAGGGCACATGCCTGGGTTGTGGGCTCAATCCCCGGTAGGGAGCTCGCAGGAGGCAGCCGATCCATGATTCTCTCTCATCATTGATGTTTGCATCTCCCTCTCCCTTTTTCTCTGAAATCAATACAAAATATTTTAAGAAATATTATCTATCACCTTAAAAATACATGAGTAATTCTTAGCACTGAGAATATAAGAGTAAATGAATGTAACAGATGAATTAGTCTTATCGGGGAACTGGTTGGTTAGAATATGCTATTTCCGGTTCTAGCTGAGTGGTCCTTGCCCTGAACATTCCTGTTTGGCTGATCCCTCCACCCCCCTGTCTGTCATCTGTCTTTTATTACCTACTAGAGACCCGGTGCACGAATTCATGCAAAGATGGGATCCTGCGGCCTGGCTGGCGATTGGGGCCGATCAGGGCCATCTGGCCCAGTCCCAAACAGGGCCATTCAGGGCCAGCTGGCCAGGGGGAGGGACCACGGGAGGTTGGATGGCTGTGGGAGCACACTGACCACCAGGGGGCAGCTTCTGCGTTGAGCTTCTGCCCCCTGTTGGTCAGTGCACATCATAGTGACCAGTTGACCGGTCATTTGGTTGTTCAGTTGCTTAGGCTTTTATATATATAGATAACCCTTTGTGTACCTTTCCATCGCTCTGATTAATCGTATGGAAATGATCTATTTTTCTAACACATTGGCCTATAGTTGTTATTTTTCTATGACCAGTGCCTAGAAAAATACCTGACACATGCATACTCAACAAATATTTATTGAACTAACCAGCAGGATAATTTTTATAGATAATGTCTATTAAACCAAGTATTGTATGAAGATATATAAATTGAAATAAGCTTTTCTGAGTCTATAAAATATAAGCATCTCACCCGGCGGGTGTGGCTCATTGGCTGAGCCTTGACCTGTGAACCAGGAGGTCACGGTTTGATTCCTAATCAGGGCACATACCTGGGTTACTGGCTCAATTCCCAATAGGGGGTGTGCAGCCGACCAATGATTCTGTCTCATCATTTTGATGTTTCTATCTCTCTCCTCCCTTCCTCTCTGAAATCAGTAAAAATATATTTAAAAAATTTTTTTTAATATAAGCACCTTTAAATCATTTTCCTCATAATTTGGCAGGGAGGGGACTGTATGATTAAATTTTAGAAAGGCCGGCTGATGCATCAACCTGTAGAATGAGCGAGAGTGGCCTGGAGGTAGGTTGAGGCGATGCTGGTCAGACTGGTGAGGAGTACACGGGATCCCAGAAGCTCAAAGGAAGATGGGCTCAGATGTGTGTCCTTACGGGTGACTCCTGACTGGGGGCTTCATAAAAGCCATAGCAAGTATTCACTAAGAATGACCAGATCTGTGCTCTGTATTGGAGCCCCCCTCCTCCTGCTCCCCAAATCTACAGACACCCGGTATGATAGACCCAGACAACTCCTCGTGCCTTCACGTTGCCAGGTTGGTGCAACTCTAACCTAGAAGCCATGAGAGAAAATGTGTCTGGCCCCATCTTACATGAATCTGCTTATATTCTCTCTCATCATCTCGATTCCATGTTTTCCATTGATTTTTCTCCTCTGTAACTCGTACTGGGGCATCTGTTTTCTTGTGTCAGGAATTGTAGGACTGGCAGAGGGAATTCTTGTTCTCGTTGTTTAGACTGAGACTGTGCGGAGAGTCTCTCGGGTTGTTAATGGCACAGGAAGTGGGAGACTTCTGCACAGTGGTTACAGGTTTTTATTAGGTCGGGACCAGCGCCTGTGTCCGTAGAACAGTTCTCCCTCCAATTCTCTAATTTAGGGTTTCTTAATCAGGGGTGCAGAGGAGAGCTCTGGGAACCCATGGTGGGGTATGCAAAGTTTAATCATCTTTTGAATAAAAATTGTCCTCTTTACCTTACCACCTGCTTGATCCTACCAAGGCAATCACTTTTAACTGTTTGTTTTAGGCCTTCATGCATTGATTCTTTTTTAAAAATTATCTATTATTATCTGAATATCTATGGATATCTATCTATCTACCTATCTATCTAATTCCATTTCATTTTGAATGCACATGGGGGTTAATTTGGATTGTACTTGGAGATAGATAGGTAGGTAGATAGATAGATGATAGATAGATAGATAGATAGATAGATCTATTAGGAATTTAATGAGCTTTTTCAGTGTGCAAATCATGTTGTTGTTTTTTTGTTGTTTGTTTTTTTAGCTCTGGAAAATGTTTGTTATCGCTTATTTGTTTGTTATTTAGCTTTTTCTACCTGTTTTAGCCTCTGGGCTTTTGGGTTTGGTTTTGCTTTTAACTCCTTTGGACTGAGCATGTGACTTCCTTGGTGCTTCTCCATAGCTCTTAATGTTTACCTGGCCCACTTGCATCTCATCAGCTCTGAGAGCACAGGCTCTGCGTCGTTGTCACTGCAACATCTCCAGCCCTTGCCTGACTCAGAGTAGTTACACAGGAAATACTTGTTCGGCCAAGGAATAAAGGGATGGACTTCCCCCTCACTTGTCGATGCTCTACATTCTCCATTTTTTAGCCTTCACGTCCAGTTTTTTTAATATATATTTTTATTAATTTCAGAGAGGAAGGGGGAGGGAGAGCGATAGAAAAATCATCGATGAGAGAGAATCATGGATCGGCCACCTCCTGCATGCCCCCTAGTGGGGATCAAGCCCACAACCCAGGCATGTGCCCTTGACCAGAATCGAACCCGGGACTCTTTGGTCTGCAGGCCGACGCTCTAGCCACTGAGCCAAACGGGCCAGGGCAACATCCAGTTTTATTTTTTTAATAGTATTTTGATTTCAGTAATCCTATTTTTAATTCATGAGAGCTCATTCATTTTCTTTCATTGGTCTTTTCTCAAAGAAGCGCGTTCTTTTATGAATTGCAGTATTGCCTGAGCTCTCTCTAAAGACACGGCTTGAACATTGGCAAGCTTTGTCTTCTGTTCTCTGAATTACATGTTTCCTTTGGCATCTACGTGTGCTGTTTGATTTCCTCAAATCAATATTTGGATGAATATTGATTCATTGACTCTTTCAATATTTTTGAATGAAAGAATGGTTTATAAATGTAGGGAGTTGAGTCTGATTCTTTGTAGTTATTTCCCCCCTCCAAATAGGTGTTATTTGGAACAGGTTTGGCTGAATGAAAAATTGCTTGGATGATGAATGATGAGAGAAACCTCAAATCCCTTGTTCAGGAGAACGGTGCTTCTCCAACTTCGATGTGCAGTGTGTCACCTCCGGGACTCATGAACGCAGATTCTAACTCAATAGGTCCGAGACAGGGCCTGAGATTTTCAGTGTCTAACAAGATGCCTACATAGCTGGCCTGAAGATCCCACGCTGAGTACTATGGCCCCAGCAATCCTCTAGTTCAGTGGTTGGCAAACGGCGGCTCGCGAGCCACATGCGGCTCTTTGGCCCCTTGAGTGTGGCTCTTCCACAAAATACCACATGCGGGCGCGCACGTACAGTGCGAAGTTGACTTAAAACTTTAAGGTTTATTAAGTTAATTTTAGGGAACGTTGTGGAGTGAAAGAAGATGTAGTGTCGAGGATTGAGAAAGGTATGTTGAGATGGTTTGGACATATAGAGAGGATGAACGAAAGGAGATGGACGAAACAAGTGTACAAGATGAGTGTGGATGGGAGAGTTGGAAGGGGTCGACCTCAGCGAACGTACCTCAATCAGATTGAGGACGTTTTTAGCAAAGGCCAGCTTAGGAGGACCCTAATTAAGTTCATAACAGTGTACCTACCTATATAGTTTAAGTTAAAAAAAATTGGCTCTCAAAAGAAATTTCGATCGTTGTGCTGTTAATATTTGGCTCTGTTGACTAATGAGTTTGCCGACCACTGCTCTAGTTTCTGAATGTTGAGGATTTTCCTAAAGCAATTATGGCCAGGCATGTAGATTGTGGTTCTGTTTCATTCCAGGTCATTTTAGAGTGGCTGTGGGGATTAATTCGGATTGTTCTTGGATACATTTCACATGAATAACCCAGTGATGGTCATGGCATGACACAGTAATTACCGGGTGGGGGAGTTGTTGGGGGGGGGGAATAAAGTTGTTTTAGATCAACAAGGACATATTCTGATGACATTAAGTCTGATCAGTCTTGTCGACCAATCCTTCTCTCTGAAGCTGGAACACTGTTCGGCAGAATGATAACGGAAGCAGCTTTTGTTGAGCCAAAGCCAACCGTGTCTACCTACATTCATTTGGAAACTCGCCATCTTCTAGAACAGCGGTTCTCAACATGTGGGTCGCGACCCCTTTGGGGGTCGAACGACCCTTTCACAGGGGTCGCCTAAGACCATCAGAAAACACATCTATAATTACATATTGTTCTTGTGATTCATCGCTATGCTTTAACGATGTTCCATTTGTAACCATGAAAATACATCCTGCATATCAGATATTTACATGACGATTCAAAACAGTAGCAACATGACAGTGATGAAGTAGCCACGAAAATAATGTTATGGTTGGGGGTCCCCACCACATGAGGAACTGTATTAAAGGGTCGCGGCATCAGGAAGGTTGAGGACCACTGTTCTAGAAGAAAGAACGGAAGTGTGCGTACCACACGTACAGGGAGCAGCCGCAGGGCAAGTGACTGCAGGGTTAAACCCCGAGTGTGGGGGCCGCTGAAGCCCATGCCACTTTGCAGAATAAAAATGGTGTGTACCTTATTAAAAGCTGCCCGACAGGGTCAGCGGCCTAGTCACAGACTACCTACCAAGAACAATTTCAATTTTAATGGGTTTTACTATGTATTTCATAAGCCGGCCCATTGAAATTGAGTCATCAAAGCTGCCCAGTTTCCTCCAAGACAGATTTTAGCCTGAGAGCGTGGAGTAATTATCCCACTGGATGTTCGCCTGTGTCGCTATTTCAGCCTCGTCCATCATTTCACACAGCGACATCCTCTGCCTGCTAATTTCTTCCAATGGATTAGCTGCTCTCGCTTGTCTGTCTTTTTTAAAATTTTTTTTATTTCTGGGGGTGGGGTGGTGGTGGGGGGGGGTGAAATATTGCCTGCTGCCCATGTTTTAATAAGCTGAGCCAGGCATGCACCGCTGCACCGCGCCTCGCTCCTATTTCTTCCAGCTCAAAGAATGATCTGCTGGGGGGGACAGCCGGCTGTGAACGTGAAGGTGAAAGCTTGGCCAGGGCTCCCTGCGGCCCCAGACCGGCTGCTCGAGAGACCGGGGCTGCAGGCCGTGCTGAGCTGGCCGCTCGGCATGGATCTGTTCCCCATGCATCCTACGCTATGTCGCTCTATTACTTACCTCCTGCTCCTCTCGGACTCCGATCTTCATTCCCACCCTCCCCCCCCCCCCCATTTCACCTCTGCCCCGCCCGCCTGCCTCCCATCAGAAAACCACACGCACCAGTTCTTTACCATAATGGCCCCGTTTGAGCGTTTGAGTTCCAGGGTCTGGTGATTTCTTTCTTCTTTGACCTCTGGGCGGGAACACAGTTTCCCCTGCTGGGAACATCACTCCTGCTCAGGTGGGAGGTAGGAAGGCAGGGGTCCTGGAGCCAGACCGAGGAGGGTTTCCTCCTGTCTCTGCCGCCACCGAGCAGCTCTGTGGCCTGCGGTGAGGTATTCGACCTTGCGGAGCCTTCGTTTTCTCAGCCTCCTGATGGTGATAAGTACCCTTTCTCCGGGCCAGGGTTGGGAGGAGGGGTTCTTCAACCTTCCCAAAAGGCGGGACCCCTTTAAATACAGGTTCCTCAGGTTGTGGACCCCCCAACCAAAAAAAAAAATTTCGTTGCCACCCCCTCCCCTTATGTTGCTACCTGGGAGGAACGCCGTGCGAAAAACTGATAGGGGGGAGGAATTTTTCTTTGTACACATTGGACCGAATTAAAGCATAGTGATTAATCACAAAAACAATATGTAATTATAGATGTGTTTTCCAATGGTCTTAGGCGACCCCTGTGAAAGGGTCGTTCGACCTCCAAAGGGGTCGCGACCCACAGGTTGAGAACTGCTGGGTTAGAGTGAACATTAGCAAGTGTGATCCTGTGTATCGGCCGCATAGTAGGCCTCTCGGCGCCTGGAGCTGACAGTGTTTTCTTTACCCCTGTAATTGAACAGACGGGTTTTCCCCTTGCACTTGCTGTTCCTGAGCGACTAGGGCTTTGAGCTTGGCAGTGGATCCTAGAAAGTCGGATGGAAGGAAGGCAGGAGCCGAGGGGGCTTGCTCACAAGTCTGGTCTCACGGTCACGGCCATTTTCAGCCGGTCTGAAGCTCTGTGGAACCTACCAGTCTACGGGACTAGACTTCTCTCTCAAGATCCCATTTGAATGTCTGGACGCTGGTTTGAAAGACACATGTGCCCGGCCGGCGTGGCTCAGTGGTTGAGCATCAACCTATGAACCAGGAGGTCACGGTTCAATTCCCAGTCAGGGCATATCCAGTAGGGGGCATGCAGGAGGCAGCCGCTCAATGATTCTCTCTCGTCATTGATGTTTCTCTCTCTCTCTCCCTCCCCCTTCCCCTCTGAAATCAATAAACAATATATTTATAAAAAAAAGAGGAAAAAGAAAGGCACATGTTTTCCCTGATTGAAAACAGGTAACAAACAGCCCAGCCAGTATGGCTCAGTGGTTGAGCGTCAACCTATGAACCAGGATGTCGCCGGTCGATTCCCGGTCAGAACACATGCCCAGGTTGCAGGCTCCATTCCCCATGTGGGACACGTGCAGGAGGCAGCCGATCCAAACCGGTTTCGGCTGATATTTCTTCTTCTTTCTCCCTCTCCCTTCCTCTCTGACATCCATAAACAATATATTTATCAAAGAAAACAGGTAACACACAAGACCCTGGAACCCCAGGTAAAGGGGACGCAGACAGACCGCTCTCTCAGATAAAGTCTTCAAACCGATCAAGGCCAAAGTCACGGAAGCTCAATCTTCCAGCCTTTAGAAAAGGCCAGGCCCCCGAGAGCTGGCAAGTGGAGGAGAGGCTGATGCGTGGACTCTGGGCCCCAGAACTCTCATGTAGCTGCTGATAAATTGGAGATGGATAATTTCTGTCCCGCACAGGAGGAAGTGGGCAAGACAGTAATTGGTAATTCTTAGAGAGAGTGGCTCAGCTCCCAAGTCCCTCTCAAGGGAGGTCTTTGGAAATGTGCTATCATTTGGAATTAGATTAATCAGAGCACCGCTTGGCATCAGAAATGTTGGAATTGGTTAGAAGTTTTTCTCTTTTTTTTCTCTCTTTTTCCCCCTCCACCTATGCAGAAACATAAAGCGCCCATACTCTTCATTTACACGTAAATTATAGGAGTGGATAAAATCCTCCTCATTAGCGAATGACCTTGATGTTAGGACACATGGATATGATAGGTGATGTTCTCTGAAATTTTGCAAATTTTTGACATTAGTGATGGTTCAGTGGCAGTATCGAGATCATTAGTGTTGAGTCAAATACTTTTGTATTCGCAAGGCAGTAATTAAAATGACGTGTTCCTACTATTTATCTGTAGTTCATCCAATGAGATGTTATAGAGACTTAAAGAGGGATAGTTCATCTTCAGTTTGTCACTCTCTGTGGTCTCTCCTTTCCTTCCCCCATTTTGGGGGCCATGGGTGAAGTAGGAGGGACAAGGTGTATCCGTACTGGCAAAGAAAGGGCATAACCCGAAGACTGGCTAGAGACACTCACCCACCCATGGGTCCTTCGTTCACCCCACTGAGAACATTCCCAGCACACATGTTGCTTTCTTTACTTTTCTTTCTCTCCCTGCTCCCTCCCTTCCCCAACCAATGAAACAAACAATTTGAAACAATTTTATTAAGTAAAGAAAAAAACAAAACAAAAAACCAACAACACTGTCAATGGTCATATCATCATCTATTACTCATTTCATTTCTGTTGAACTTTTAGGCTATTTCCAAACTTGCTGTTATAAAAAATATGCCTTTGTATGTAGCTCTGATTTATTTTTTATTTTATTTTTTTAGGATTAGGATTCCAGAAGTCATATTCCTGGGTCAAAGGCGGTGCCCTTTTAGGAATTCATGTTTTTCTTTTTTTCTTTTTTCTTTTTTTTGGAATTCATGTTTTTCGTTTGCTTTCCAGATCAGTCATATCAAGTACAGTGGGGCCTTGACTTATGAGTGTCCCGACTAACAAGTTTTTCGAGATACGAGCCGTCTCCCGGCCGATTTTTTTGCTTTGAGTTGAGTTGCGAGCTAAAATTCGGGTTACGAGCCAGCGTCAGATACCCCACCGCTAGTTGGCGCAGCGAACGTCACAGTGATTTGACATACGAGTAATTGGAGTTACGAGCTCCATCACGGAACGAATTAAACTCGTAAGTCAAGGCCCCACTGTATACTCTGACTACCTGAGGAGCCTCAACTCATTGCACCCTCAATATTTTATTTTTGTTAATCGTCACCCCAGGATATTTTTCCCATTGATTTTTTTTAGAATAGAAAGAAAGGAGGGAAGGATGGATGGAGGGAGAGAGAGAGATGTGCCTCTACCAAGGCCTGGGATTGAACCTGCAACCCAGGAACTTGCCCATGACCTGGAATCATACCCTTCAGTGTGCGGGTTGATGCTCTGACCACTTGGCAACACTGGCCAGGGCTCACCCTCCATAATATTTAATCACATTATCAGATTTTACTACTTTAGATCATTGAAGTGAAGAATGACAGCTCATTTGAAAGGTGTTCACTCTTTTTTTTTACTTGTGAAGTGTCCTTTCACCGTGTGCTTCTGGCTGTGTGTAGTTTTCTATTCTGCTTGTTCATGTTCTTTGCATGCAGTGGGGTTTTCTTAGTGATCTGAAAGTCATTTTCATACACCACACACTTAATTCTTCATAGTTTTGCAAATTTCAATTGCCTTTTAATGTTATGGGTATTTTAGCACAGATAGTTCACATCTTCATTTAGTCAGATATTCATGTTCTTTATTGTTTCTTTATTTCTCCTTTACGTAGGTATACTGAGACTAAACACACGTTGACCTTTATTTTTCTAGTTTTCCTCCCCCCCTCCCTGTTTGTGATTTAACTCTTTAATTCTGTGGACTTGATTTTGTCTGTGTTTTTTCATTTTCCCTGTGCCCGTGGTCGACAAACCTCGGCTTGCGAGCCACATGCGGCTCTTTGGCCCCTTGAGTGTGGCCACGAAGTTTCAATCGCACTGTACGTGCGCGCCCGCACGTGGTATCTTGTGGAAGAGCCACCCTCAAGGGGCCGCAGTTTGCCGACCACTGTCCTATGTGCTCAGATCTATTTGAAAACTCATGGGAGACAACATTAAAAAAAAGTCATCCTATTTTCAGCTAAATTCGCCTGTGCTTCATGCACAAATACATACACGTGGGTTTGTATGTACAAACATTGTTAATATGAATACTATCGGTAGCCAGGTGATCTTGATAATAGCCTGTGGGTATAGCCATGTCGAATTGTTCCAAGTTCAATGTTGCCTCACTGATGGGACAGAACGGAAAAGGAAAGTCGCATTGAAGGCGCTGTAAGGAATAAAAGCATAATAATATTAGGTTTAGAACTTCCACATTTTTGGTCTTCAAGATCTTTTGACAGTGTTAATTAATTAGTATTCATAGTGCCTTGGGAAGTAAATATTATCATCTCAATTTTAAATAAAATGGGAGAATGAAGGTTAAGTGGTTTCCCTCCGGCTGCAGCGGGATTACGTTTTATTTTTTATAAGGAAAATGAAAATGACTATCTAATAACATGTTAAATAAGATCGAGGATGTGGAAGTCCTTGTTTCCAACACCTGGCACCTAGTAGGCTTGCGATAAACATCTTGAATTTTTAAAATCCGTATCTAGTTAAGGAGAAAAAGGTCACTATATCTGTTTCATATAGATGCATATATATTTATTTATCTATGACTTTTACATATATATTTAGTTATGGATTTGAAGAACTAGAAAAAAATTGAATGCATAAACTAGTTTATTCTTTTCTCTTTAGAAAGACGTAGCCTCTTCCTTTGAGACAAGAAGGCAGTTATATTTTTCAACATCTCCTTAGAGTGAGATTGTAGATTCTTATTTTTTAAAAATGTTTTTATTGATCTCAGAGAGAGGAAGGGAGAGGGAGAGAGAGAGATAGAAACATCAGTGGTGAAAGAGAGTCATTGATTGGCTGCCTCCTGCATGCCCCCTACTTGGGATTGAGCCCTCAACCAGGGCATGTGCCCTGACCGGGAATTTAACTGTGACCTCCTGGTTCATAGGTCAATGCTCAAACACTGAGCCACACCAGCCAGGCTAGATTCTCTTTAGTACCTAATGACACCCACATTGACATCAAACTGTGTGGAAAATTCAATGAGGCCAGTAAAGAATTCAGTAAATCATGAATAGGCTTTATAGATCTAACTAGAGGCCTGGTGCACAAATTCGTGCACAGGTGGAGTCCCTTGGCCTGGCCTGCTATTGGGGCCGATTGGGGCTGCGGGAGGTTGGCTGTGGGAGCGCATCAACCACCAGGGGCAGCTCCTGCATTGAACATCTTCCCTCTGGTGGTCAGTGTGCATCATAGCGACCGGTCATTTGGTCGTTCGGTCGCTTAGGCTTTTATATATAGAGATACCACCACATAAATGGCCTGGTTGGATTTTTCTCTCTCTTAATCCAATTGGCTAAAATTTGATCTAAATGTATTTGGGAGTGTCATGCTGAAACAGTCTCCCTGTCAGGCTCTTCTTCCTTACAGCTAGCCTAGATCTTTCTGACAGCCTTCTTGAATATTTCTTCTGGTCTCTGTCAGGCAGGAGCTCGGGAACGGGGCTCTGTGGGTCTTGAGGGACATAGCGAAGAGGCTCCCTCCCAACTGCGGAATTCAGTTACCCGCCATCCTCACCCTCCTGTGTGGTCCTCTCCTCAATCTTTCCTGCCTTCTTTTATAGTAAACAGTGCTTTCAGCTGTGTTGTTGTATGAAAGAAATGTTGACTTACAACTGCTTTGGGGGCTAGTCTCATCCATCTAAACTCACCACCTCCTTACTTGTTCAGGGATGTTATTTGCTTTAGATATTTATGAAATTTCCCAGTTCTCCTGTGGATGCTTGAATCTGGCTGTTGCCTGAACATGTGATATCGGCAGAAAGCAACCAGATGAACGATGGAGATGCAGGG
Source organism: Myotis lucifugus (assembly GCF_000147115.1). Lineage (NCBI taxonomy): Eukaryota > Metazoa > Chordata > Mammalia > Chiroptera > Vespertilionidae > Myotis > Myotis lucifugus. The sequence continues at coordinate 1,133,794 of NW_005871181.1, forward strand.
TTCGAGGCAGGGTGCGGATGGGCCCGGAACCTGGGCCTGGTCCACACGTGTGCCCCGTGTCCTTAAGTCCTTGGGGGCAGCTTGTGTTGTGTCTGAGGCCTTAAAGAATAAAACATGTGACATCATTGTTTGAGGCCTAGCTCATAAAAGTGGTAGAAGTGAGGTACCACTGTCAGATGGGCTGATACTCCACATTTGCAATGGTATGTATATCAGGACATTTCATCACCACCAAACTAGCTCTTAAGGAATAATGGAGGCTTGCAGATGTTAACATCTGCTTCTTTATAATACACTTATTATAAAAAGTGAATTTTTAGAGAAATGTCTCTAATTATAAAAAGTAAGCCCCATAGACTTGCCTACCATAGTGATTGAATGGAGTCTTAGGAGCAATTTATCCAGATACCTAAGGACCCAAATGCCCTCATTCAGTAAGAACAGTTTGTCAATTCTTAGCTAATAAGCTCCCTTTCTTGACAAAATGGTCTATTAAATAATCCAGGTTAAAAAACTGAGAATTCACTGTATACATATATAGTTATGTATACACATGTAGATTATATTAAATCTACATGTGTATACATATGTAGTTATGTATACACATGTAGATTATATTAAATCTATACTATAGCATATATACTATAGTATACATATAGGACGATATAGTATATATCCTATGGTATATATTAGGATCTGAATACATGTATACAAATACATATATGTAGCTTATACAGTCAATAATATGTTCAAAGCAATTGATTAAGACAACGTGTCAGTCTTTTCAATAAAGTGACTACTTGTTTCAGTTTATCACTTCATTTTGCTAGTAAAGTTGGTTGTATGGTCCACTTACTAAACTCTTAGTAGGAGGCCCTGGCAGATGCTCTTATCTAATTACTTTAGTAATGTGTTAAACATCTTCACCAGTTGGAGAAAGGATGATGGAGCCAGAGGCTATGAAGTAAAAGGCCAGAGAAAACTTTAAATTTGCTGTGGGTACAGTCTACTCCCATAAACACTTGTGTTTGTGGGGTTTTTTTGTTTTTGTTTTTTTGATTTCAGAGGAAGGGAGAGGGAGCAAGAGATAGAAACAATAATGATGAGAGAGAATCATGGATTGGCTGCCTCCTGCACACCCCCTCCTGGGGATTGAGACTGCAACCCAGGCTTGTGTCCTTGACCAGAATCAAACCTGGCACCCTTCAGTTGGTAGGCTGACGCTCTATCTACTGAGCCCAACCGGCTAGGGCTTATGTGTGTGTTTTTAAAGAGCTATTTAAATTTTACTCTCATCCTGATCAATATGAATTGCAGGCAAATTGGGAGTCATTCTGGTCAAATTTTGTCGTGGTTTTTTTTTTTTAAAGCTACATCTATTGTTCTTTAGTGCAAGCACATAGGTATATTAAGAACCATAAAATCACCAAATTCTGCCAGTATTTAATGACATTTTATAATATGGTATGTCAGTTCTGACTTAAAAGAATAATGTTATATAATATAAACTTGCATTAATATGTGCATAAAAATATTCAATAGGACCTATAGTTTTTGCAGGAAAGTATTCCAAGGGTTAAGTGAATAGCACAGTGGTTTCAAATCCTTGTTTAAAATATGCCCCTTCTTAGAAAAAAAAAAAGAGAAGAAAAATGATGGGTATTCACATGATTGACAACCTTTCCAAATAGAAGTGTTGCTATAATTAAGCAATAATGTATGAGTGAGTGTACATTATGACAAATTGGAAGCTTGGCTGATTAGATTGAGCATATAAGTTGTCAGTATAATTATCATATTTTAATCATTTTTCTCCATTTTTTATAACAGCATTGTCTTCAGCCTCATTTGGTGCTTATTAGATTGATATTCTAAGAGGAATTGTACAACATAAAACATGTCCTTAAACAGGATGAACTTTAGATAAGGCTTTGGGAACGTCTATAAACATTTATAATGATGGCTGTTATGTTGCTACCTTCTTCTAGCCACTGTTTGGCTTTGTGCAAAAATGGAGATTTCTTTTCAAGATAAAGTGGGTAATCTTGAGCCTATATGTCTCTGTGAAACATCGCTATATTTCAACAGAAGCAGCCAAAATATTTATTAAAACTGCCTTCCCCATATAGGGTTTTCCCCATCCACTGCCTGTTCTTATCTGCAGACATATCGTTCAGATGCTAACTCAATCCTTAGAGTGGCTCCTTTGCTTCTCTTGCTTGGTTTGACTCTCTGCAATCAGAAAGGTTGAATCTGCAAGACACACAGGAAAGGCACTTTGGGAGGAGGAGGGAGATGGAGGTGAGGGTCCAGCTTCTCCTTCCTCCCCAATGAGGAGAGGATGCTAAAGGGAATGGCAAGACACCACTTAGTAACCAAGTTTTAAATTTCAGAGCCTGAAAACGGATTATCCTCACGCTATGACATGGACATTTAGGAAGCACATTAAGTGACTTGAATGTATATATTTTAAAAATATTTTTTTATTGATTTCAGAGAGGCAGCGAGAGGGAGAGATAAGAAACATCAACGATGAGAGAGAATCATTGATCGGCTGCCTCCTGCATGTCCCCCACTGAAGATCCAGCCCACAACCCAGGCATGTGACCTGACGGGGAATCGAACTGTGACCTCCTGGTTCACAGGTCAACGCTCAACCACTGAGCAACACCCACCAGGCAGCCACTTGAATATTAATGTTCTTTTTCCTGCCCCAAATCAGGATGCTAGCTCTCTGTAGTCCCAGCAATCCCTCCTCCTACCATGGCGATAAAGTCTTCACCAGGCTTCCAGGTCTCTGCTTTTGTCCTGGCGAGTCACAATGAGTTAGAGTCACCGGAAGTGTAGGGTTTGGGGTGTATAAGAACGTGCACGTCTAGAACCTGGTAGAGTCTTATTTCCTCCAGTAGTTCAGGCTCGAAGAGAGATATGAGGGCTTTAAGGACCTCTCTCCGAAGAGGCATGGTCTTACCTTAACGAGTGTGTGAGCTACGATATTTTCTCGTTTATTCATAACCTTTGACTGAAGTCCCCACTCCCCACCACCACCACCAATGGAACTTGTTAGAGACGTTCGTTGTATGGACGTGAATGATGTGACGGTAACGTCATCACTACCTTACAGTAAGAGTGGTCTGGACCACTAGTCAGTTAGCATCCTAGCAGATCCACCCGTCTCTGGCAATAAATGGAGAATACATCACTCCTCAAGACGCCCAAATAGCTAGACCAGGGGTCCTCAAACTTTTTAAACAGGGGGCCAGTTCACTGTCCCTCAGACCGTTGGAGTGCCTGACTATAGTTTAAAAAAAAACTATGAACAAATTCCTATGCACACTGCACATATCTTATTTTGAAGTAAAAAAACAAAATGGGAACAAATACAATATTTGTATTTGCATGTGGCCCGCGGGCCGTAGTTTGAGGACCCCTGGGCTAGACTCACAAGCTGCTTTTCTGTTGTCCATAAGCCCATTTTTAAAAAGATTTAGGAATTACATTGAGATTGTCTATATTTATTTTTATTAATGTTTTTCCCCCCATCAATGCGATGCATAAAACATCACAGCGTTTTACATTTTGTCCTGAATGACATGGACTTGGTCATTGACATGTCTGTTCTACCGTGGTTGATTTCACTGTTTCTTAATTTCATTGTTACACCTAACATTTTACTTCTAATTGTATAAAACAGTGGTCTTATACCAAAATAGGAAGGGTTATATTGTTTAGTCACTTTATGGCTCTAAGGTCTAGACTCAACTTTTTAAAAATATGTCTTTATTGATTTTAGTGTAAAGAAGGGAAGGGGATAGAGAGAGAGAAACATTGATGAGAAAAACATTGATCAGCTGCCTCGTGCACGCCCCCTACTGGGGATTGAGCCCACAACCCAGGAAGGTGACCTCCTGGTTCAGAGGTCAGTGCTCAACCACTGAGCAACACTGGCCAGGCTACACTCAACATTTTTTAATTAAATCTTTATTGTTGAAAGTATTGCATATGTCCCCCTCTCACCGCCCCCCCCCCCATTGACCCCTTCTAGCCTGATCCCACCCGCCACCCCAGGCCTTCACCACCCCATTATCTGTGACCATGGGTTATGCATATATGCATACAAGTTCTTTGGTTGATCTCTTCCCATCCACCCACCTTCCCCCACCTTCCCTCTAAGATTCCACAGTCTGTTCTATGCTTCTATATTTGTGGATCTATTTTCTTCAACAGTTTATTTTGTTCATTAGATTCTACATATGAGTGAGACCATGTGATACTTGTCTTTCTCTGACTGGCTTATTTCACTTAGCATAATACTCTCCAGGTCCCTCCATGCTGTCTCAGAGGGTAAGAGATCCTTCTTTTTTACGGCTGCATAGTTTTCCGTGGTGTAAATGTACCACAGCTTTTTATCCACTCATCTACGGATGGGCACTTGGGCTGTTTCCAGATCTTAGCTATTGTAAATTATGCTGCTAGGAACATAGAGGTGCATATAATCTTTCTGATTGGTGTTCCTGATTTCTTAGGATATATTCCTAGAAGTGGGATCACTGGGTCAAATGGCAGTTCCAGAGTTAATTTTTTGAGGAAACTCCATACTGCTTTCCATAGTGGCTGCACCAGTCTGCATTCCCACCAGCAGTGTACTAGGGTTCCCTTTTTTCCGCATCCTCGCCAGCACTTGTCATGTGTTGATTTGTTGATGGTGGCCATTCTGACAGGTATGAGGTGATACCTCATCATTGTTTTAATTTGCATCTCTCTGCTGATCAGTGACTTGGAGCATTTTTCATATGTCTCTTGGCCTTCTATATGTCCACCTTAGAGAAGTGTCTATTTAGGTCCTTTGCCCATTTTTAAATTGGATTGTTTGTCTTCCTTTTGTTAAGTTGTATGAGTTCCTTCTATATTTTGGATATTAACCCTTATCAGATGTATCATTGCCAAATATGTTCTTCCATACAATGGGCTCACTTTTCATTTTTTTTTATTTCTTTTGCTGTGCAGCTTTTTATTTTGATGGATTCCCATTTGTTTATTTTCTTAGTTTCCTTTGCCCTAGCCGTGGTTGGCAAACTGCGGCTTGCGAGCCACATGTGGCTCTTTGGCCCCTTGAGTGTGGCTCTTCCTAAGCCTTAGGAGTACCCTAATTAAGTTAATAAAAATGTACCTACCTATATAGTTTAAGTTTAAAAAATTTGGCTCTCAAAAGAAATTTCAATCGTTGTACTGTTGATATTTGGCTCTGTTGACTAATGAGTTTGCCGACCACTGCCCTAGGGGATGTGTGTGCAAACATATTGCTACATGAGGTGTCTGAGATTTTGCTGCCTATGGTTTCTTTTAGAATTTTTATGGCTTCACCACTTACATTTAAGTCTTTTATCCATTTTGAGTTTATTCTTGTGTCTGGTGTAAGTTGGTGGTCTAGTCTCCCCATTTTGGCTGCCGGTTTGGGGTTGTGTCTATGTATTGGTAGATCTGCTCTAGTGCAGGGCAATGTTAGATGCTGTTTCTGACTGACTCTGAGTCCCCTGTTTCGGGCTATCAGCGGCCCACCGCTTGTGGCTCCCTCTGCTGGGGCTGGGTGCCTTTGGAAAGGACCAAGAGTTGCCCCAGGGCCTGCTTTTCTTAGGCCTGGGCCCAGAAGGAGGTCAGACAAAGACTGAAAGCCTCCAGAGATCTGCCTCTGCTTGCAGTCTCATTGTTCTCATTGGTCCCAGGCAATTGACCACAGGGTGGGGCAATTGCCTTCCCCCCAGGAAAAAACTGCCTGGATAGCAAAGGTCAGAAGGAGAAAGCTGTCCTCGACAGGATGAGGGAATTACTCAGCCCAGGAGATGGGGTGGCTGCCCTTTGAGCTCCAGCCCCAGAACCCCCAACCCTGGACTCTCTTCACACAGCTCCAGTCCACTCTGCCCTCCCTCTGCGGGAGTCCAAGGTGAGTGGCTGCACACAAAATTTTGTGTGTTGGCCCTTTAAGAGGATGCCTGCATTTCCAGCCGTCTCTCCCTGGCAGACAGCAACCCTGCTGTTTTTCACAGCCACATGTTCTGTGGGCACCTTTCTCAGTTCTGATGCTCTGGGCTGGGGAGCCCAGCTTGGGGTTTAGACCCCAGAGTTCTCAGTGGGAGCCCCCACAGCTGAGATATCCCTCTGGGACTTCAGCCCGGCCAACCCGTTCATGCCTCTGCACTTCCTACCAGTCTCCATTCCGTCTCTACTCTCCATCCTTGTTAATCAGGGTTCTCTCCAGCTAGCCTTCAGTTGAATTTAAGGGTGTTTTTTCTGTATTTTAGTTGTATTTCCAGTTCGGTCCTGGGAGAGTGTCAGTGTAGCTTCCACTTACTCTGATGCCATTTCAAATCTAGACTCAACATGTTTAATGTAGATACAGCATCAGCTGCTTATGGAAAAATGGAAATGGCACCGAACTCCTGGCAAATCTTCACATGAAGTGACCATTCTCAGGCCTCTTTCTGCTATGAAAAGGGCGTCCCGATCTCTGGACGGTAATGCCACGTGGGGAGGAGTCTCATGTTGTACGTACACACCTGTAAGGTCTTTTTAAAAAAATATATTTTACTGATTGATTTTTTATAGAGAGGAAGGGAGAGGGATAGAGAGTTAGAAACATCGATGAGTGAGAAGCATCGATCAGCTGCCTCCTGCACACCTCCTACTGGGGATGTGCCTGCAACCAAGGTACATGCCCTTGACCGGAATCGAACCTGGGACTCTTCAGTCCCCAGGCCAATGCTCTACCCACTGAGCCACACCAGCTAGGGCTGCAAGGTCTTTTTGCCCCTCCCCCCTGGGCTTCCCTGCTCGGGTCTCCTGGAATTTGCATACAGGTTCTCTCTTCAAGCCTTGTCCTCCGGTAACATTCACAGATTTGCCGAGGAAATGAAATACTGCAGCGACCTTTTTAATTCCCCCGACTTTTTACAATCTTGGAAAAGTTAACGCAACAGCAGGAGTTTAATCATATTCACAGACGTAAAAGACAAAATAAGGCACCTCGGCCTTCTGAGGGCAATGTGACCTCCAGGCATCAGACACTGTCCCTTGGGAAGCGGAAGCCCTGCTTGTGCGCGTCTCTCACGACGCCTGGCTCTATCCCGGGCTGTCACACCCGTCTGCCGCTCACACACCCGCATCTGGTCTCTACCTTGAACTTCCTCCTGCATTCCCAGTTTCTTTCCTGAGCATGTCATCTTGATTGATTCAGAATGCTCTTGATTCACAGGTATCTCGTTTTGGAAATGTATCCTGTTACACCTGATACGTAAAGTCTTCCCAATACCAGGGATCCTGTGGACATGGCCCTCGATGCCAGATTCTCTCTCATTTGTTTACACGGGTGTCTAACAACTGGTGGTGATTCTTAAAATCAAACGCAGTGGTTCCTGTGATTCCCTGGGGGTCTTGCAGCGCCCGATCATTTAGCCAAGTGTCATTCCGTGTGCTGTTTAGTCTTGGGTCTCAATTGTTGTGCAGTTGGGTTGATGGATGAGATGGCCTAAAGAAAAGTAGGAAAGAAAGAAAAAGAAAAAAAAAGGAACAGTATTCTTTGCAGAGCAGATCGGCTCTCTCAAATCCCCCGTCCACACGGCCATTGTCATCGAGGTGATGGATGGAGAATCCCATCGGCTCTGAGCTGTTGGTCAGCCTGATAGGGAACAGCAGTCCTTACAGCCCTCACCATGTTCCTGCCAACAGTCGTGAGAGGTCAGCAGCCCGGACATCCGTGCACTAGAGACGGGCTTCTGTCCTTCCGATGCGCGCGATTGTCAGTTTGCGTGTCACGAGGGTTTTGCTCTAGGGATAGTCGCCTCTGAAAAGCAGAGCACTGGATGGCTCACGTTCCGTAACTACTTCCAAGTCTTCAATCGAGCTCTGCTAACGAATGTAGGTGTGTTAGTGCGACTGGGAAATTGATATTTTTTTTCAGCTTGTAAACACTGTCTACTGAGTGTGTTTTGTGGATTATACAGAGACTTGCTACCCTTCCAGGTCATAGTTACCCTCTCAGACACAGGTCCCCATGAAAGCTGAAGGGACAGATGGATGGACTACACATGATTTACCTTTTATTTTTTAAAAAAATATTTTTATTGATTTCAGAGAGGAATGGAGAAGGAGAGAGAGAGAGAGAGAGAGAGAGAAACATTAATGATGAGAATCATGGATTGGCGGCCTCCTGCATACCCCACACTGGGGATCGAGCCCACAACCCGGGTATATGCCCTTGAGTGGAATCGAACCTGGGACCTTTCAGTCCACAGACCGATGCTCTATCCACTGAGCCAAACCGGCTAGGGCACCTTTTATTTTAAATGTTTAACTTTTAAATATATTTTTATTGGTTTCAGAGAGCAAGGGGAGAGGGAGAGAGAGATAGAAACATCAATATTGAGAATCATTGATTGGTTGTCCCCCGCACCCCCCCCCCCCACTGGGGATAGAGCCCACAACCCGGGTATGTGCCTGACTGGGAATCGAACCAGCGATCCCCTGGTTCCTGGGTTGATGTTCAACTGCTGAACCAACCGGCTGGGCTATATGATTTATCTTTAGGTCTGATGTTAGTAGGCTCCAGGCATGATATGTTATAGATGCTTGAAGAAAAGATTTTTATTTCTCTTTATACTGTGAAACAGATTTCCAGGAAATCATCAATTAACTCAAACATAGGCTATGTTAGCATTGACCAAGTATGGTTGCAAGAATATATATTTAGTGAATTGATAGTCATCTTAATCTTTGATAAATATTTAAACTCTAAAATATCATCTATTCCTTATCATTGACCTGAAGATTTTTGACAAGGGAGTCCTTTCTCTCTATTTAAAATTGCTTATTTCTTGGTTGAGCTGGAAGATACTGAAAGGAAAAAAAAAAAGGTGTCATTGCTATGATCTGAGACTGGAGAACTTCAGGCTCCATAAATTTGTTTTATTTGATTTAGATGAGGCAGCAGGTAATGTAACTGGACACAGTTGACAAGAAATTATTTTTTATTTAAAGAACTATTTGAAGAACACGCTCATTAAAGAAAATTTAGGGGGAAAGTAGAAACGTAAGCAGAATGTACAAATACACAGATAGTTCTATCACCCATATAGGCAATATGGACTGGTACTTTAGAAGTGCCATTTGGCCTTTTGGAATAGACCAAGGCAAGAAGTGGCAGGCGTATTTTAATGTTTTGAAAACAAAAAATATTAAGATTGAAGGTCAGTAACAAACTTGGGGGGAAAACAATTTAAAAAGCAAATCCTTATAACAGTTCATTTTCACCCTGATTATGTATGTATGTATGTATGTATGTATGCGTGTATCTATCTATCTATCTATCTATCTATCTATCTATATATATATATTAGCATCTCCCTCAAAATGTTACGATCAACAACTTTGTGTGATATGGCTGGTGGCATGCATTATTTAATTTCAGAAGCTATGCATCTGATTATTTAAATGTTTATAAAGAAAACCTTTGCAATAAGAAACTAAAAGTATATGTTAGAAATAAACAAGCTCTCAACACACACAAAACTCTTTTATGAGAATTATCTTATTAGGAAAATACAAAATCAATCCAATCTTTCAGAAGACCAGAGAAAAAGGGGAACAAAATGCAATTCCAGCAGATGGTGGTAACATCCAGTCTTATCTGTAAGTAAACCAGATGTCATAGGCTCTTCTTGGTAGACTGTCCTCATGCCGTGTGACTCTGTTGAGGCCATCCATGTTGTCGTATCTACAAGAACAAACACACACAAGTCCAATTTCACAAGTGTTTCTACGTCGCGGACCTCTTGTGGGGTGATGCGGAAGGGGGTAACATTGTGCATCTGTTTGAATCGCCACCACCTGGGGCTTCCTCTCTTCCGGACCAGGTTTCACTTCGGTTCTTTTTGATCTTGTACTTCTTCTTCAGGTATTGTGCTGGACACGTGTTATCACCATAATATGTTTAATGATCTGTCTCCTGTTTGACTGTGTGGACATGAGAGCTAGGATTATCACCTCGCAGAGTGAACAGACAATGCCAGTCATGTTTTAGTCAAAGAGGGAAATGTGTGTGTGTGTGTGTGTGTGTGTGTGTGTGTGTGTGTGTGTGAGAGAGAGAGAGAGAGAGAGAGAGAGAGAGAGAACGAACGAGAACATATTGGGAGAGGAATTAGGTAGAAATTGACCTGGGTTTGTAGTCCCATAGAGCAAATGGGACATGGTGAGAATGGACCGGCAAGACAGGTTTTCAGGTCATTACAAGAAAGATCTTATTAAAACCAAGAGCTTTCCCACAATGACTCGGGTTGCCTCAATATGTGATGAACCTCCTGAGGTGGAAATGCTAGCAGGAGCCACGTGAGTATCTCGCAGGGATGATCTAGAACGAGATTAAATGAACTCTAAACTCCCTTCTGACACCACGAATCTAATTCTAGTAAGGTGTCAATTCTAAATGGAGTGGATAAGGGGAAATGACACTACTGAATCAAAAAAAATTTAGTTTAATTAAAAATGAACATGTTAAATTAGCAGCTACTATACGCAGACATGGTTCTAGCCATTTTGGAAAATGGCAAAAAGATCCCTGTCCTTAAGGAGTTTAGATGCTAGTGAGGGAGATAGATGACAAACAAGTAAGAGAGTCACACAAAATAATTTTAGATAGTGGTTAGTGCTATGGGGAAAAAATAGGCTACTGTACAGAGAGTGACTGGGGTTGGGGCCGGCTAACATTAGACGAACCATCAAACAAGAAATACATATGTTTAATAACAGTCTGTATTGTATTTCAGTAGCATTTCTAGAAAAAACAATTTCCAGGACATACTTAGTGTTGGCACTGCAAAACGTTAACATTATCTCTGGGACGCTGGTTCTGTGGATTAGGTGGATACCATAGAGGGGAGGCAGCACCCTGATCTGGAGAACTTAGAACCATTTGGGTTTTTAAAAAGTTTGTTCTTGCCCTAACAGGTTTGGCTCAGTGGATAGAGCGTCGGCCTGAGGACTGAAGGGTCCCAGGTTCGATTCCGGTCAAGGGCATGTATCTGGGTTGCAGGTACGTCCCCAGTAAGGGGTGTGCAGGAGGCAGGTGATCGATGTTTCTCTCTCATTGATGTTTCTAACTTTCTATCCCTCTCCCTTCCTCTCTGTAAAAAATCAGTAAAATATATTTTTTAAAAAGTTCTTATTCTGATATAGCAATATTTTTAAAGTATTAAAATATGAATAATGTTCAGTCATCAGAGGAAATGCCTTAGTAATATTTCAGAAACTAGATTTTTCTATTACTTATTATTCATTTTCTTTTTAAAATTGTGATTGTGATTCACTTACTGCATAATTGAAGCAGGGTTACTGTTAGATAGTATAAACATATTTCACTGTAGTGGGCTGTTAGTCTTAGGGCATAGTTTGCTGAACCAATTTTGTGATTCTGTGGACCGTTTAATAAAAAGGTAGTATCATGGCTAAGAGCACAGTACTTCTCAATGCTTCTTTCCTATGAATTGTCTTTTTAATGTTTATCAGGAACGAGGGTTAACTTTGAACTGAAAGTTGAAAAACTTTGTTGTCATTCTTGTTCTCCGTTAAAAATGACTTTAACTGTCTTGGTGAAGTTTAAATGTTTTCATTTGTTTATTGGGGAGATTTAGAAGAGGTTCATTTATTTTTCAAAGGTGTAGTATGAAAATAATCAAGTATTAAACTATTTCTAAATGAACATTATTTTACAAATAACTGCAAACTAATATTTCCATCCTATTTTTAAAAATATCTTGAACACAAACAATACTTAGGAAATAGAAATATAGAAGAGGAATCATGGTAAAATCATTCAAAGGAGGTGATGTTCAGTGTCTAAAAGATAGAAAGAGAATTCTCTTTCTAACTTCTTGTTTGGTTTTTATTATATAAAAGCCGGGAGATGCCTTCTCTTCTGATGCTCCCCTTTCCTGCCACCAGGTGGCAGACTTTTACTGCAAATCTAAATTCCTGCCTGGCAGTGTAGATACAGGTATTTTATTTGTAAATGCTCACTGTCCCGAAATCATTTCTCTTTTTCAATTCCAGCACACGACTTAAAAACTTGCCTTTGAATTGAATTCGTAGACATTGATTTAGTCCGTTTCAGACCCACACTCACAGTTTCTATGTAAGTACTTCTCTTCCCTCTTGTGAGATTTGTATTTATTTTGAGATGTCTGTTTTTGTTCATACATGCACATCAATAATAGAGCTCTTCGTTTGAAAAGAAGTGACATAAATTTATGGCAAAAATAAGGCTATATTTAAAACAACATAGAAAAAATGGAAATTTAAGAATATAAAAAGTGGTTTTTTTTAATTTGAAAAAACCTGGTGGGAAAATACTATTTGAGTATATTTTTTACATGAAATCTAACTATTGCATGGGTGTTATTTTTCACTAATATCTAAAAATATGTATGCCAAAATTCCTAATTTTCTTATTGGAGAAATAAGTATAATTTGATTTAGCATATTTAATTTAACATTTTTAAATGGCAAAAATTAAACAGAGTTCTATACTTTTTATTTTGTATATACTTTGGCTCAAATAAATAAGTTATTAAAATTATATATAACTCAGTAAAAGAATAAATTTATATTGTGTTGAGAATATTGAATTCAGTGTAAGACTATATTTCATGTGTTTAAAGGATCAGGATTTTAATTTTTGTATATAATGCCTGAAATTAAATAGTAATATAGTCTAAGAAACAATATGTAAAAATAATCAAAGAACATCAGTATTGCAGTTTTTATGTATATTAAGACTTTCATAGGTGCTGGTTTAATTAATATCTGATTCTGTGTGATGCATAATCTAAATAAGAAGTGTGTGATTAAAACAGGATAAACCAGAAAAAAGCAGATCTTGTTTAGATCATTCACAACAGTTTTGTGTTTTTTTCTTTTAACACGACACATAAACCCTATCATAAGCGTACGCACTGAAGTATCTTAGAAAATTGGTAAGGGCACATAATAGCCACTAGAATTTATGTTTCTGCTGTGGCATTTACAATAGTAAATTGTAAAATTACTAAATAACTAGTTATGACAAATTAACAAAGAACAGTTATGTGAAAAGAAAGAAAATCAAGCAGAACTTGCTGGAATATGCATGAGGGAACTCCATTATTTAAACCCAGTCTCCCTATCCTGCTAGAATCTGCCTGCCTCTGGGCAGTGTTATAAAAAAAATAGTGAAATTAATGTTTTTCTCCTCCTTTGGTTCTGTGAAAACTTTGCATTCCATTGTTCTCCCCAGTTGGAAAATATCCATTTCCAAGAATTGCTGAAACTGACCATGGGTTGTCCTGATTTCTTTCTTGATTGTTTTTTATTTTGAAAGAGTTCAAAATACAAATACAAAAAAACGACTTTGTTATTTTTCATTGTTCATACCGTTATTTCTCAATCACAAATATATTGCCATTTCGTGAAATATGCTTCTGGAATCTTCCTCTTTTTGACATAAACTGGACAAATTTATCATAGATTTTTACCTTTAATGGGGCTACTAGATGTCCCTTTTGATGCCTCTTTCAATCTGACCTCTTAACGAATCTCCACATAAAACTTCGCTTTCCCTGATATTCAGGAGTTAACCCTCATTATTGAGACTCTGGTCAAATTTTCATTTTAGAATCCCGAGTCTGCTTTCGCATGATATACACAGGGGCTCTGCTTACAATAATTGATTCATCCCACACTTCAAACCCACTGATCACACTACAGGTATGGGAAGGCATCGTAGCTGTGGCAGGGTCGACTTACATCAGAGAGAGAGAAAAAAAAAAAAGGATGGAGACACCACCTACCCCCTTTAGATTCCTGCAAAATGTGAAAGAATTAGGTCATATCATGGATCAAAATAAAATCTCAGTACTGACCTTTCTAGACTCAAAATGTTGCCCTGGAAATATAAGAGAGTGAAACATACATCATTTGAGCCATATTTGCCTGCTCGAGAAGGAAAATATTCCCAACTTCATTATCTTTCTGTACCTATTTTTCCATTAGTAATTTTACAGTGTTAAAGGGACTGAAACAGTTTGGACTTAAATGCTTAGATTTAAGTGAGAGTCTACAGAGAAGCCGTCAGTTCTAAGAACCCCAAATATGAAATATAGTATTTTAAGTGAACTGGCTGAATATTATGAACAAGCTGGCTTTTCTTTAAAGCATGTAGATGCCCTATTTCTTTATTCCAGATACTGTTCTATGAAAACAAATACAAATATTTTTAAAGCCAATTGATCCTATTACCTATGATCACTGTCCCGGACACTTTGTTTTTACTGAATTTTTACCAAAATCCCCCCAAATGGACACTGACAGAGCTGCCTTTATATCCTAGTATTCTGAATATTTAATAAGATAGAGGCTCTTTGGTGAAGGAAGGACTGGTTATACAAAGCAAACCGAAGTAGCATTTTTATTTCATAAATCATTTAAGGGCTAGTAAGGAAAGAAGGAATTTTTTTTTTTACTTTTGTTCATTTCATGGAACTTTCATTATTATTGCGAAGCTTAAAAGCAATCATTAAGAGTAACATTGTCATTTTCTTCACAGGGGGAAACATGTTTTGTAAAGTGAAGGGGATGTTTCTCTAAGAAGCATTCCGAAGCAGCCGCAAAGAGCTACATGAACGGAACACTGCAAAAATCAGGTTGAGTCCACTTAAAGTTTATTGCGTATGAAACGTATTCTGAGCTAATAGAATGGTTCCTGCGAATTACCATCTCCTGCTACGGGAGGGCGTTTATCTGGTGGGAAAAAGAAACTTGGAGTTTTTCCTGTCGACTGTGAATATTCTTGATTTGGCTGAGGGGAGCCCATCTCCCAATCCTCATATCTTCCCGTGAAAGGAAATCTAATTCATTAACTTTTCCAAACGCTTTCAAAGTTTCTTTTCATCCGGGACCACTTTGACCTTCGTTATCTATACCACTCGAGAGATCAGAAATACAAATCACAACAAGTGATAGCCATTCGTTTGTAGCTCAGAAGCCAACTCTAAAGGTAAATTATCTCTGTACCGAAATACCCATATTCTAAATGAACTGCTAGGCACGTGATACCGTGATGACGGGTATTCTCAGACCAGCGTCATGTTATTTTTGAATGTTCTGATTTTTAAAATGTGAGACAAAGTATTTTCTAAAATGGTGTTCATAACAAAATGTGTTTTTAAAAATAGTTTCTAAAATGGCGTTCGTAGCAAAATGTGTTTTTAAATGTCCTTGGAGAATTTACTTGTCTCCCTTCTCTCATTCATGTGTTTAAGCCAGATATTAAAAGCAAAGCTAACAAATGAACAATCCTTAGCATAAAAATAATTGTGTGTTTTTTTCAGGTTTTATTTCAAAATTATGGGAGAAATAAGTCCTTTTAGGCCTGGACAAAAATGAATTAAATTTACATATATGCCTTTTTACTGAATAATCTCTTAATACTTAGAACATGAGTGTAAAATGCCTTCTAAATAATTCAGTGCGTAATATCAGATGCATTTACCAAGAAATTTTAATCACTATCTAGAACTATTTTTATTTAATATTGCAAATAAAATCATCATTTAAAAGGTTTACAGTTCATTTGTTACAAAATCATCGCGTTATAAGCCAAGTAATGTTAGGCAGAGTATTGATAGAAACAGAATGGGATTCTTGTGAGTCATATTTAGAATATATTGGAATTTTGCAGAGACAGTAAACAAATAATGTAAAGATTTTTAAAGATTAAGACAAATGAAGATGATATTTCAAGGTTACTCATGCTTTGGGGTGTTGCTATTGAATTTTCTAGATGTCAAATTTACATTTTTTTAGTTTCACAAAGCTATATTATAGTCACCAAAGGGGAGGGCAATATAAAGTGAGATTTCTTGGAACTTTTAAAAGATAAATGTTAATATAAATGATGTGTTACTTTCCTTAGCCAACTGTGACTTCATTAAATTGAGAGAAAGTAATAAATCTCAACACTTTCAGTTTTTAAAATAACAAAAGTTAGCATTATCTAGAAAATCTATTTTGAAGAACATTAGTGAGAAAAACTATAAAAATCCATCCATTATTTTAGAACTGAATCCCTAAGAGATATCATGGTACAATGTTCTTAAAACTGACCTAATTTTCTATTAGCTGTGCCTGTCCCTTTGGACTCATATAGCATTTAGGTTTTATATGCTCTAATGCAGGGGTCCTCAAACTACAGCCCGCGGGCCACATGCAAATACAAATATTGATTTGTTCCCGTTTTGTTTTTTTACTTCAAAATAAGATATGTGCAGTGTGCATAGGAATCTGTTCATAGTTTGTTTTTTTAAACTATAGTCCGGCCCTCCAACGGTCTGAGGGACAGTGAACTGGCCCCCTGTTTAAAAAGTTTGAGGACCCTTGCTCTAATGTAATATACTTGACTGAAATTATAAAACATGTAATATTGTCCTTAAACAGATGTATAATGTAAACATTTCAAAGTACAGTAATCCTTAAAATGCCTCTCTCAAAAAGAAATGATTGAAAAGATGTAAAAATAAATTTCGACACATTAACATCACTGTAAGTTTTGCATCGACTAAAACGTATTCATTGCACACTTTTCTTTCCCATAGTTTGTTGAAATAGAAGACACCCATGCATGGACTTTTGTTACTCACTCTTGTAGAAAAGACTTCCCCCTTTTCAAGAATAACTACTATCCTGAAATCACCCTCCCTTCCGTTCCATAGCTGCCACCATTGAGAAGCATTTGTGCGGCCCTGACCTCACCAGGCAGCACCTACAGTTGGTCTGTACGTGACAAAGTCTGGATTACGTCTTCAGTTTGCAACCGGCTTCCTCTTTCCACGTGAGTAATTTTCCCTACTTCCCTGGTTTATTTCCTTAACCACCCCTTCCCAGATCTGTCCCAGGACCACAGTGGTGAGGACAGACACCGGGTACCTAGACATTTTCCATGGTCATCTCATAAGGATCTTGCGTTATTTGGGGTGCTTTCTCGTGTCCCTCTACCGTGTTTCTCCCGTGCTCCTCCCTTGGGGCTCTTACCTAACGGGGAACCCCCCTCTCTGTTAGCTGTTTATTTTATCACTCACCCCCCAAATCAAATGCTGAACTGCTGGAAGGACTCCTCCCGTGAAAGTTACTGTGCCTGTCTCATTTCTGTAGGCAGATATAGTAACTTTAATTTAAAAATGGGATTTCTTGCCCTAGCCCCGTGGTCGGCAAACTGCGGCTCGTGAGCCACATGTGGCTCTTTGGCCCCTTGAGTGTGGCTCTTCCTAAGCCTTAGGAGCACCCTAATTAAGTTAATAACAATGTACCTACCTATATAGTTTAAGTTTAAAAAATTTGGTTCTCAAAAGAAGTTTCAATCGTTGTACTGTTGATATTTGGCTCTGTTGACTAATGAGTTTGCTGACCACTGTCCTAGCCGGTTTGGCTCAGTGGATGGAGCGTTGACCTTCGACTGAAGGGTCTCAGGTTCGGTTCCGCTCAAGGGCATGTACCTTGGTTGCGCACGTCCCCAGTGGAGGGTGTGCAGGAGGCAGCTGATGGATGTTTCTCTCTCATTGATGTTTCCAACTCTCTGTCCCTCTCCCTTCCTCTCTGTGGAAAACCAATGAAATATATTTTGAAAAAACAATGGGATTTCTTGTTGGGAATAGGTGCCCTAAAACAATCTCTCTGCGTTGGGAACCAGGGCATTCTTGTGGTTTCTTTTCCACTCCCCGTCATCATGATGCCACATAAGGTGGCAGGGAAGAGGTTTGATAACTTTAGGTCCACACAGTGGCTTCCTGTGTTCATGCCCATTTCCTGAGCAGGATTTTAAGGAAAAAAGAATACGTAGAGAGGAGCCCCCCAAAATGGCTGGCATTTTTTTCTCATTTGCATAGCAAGATTTAATTTCCATCCCTTAAATATGACGAATTGCCGAGATTTTCTCCAGTTAATGCTTTTAACAGCTCCCAATAAACTCCATTAATCAGGCGAGCTCCAGGCCCAATGTGCAGCCGGGAAGCAGCTAATTTGCTTGATGAGACCCCGACTTTGGTGAATAAACAGGTGGATAATCTGAGGGCTTTATGGCCTTAATTACAGTCTAATCAGTTCGGCGGTTGGCAGGCAGGAGAGGAAGAAGAAAGGGGGTGGGGATGGGGGGCAGGGGGGACAGGTCAAAGCCACGTCTCCTACAAGTGGAGACGTGCACCCTTAAGACACCTCGCTTACTTCTTCAATGGAGTTCTTCTTTTCCGTTTTATTTTGTTTGTTTTCTTTTTCTGTCTCCTCCGCCCTCCTCTGCCCCTCCTGCTTCTTGCCCCGCTGACCTGGTGTGCCCCCTGGGCCACCAGCTTCCGGCCTCTGGGCCCTGCTCCCCCGCTTCTCCCTCCGCAGCTTCTCCCTCCGCAGCTACTCCCTCTTTCCTC
>NW_005871181.1:1152855-1187648 GCF_000147115.1 Myotis lucifugus
CCGCCGAGAGCTGGGAGACCCTCTTAAAGGAGCGGAGGCCGCCCCCTCTCCACCCCCCACGCCTGCACCTCCAGGCCCCACAGACCGACCCCCGTTGCTCAGCTGGGGCGGGGGTGATGGCGGAGCGCCCCTACTTTGGGGGTGGAAACTGCCGCGCTTTGGACGGCAGGGGAGGGGGCGGCCAACTCCAGGGGCCAATCCATCCCCCCAGGCCACCTGCCGGGAAAGGGAGCGACAGGCCCTGGAGGAGGGGACCCGCGGCCAGGAGCGAGCGCCCCCAAAGCTCCGGACTCTGAGCCGAACGCATGGCCCGCGGATCCGCCCGCCTGGCTCCCCATTTTGGGGCGCCAGACCTCCCACCTGGGGTGGCCGGTGGCCCGCGGCCGAGGACAAGGGCTTAGGGTCTAGAGAGTCGCGCCCAGCTGGCCACCAGGGCTTGGGGCGAAGGCTCTGCGTTATTGCACCAAAAGGGCCCGCACTTGACTTTATTCCACACCCTCAGCCTCCGCTCCCGCCCGCCAGGCACCCGGAGAAAGCAACCCTCCCCCCACTTTCCTTCATCAGCCGACTCCTTCTTCTATTTATATTCGAGCAACTTCGCTGGCGACGGGTCAACAAAGGCGTGGAGACTGCGCCAGTCACCGCGGTGGGAACAACGGCGCGAAGGGACCTGTGTTTGCACACGCGCCACCCTGGGACCCCGGCTGTCCTCCGACACGCAGCGCTCCGCACCCGCAGCCCCTCCATTTCTTCCTCCCGATCCCACTGGCCCGCACTCAGGGAAGGTGGAGGTCACAATCCCGACGAGGAAAGATAAAGGGACGGCGGCCCACAGCCACTCACTCGCAAGCACAACATTTTTTAAAAAAAGTCGAAGCGTGTGGCGATGTATGTGCCCCGGGGAATGGGTTCAGACGAAGTGGAAATGCTAACCGGAGAAATGGAGTTTACATATCCAGATTGGTTGTGTTTTTATTGTTAATGGTCTCCCTCCTGCCCCTTTGGGGAAGGGAGTGGGTTTTCCATCAGTGTGGTGGGTTTTTTTTCTTTTTGTGAGACAATTTTGACAGGTAATCTTATTATTTTAACAAAAGCATTCATTTAAGTCAGTTGAGAACCCCAAACTCGAATTATGTGAACAATGTGTATAATACAATATAATATCAATATTTTTTCTTCTATAATAGAAAAAAACACGGTTCTACTAAGAAGGCTCAACCCCAAACCCCGAATGCTGTAAAAATAGGCACTTTAAAAGACATTTTTCACCAATGACATGCTTTCAGGAACCGGCTGAATTAGCAGAAAATGATTTAAACTGTATACACTGTCATTTCAATTTCTTAGAAAGCAGATGATGCCACTTAAACCATTTAAATAGCTTGATTACGATATTAAACCAGAGGTTTCCAAAATACGGAGGGAGAACTTCAAGCTGAAAAAAATAATGGATCCCTTGCCATCCTAAACTACGTCGGGTTAGACCGCCGTTTCGGACAATCGGTGAGCTTTGACCTTTTGTTCTTTTTCTTACATGTGATCCTAAAGGAACGGCCGTGGTCAGCATCCCGGACTCATCAAAGCTAAATGACCGCTCGATAATATTGCATTTTGTGCTGCACGGATGCTCTCGCACACCTGAGCGGACCGAGGCGCTCCGCTGCCTAATTTCTCCTTTGTGGTACGTCTCGATAATCAAAATGCATTATTATTTCTCTTTCAAAATACAATGGGGATCCCTGCTTCCCTGCCCCCAAGTGCTGAAAATTCTCAAACCGGCCTGGAGAAATACAAATGCGCCAGGCGCCAGGCGAGGCAGGCCCCGTGTTCAGCACTCAATCATGGCCTGTCACAGGTGCAACCGCTATGCATTATCCTGCCGTGATGGATAGAGTGGGTCTGGGCTGCCTGGGGAGCTGGGGCTCAGGTGGGGGTCCTGTCATCTGGGCTCCCTTCCCCACTACCTGTGAGGAGAAGGGAATGCTTTGCAGGGATTGGCTGTGGCGTGAGTTTTAAATTTCAGTTCCTCGTATATAGAATAGGAAGGTCATCTTTTCTAGAAGTTCAGTGTAGCGCTGAGCTTGATCTCAGCATAAACTTTATGCTGGGGAAAAAACCAAACAGCTCATGGTAACACCCTAGACTTCATTTCGTGCTGACAACCTCATTTCCCATAATTACATTGTGTGAAAGGTATTTTCCTTAAATCTTAGTTTTTTTGTGTTTTCCTTTTTTGTTAATCCTCACCCAAGAATTTTTTCTTCCCCATTGATTTTTAGGGAGAGTGGAAGAGAGAGAGAAAACAAAGAGAAACATCGATATGCAATCAAGGTATGCACCCTTGACCTGAATTGAATCCAGGACCCTTTGGTCCACAGACCGAGTCTCTACCCACTGAGCCAAACCGGCTAGGGCTTAAGGAGGGGTCCTCAAACTACGGCCCGAGGGCCACATGCAAATACAAATATTGATTTGTTCCCGTTTTGTTTTTTTACTTCAAAATAAGATATGTGCAGTGTGCATAGGAATTTGTTCATAGTTTTTTTTTAAACTATAGTCCGGCCCTCCAACGGTCTGAGGGACAGTGAACTGGCCCCCTGTTTAAAAAGTTTGAGGACCCCTGAAAGCTTAGTTTTTAAACAGAAAAAGAATTTAGACATATTTGTTTTAATGTACACTGAATGGCCAGATTATTATGACCACCCCATCAGTACTTCATTGACACTTCCAAAAATACTGAATATTGAAAACTTCCTAAGCAAATATTCTCAAGGTTATTATTATTATTATTATTATTATTTGCATAACTAATTCACTTCATTGTACTGATGGGGTGGTCATAATAATCTGGCCACTCAGTGTATATATACTTAATGCCTGAATACGTATACTTAAGCTTAAGTAAACAACCACCTAATGTTGAACTTGATGTCTCTACATGAGGTAAAAACTGTACTTGCATCATGGTGAATCACTTTACTAGACAATGAATGATTCATCGTTTCATTATATGCCACTCAATAACCCACTAACATAGGAAATACCATGTCAGATAAAGCAGGGATTTTTATCTTAGATTGCGGCCCTATTTCATATTAGCTGGGCACCAGATTTTGGAGTCTGCTTGCGCTATGATCAGTCAAGATCTTAACTAATTACTGTCAGATCAAAGTTGACAACGGTCTCACCAGTGTTCCGTGAAACCCGCTAGGTCCTTCGTTTCTTTTTGAAATGGCTCAAGGCAAAATGATTTGCATGAGGAGGTCTCAGATTTTAAAATGTGGAGCTTCTTTCATTGGGATTATTAAGTGGCTTCCAGTGATGCCCACAGATGTCCACACGCCCACTGAAATGCTTTAGCATTTTTCCTCGTGCTTTTTAGGTTCAGCCTGAGAGACTGAATAAAATGATAGAGCTGGAGTGGGCAACACAACAGCCTTTAAAATGTTCCCTTTTTCGCACACCAGAATATTCTTTTACAGCAGTACATCTGCATTTTATAATTACAGCAAATATTAAATGTGTCCAAAAAATTTTGCCAATTAGATTATATTCCCAAACACAGATTTATGCTTTTGTGTATTTGTCTTACACTGGCAAATTATACGCAGACGGATTAAGCATTTTAACTGATAAACATCTTTCGGGAAAGCAGGCCTGCACCTCTGAAGCATTTTTGTTTTTATATTCCACCTATTATAGCAACAATCTGGCGTAATCCAGGAGTTTAAACATCCGATGGGCCAACTGATCCACAATTTGGGGTAAATATTTATATAAGAACATTTTTGAAGATATCTTGATAAAAGTTCATTTATATTGCTATTTTCTCTGTTTAAAAAAATAAGTATTAAAAAGGAGCTTAAAATGGTACATGTTTTCTGGTAAGCTTCTAATGACTAGAGAATTAGTGATATCTGAGTGATCATGATGCTGAGTAAACGTGTCATTTGCTGTGTTTGTGGATAGATGATGTGTGAGTGTAGAACAAACAGTACCAACCACTGTCTTTAAGAAGTGCATTCGTTTCATTAAAACAAGATTCCGCCCCCCTACACACACAGAACTTTAAATATGATTTGGATGACCTTTACAAATTGTAGCTATCAGAACAGTCCATTTTAAGAAGCAACTTTATATGCACACGACTTTATTGTAATTAGCATCAGGCTATCCTAGATTGATAGCTAATTCTGCCCATTTCTTTTATATTAACCATCATGCAAGACCAGTAGTTATATAGTGTTCACGATACGGAATGTTCCTTGAGCAATGTCGTTCGTTATTATAAGATGAAAAGGTCCTCTTCCTTATATTATAATATCACTGTAATAAGGTTCTCATTCAATAAGAAATAGCTTTTATGTACACATAGAGAAACGCCTGCTGTTTTCTAGAATAGCATTGAGTTTCTGCTCTGCTTCGACTTACACTTACGATTTACCAATGAAGTGGATACGGACAGAAAGACAATCAGGCTAAAAAACACAGACACCTTATGAGGGGGTGAAAGAAACTTTGGTGTTGGGTGTGAGTCTGTCTGTCCTTTTTTCACTGGGTTTTTGGCATCTTGCTTAAAGAGGATAGACAGAGACCCAAAAGTCGAGAGAGAAGCCAAAAAGATAGCACACAGCGGGGGAGTGAACCTCCTTTTGCCTTTATAAATCAGTGACACGCTCAGAAACAGATCCCCGGTGGCCGGCCACTGGGTGTGCCAGCAAAGACCAGAAGCTGTCAGAGGGAAATGCTTTAATCGTCTTCATTGCTGCTGGTTGTGAGATGACCTCAAAGGCAGGAAAGTGATAGAGGGTACTGTTCAGTGACTAAAGCATCTATACGTTTCCATTTTTCCCCTCAAAACCACACACACATACACACACACACGGGCATTCTTTAAGGAATGCTGTAATACCACATTGGTGGGAGTACAAAAGGAAAAAGACTATATAAAATAACAGGAAAAGCTGGAGCCTCAAAATGCATTTGGTCTGCTAGAAAACTTCATACTATCTTTTGTTTGTTTGCTTCCATTTTTGTTTTGGGGGGCTGCAGCACCTCACTGTCAACTTTGGGTTGAGAGCGAGGCTAATGCCTTAAAGATACAGGTAGAAGGGACGAGGAAGCCAGAGGGAACCGACCACCGCTGAGCTCTCCACCGGAAAGCCACGAGTCCCACTTTTCTACATCATTTGTTTCCCCCAAATCCCCGTGCAGCTACTTTTTCTTTGTGTTGAATGTCTTTTAGCTTTTGATTTCTTTGTGGCTTATAGGCTGGCTGTCTTGATTTTTTTCCGTAAGGTATTGTGCACATAGCTTGTTTGTGCAAATTTTTTGAAGACTGGCATAGTGATTTATTAGTAATAGGATTAATAATAATATCCACAGGGCTCTTTCTCAAGTGAAAGCAATATAATTAGGATATAGAGCAGTGATGGCGAACCTATGACACGCGTGTCAGAGGTGACACGCGAACTCATTTTTTGGGTTGATTTTTCTTTGTTAAATGGCATTTAAATATATAAAATAAATATCAAAAATATAAATCTTTGTTTTACTATGGTTGCAAATATCAAAAAATTTCTATATGTGACACGGCACCAGAGTTAAGTTAGGGTTTTTCAAAATGCTGACACGCCGAGCTCAAAAGGTTCGCCATCACTGATTTAGAGACTGTGGAAAAGACAGGATCCTAATGCCTGTCTGAGAAAGAGACAAGTAACATGTAACCAAATCAGGATACAGATTATCTACCCTTTCAATTCAATGCATCATCTCAGAATATTAGACTTACTTGCTTCCTTGTTAGCTTAAGAGTAACTTAGAAAGTTTTCAGTTTCATGGAGGAGGATGGGTGCTTATTTGAAAAATAGGAAAGCCAAAATGAAGTGTCTGTTTGTCCTAAGTGAAAATGGAGTTCCAAGAAAATGGAGCGGCTCTTAGTTGCAAGTAACAGAATCCTTGAGGAACTGGCTGAAACCCAGAGTATATTCAGGTTAAAACTGAGTGGTCTTTGGACTGGCATCTGTTAAGGCCTGAGTAGCTCAGTGATTCATCAAATGTCTTTTTCCTTCTCTTTTCCTATTTTCAAAAGTGCCAGCTTCATTCCAGGCCTAGCTTTCTCCTAGTCCCGCAGAAGCTCTTAGACCCGCGTGCTTGCTCGTGCATAGGAAAGGAGAACAACTTTGCCCCAGCATTTTTGCAAAATATGAATAAATTTTGTATGTCTAGCCCTAATCCAAATTTGCCATCAATGTGTTAATGAGTTAGTTCAGGGTTCTAGTGGCAGTATTAGAGCTGAGGATGCAGTTAGCATCCTTGGAACCACAAATCTTAAGAAGGAACCGACTTCTGAAATAGGGGGCGAATAAAGGCTGATGTAATCAAGGAGGACTTCTTGTGAGAGGTGGCACCAGGCTGGCTGCACAAGGGCTGGTTCGGAGAGGGAAAGAATAAGCACGGATCGTGGGAATCATAAAGTAGTCCTGACGAAACTAAGGCATTCATGTTGGAGAGTACAGTCGGTGTTTGGGGTCATCTTGTACAGGAGACACCAGCTTAGATTTCACGGGACAAGCAATAGGGAATTATTCAAGATTGGTTGAGTGTGTAAGTATCCCCTTATTCTACTCTGTCCTTTCCCAAACCAAATTACACAGGTCCCTGGTTTTTTTGGAGCAAACAATTATGTGCGAGGTGCCGGACATACCAAGATGAAAACGCAGAACCGAGTTGAGTTTCCAGCCCAGTAACCTCCATCCAGGTACCACCATGCCCAATACCTGTGCAACTTCTACCACACTAAGGCATTGATTAAAAAGAGAAAAATGGCCCTAGTTGGTTTGGCTCACTGGATAGAGCGTCAGCCTGCGGACTCAAGGGTCCCAGGTTCGATTCCAGTCAAGGGCATGTACCTTGGTTGTGGGCAAATCCCCAGTAGGAAGTGTGCAGGAAGGCAGCTGATCGATGTTTCTCTCTCATCTTTGTTTCTAACTCTCTATCCCTCTCCCTTCCTCTCTGCAAAAAATCAATAAAATATATTGAAAAAAAGAAAAATGTCATAAAATAGGATTTCGTGTTTTTCTGGAAAATAATCATATTCCCTGAATCTTTAGATCCTCTGATGTAAATAGGCCTTGCTTGGTCTTCTGGCCACGTTCAAATAAACCCTAAAGGGCTGTGTGTGCGAGGAAGAAGTGGAGAAGCCTCAGCTAGGAGGGGACTCAAGTATTTTTTGGGGAAACAAAACATCAAAACCCCAAACTTGCAGCCATGCCCTACAAAGGCAGGTACAAGGCTCCGAGCAGCCCTCCTGCCTCCCAGGGGTGGGCAGCCTGGCCGCCCACTTCTGGGGGAAGGTGACAGGCGGGGCCAGGCCGTTGACAGCAGGTGAGTGATTGCGCCTTCAGCTTCCTGCCGCGATCCATCACGCGGCCGCAGCCGCTGAGGAATCGCAGCCCCCGCAAGGTGCTGAGCCCAGCAACATATCATTAAACAAGGTTACCGCCGGCAGATCTGTTCCCATGATCAATCTGGTCAATAACCGTTCCACCTCACTGTCCACGCCCCCCCCCCCAAACATAAACAAGCATTAGGAAAGCACTTGGAGAACAAGGTAAGGCCTGGCGAAGTCTTCATTTCTCCCGTGGCATTCCGCAAGCTTCTTTCAAAACCCGTGTAAAGCATGAAGAATAGCCTTTTCTGCAGGATACATCCTCCGGCAGGTGCTCTACCCGAATCCCATATTTTATTACCTGATACTGACTGATTTTTTTTTCTCTCCAATTGATTACCGAATAGCATCGGGACAATTTCTTTCTTTATGTCCCCTCGAGTCTGCGTAACTCACTAGTTTCTTCCCACGTAAGAAGTCCCAGATGAGAGAGAAGTAGGGCAGCTATCGCTGTTACGGCTCAACTTGAGTTCTTGTGTTTTGCATTTAACTCTTCACACTCGGTGGCATTGGATTCTTGCCTGACAGGTAATATCTTGGCTTCTTTACTGTGTCGTTGAGACTGGTTAATATTATAATCATTAGGATTTAGAAAAGCGAACAGGAATAGCATGAGAAAAGTCTCTGGGACTCTCCGTTGGTGAGTTTGAAACAAAAGGTCTTAATATGTATGGGAATAAAAAACAACCAATGAAAAAATCCACAAGCGAGAGTGGTTATTCCAGAAAAAACACACACAACAACAACACGCAAGACTTTCCAAATATAACCCCTTTCTGGCTGGGTCCCCTTGAATATTTTAGGAATTTATGGTTGTAAGTATATATCCATTGAATTAAAATATGTTTATATGATTAAAATAGGCACACTGGTTCTTAGCCTATTTTATTGATATATTGATCAATATATTGGGAATAATAAAGTAGTCCTGACGAAACTAAGGCATTCATGTTGGAGAGTACAGTCGGTGTTTGGGGTCACCTTGTACAGGAGACACCAGCTTAGATTTCACGGGACAAGCAATAGGGAATTATTCAAGATTGGTTGAGTGTATAAGTATCCCCTTATACACTCTACGCATTTTTTTGATCAATAATTATTGATCAATATATTATTGATTTCAGAGAGGAAGAGAGAGAGATAGAAACATCAATGATGAGAGAGAATCATTGATTGGCTGCCTCCTGCACGCCCCACACTGGGGATCAAGCCCGCATCCCAGTCATGTGCCCTGAATTGGAATCGAACTGTGACTTCCTGATTCACAGGTCGACACTCAACCACTGAAACACACCGGCTGGGTGGTTCTTGGCCTTCTTAAAAACAATGATAGTTTACCTAACAGAACTGATTAACTGATTGTGGAGAAAAATCACAAATCTGAACTCAAAATCCATTCCAACTTCTAAAACTTGTATCACTACAAAAATAAAGTTTGTTCTTTGCCCTACCTTTAGGCAAGGCCCCCTTACACTGTCCCAGGGAGAGGGAACAGATTTCTTTTTTAAATCCTTCCAAAAGAGGGCTTCTTAAAAGCCCCTGTTAAGTAATTGCATGAAATGATAATCCAGATAGAAATTCAGTTGTCTAACCTAGTCTTTTTTATTCAAATCATTTCCTTCCATCCATCTTCCTAGTGGAGATGAATTCCAAGTAAGTGTATTTCTGTGTAAAACACCATTTAAGTTAAATGATTAGGTTTATCTTAAGCATCTGTGGATGGAAGTTAATTCCCTTAGATCAGCGGTTCTCAACCTGTGGGTCGCGACCCCTTTGGCGGTCGCACGACCCTTTCACAGGGGTCACCTAAGACCATCCTGCGTATCAGATATTTACATGACGATTCATAACAGTAGCAACATGACAGTTATGAAGTAGCAACGAAAATAATTTTATGGTTGGGTCACAACATGAGGAACTGTATTTAAAGGGCCAGAAGGTTGAGAACCACAGCCTTAGATGCTCATGGTACAAAACATACCATTGGCTTGATAAGTCCGAGACTCATTGCCAAGTAAAACTGTAAACATTTAGAGAAAGTAGAACTCATTGTTTACACTTCAGAAATATATTATTGTTTCTCCTTAATAATGGGTGATATAGTTCCTAAACATGAATGGAATGCACTCAACATTATTGTTTAAAAGTGTTTATTCTCTAGTCTGTTTGTGACTACTTGTGGAGCAATCCTTGCCAGTGAAGTGATTATTTAGAAGAACAGCTCACCTATATTGATGACCATTAAGAAGCCGATTGCCTGTGGGTGTAGATTAAAAGTGCGCATTATTCTTTTAGAAAACGTGTTAGTCTATTCTATTCTCACGTGCGTTCCAAATTCCCCTCAGGAATATCATTTCACACATCAGGGCTGATGACATGATAAAAGTGTTATAGATTGGGAGCTCTTAATTCACATATAAGAGAAAAATAGTAGAGATATCCAGTAGGTCCCGGTTCTATCCTCCGTTTAACAAATATTTATCGAACGCCCATTGTGCATGAGGCACTGTGTCTCCATTTTTCCTTATCTCAAGTCCGTGGTCACAGATTACATTGCGATGTTCAGAAGATACTAAATCTGAGTCATGTAGTCGAGACTTAATTTGGTTAAAACCTAGATGACTTATAGGCGAGCTGCAATATTCATGGCAGCTTGGTAATGGGCTTAGGTGGCTCCTATGGTACAATAATGCAGAAAAATGGAAGGAAGCGATTGCTTCCATAATACACTATAATTTCACTTAGGCTCTGCGTAGATACAGTCATCAATAACTCCGTAAAAACAATTTCACATCTAAGCATCTAACGCCAAAGCGCCTCGACTCTCAGCAGGAAGGTGATGGAAAAACAAAGCATTCCTTCTATCATCCGTTACTTTTCTTCTGCCATTGATTGAACTAATGACTGAAACTCAAATTTAGAAGGACATAAATGAAAAGCCATACAGATGAATGAAAATAGACTCGTTATAGCTGGCTGTAAAGAATGCTTTTGTAGCATTTTTAAATATAAGATTATTTTCAAGCATTAGGAAATAGCCAAATAGTGTTAAAGAACAGCGTGTCATTTTTAATTCATAAACATTTTCTTTTATCACCCTGGACTAGATATATGTTCCTATTTAAGGATCTTGTGAAACCTCCCCATTTCTGTGTGTATATGTGCGTCTTTTTATGTTTCCCCGGGTGCCCATTGCAAACCCCAGGTGTGCTTCTTACAAATTAGATAATTTTTAAAAGCCCTCCAACATAAGAAACAATAAAACTCAGTTAAGTTTTATTCTCAGTGGAAATATTAGAGAGAGTCAGACAAATACGTTAGAGAGTCTGTCATGACATCTACCTCTCATTCTTCACTCACACATCTTTCCTAGGAATTGCTCTCACCTCAAATCAAATGCGTTCCTGGGAATGCACTGTGAATCCTCAGAGTCACTTAATCAGTGACCATTTCAGCCTGCTTCCACATTTGTTTTTCTGGGGGTCAATTCCCTTCAGACACCGTGTATGGTCAATGCAACATCTATCTATATAAAAGCCTAATATGCAAAGTATCCCCTCGGGAGTTCGATTGCTCGCTATGACATGCGCTGACCACCAGGGGGTGGCATGGAATGAAGGAGGCCCCGGTCGGCAGCCAGGGAAGGGAGGCCCTGGCTGGCAGCCGGCAGCCCTTAGGGACCCTACCTGTGCATGAATTTCATGCACTGGGCCTCTAGCATCAAATAAGCCTTGAGCTTAACAGAAATCGACCCCCTTTCCCATCTCTGGTACATATATTACATATTGGCATGAGATTCTGGGCCAACTTATGTATTTTAGGCCATTCCCTTCTGACTATTTTGAGTTCTAATTTCTTCTCGGTAATAACATATCACATATGTCCTTTAGGTACAACAAAACAAGCCCCCCTCCGAGACAAAGAGAAACGGGTTTAGCTAAGCAAGGATGAAGCTCTGGGTGCGGATTAGGAGTTCTTAGGAAGGCAAGATTTTTGTTAAGCACACGGAGACATTGCATGTGGATGACTCCGCACTATAGAGACCGACATTTCCTACGTGTTTTGGTTGGTGCTAATGAAGAGGTCAATCAGGTTATCTCTAAAGACTTTGTCTTGAGTGTCCTGTTGTGACCCTTTAACTTCCGGCCACCAGAGCTTGCATACATCCTGGTTTCTACCTCGTCAAGTCAATGACAAGTAGTCAGCACACAGAGGCCTAGACGCCCCAGTAGCACCAACTGGAAGATCCCCAATAGATATGATGCCGGACTTAGAGTCCTTCAGTTGGTAACACTCTGACCTAAGTTGAGATTATAGGGTCATACAGGGTACCTCTCCCTCCCCAACATCAGGCGGCTCTGTGGTGTGTTTGTTCTCATTTCTGCATAGAGTTGTGCGCACCATGGCAAAGCAAGACTAATTGGGAGTTCCGTGTGCCCCATCAGCCATGATGCATGAAGAAGGCTAACCGTGAGCAGCAGGGACCTGCAAGTTCAGGCCCTTGCCATTCATCTCACTCGAGCAGACAAGCTGCAGGATCGCTTCCACTAAAGCCCTAAATAAATACACTTGATTTTGCCACGTTCTTGATGTTCTGCTTGCTCGCTTCATTCAACAAACACGACGGGGGCCTTCTGCAGGCTCTGGGGTAACTGGGGGTCTAACAACACAGCTCCAGAAGCTCAGAGTCGAAAGCAACTACCAGAAGAGGAAGGAGACCATCCCAGGGTTACATGGTAAGAGCAATGGCATGGGTACGCACAGGGAGGGTTCCCCGAGTGTAGGAGTCACCCCGGTTTTGGGAAGGAGTTAGTTAATACTTTAAAGTAGGAGACTGCCCCCCCCACCACCCCATATACACACCAGAGAAGCAGGCAAAAGGAATAGCATGTAGAGGAGATATGGATAAAGCCAGCCCCCAGCCCCAGCAAGTGCAATAATGCTGGTGATTCCAGATAGAATGGCTTGTAGAGAGACAAGGCCTATCAATGGGCAAGACCCCTCCTTCCTCAAGAGATGGGCTGAGAAGTCTAAATAAAAAGCCGAAAGGGAGCCAAGTAACTCATCTGTGGCCTTAGGAAAGGATTTCCCCTCCTAGGAAAGAAGACTTTAATGTAAGGCACCAACACGTGTTTTAAAAATGTGTTTCTCATAATATCACAATTGTAAAAGCAACTAATTCTCACTGTCACTTCTGAAAAGCCTTGCTCTTCCTTTATTGGACTGGCTAAGACTTCCAGGACAGTGTGAACTAGGGGGCGTGCAATTGCCGTCCTTGCTTTCTTCCTAGCGGGGAAACGCGTTGTCTTTCACCACTAGATAGGCTGTTACCTGGAGGTTTTTCAAAGATGCCCTTGATCAAGCTGAAGAAGTTTCCTTTTAGAACTAGTGTTCTGATTCTGATCATAAAGGGCTGTTACATTTTAAATTGTATCAAATCTCTTCCTGAATTTACTGAGATAATCATATAGGTTTCTTTATTTATCTATTAATATGGTGAAGTACATTGATCGATTTAAAAATGTTAAATCTTGCCCAGGTGGTTGAGCATTGACCTATGAACCAGGAGGTCACAGTTTGATTCATGGTCAGGGCACATGCCCGAGTTGCAGGCTCTAATCCCAAGAGGGGCCGTGCAGGAGGCAGCCGATCGATGATTCTCTCTCATCATTGATGTTTCTATCTCCTTCTCCCTTCCTCTCTGAAATCAATACAAATAAATTTTAAAATAAAAATGTTAAACCTTGTATTTCTGGCATAAAGTCCACGTAGAGTCTATTATTGTATCAGGGTTTGATCTGCTCTAAATCGTACACAATATGGGATTTATTAGAGGAACTTAACTGTAGGGAACTGTGGGGGCAGTCCAATATTTAATGCACATCTCCTACTTCTCTCCTTGGTGCTGGGACTGGCCCAGGAGTCTGGAGAACCCGGAGGAGGAGAAACAACATGAGCTGGAAGAGTCTTGGGCTTGGCGGCTGCCCCAGGAGTGGCGCACGTTGGCCAAGGACTCCAAGAACCTGGAGGAGGAACTCTGGAGGGAGCTGGAGAAGCCCAGGCTCAGCTGCCGCTTCCAGGGCTGCACACTCCGGTCCTGGACTCCGAAAATCGAGCAGATCCAGTAGGAGCTGAAGGAACGGAGGGCCCAGAAGGCGAGCTAGCAGGTCAGTGACAGTGTGGTGCGCAGCCATGGCGCGCAGGGAGCCCCATCAGCCTGCCACGTGGGAAGGCAATCCGGCGCATCCTGCCTCCTCCCAGACCTCCTGCAAAGTGTCTCTCTGAGCCAATGCTAACTTCAAATTAGGGAAGGATGAGAGTTCTGAAAACTCGGTTCTATAATCACAGAAGCTCTGCATTTTTTAAGACCTTTTCTTTGGTGCTTCAGTTTGGATAACTTCTATCGCCATGTACACACATTCACCAATCCTCTCTGCAGAATGGGATCTGCTATTAATTCCGCACAGTCCGTTTCTCATTTAGGATATTGTGTTTTCCACTTCTAAGTTCTATTGGGTTCCTTTATTCCTCTCCTCAGTGTAGCAATGTTTTCTTTTAAACCTTTGAGCAGGTTTCAAATAGCCCCTGAGAGTCCTTGTCTGCTTGCCCCTTCATCTCTGTCATTTCTGAGTTTCTATTGGATTTTTCTTTCTTTAAGGGTATCATTTCCCTGCTTATTTTGTATGTCTGATAATTTGTAATTGATGCTAAATATTATGAATTATACACTATTAAGTGCTAGATTTTATTATGTCTATTTAAAGACTGTTCTGGTTGGAAGTTAAATGAACTGAGGATTATTTTTTAGACATTTTAAGGTGAGCCTAGAGCAGGGTAAACTATTCCTATGAAGACCTAGGTAGTGAATATTTTAAGTTTTGCTGATCAGATCCAATCTCTGTTGCATACTCTATATCAGCCGTGGGCAAACTACAGCCCGCGGGCCGGATCCTGCCCGTTTGAAATGAATACAACTAAAAAAAAAAGACAGTTCCCTTTTACGTAATGATGTTTACTTTGAATTTATATTAGTTCACACAAACACTCCATCCATGCTTTTGTTCCGGCCCTCCGGTCCAGTTTAAGAACCCATTGTGGCCCTCGAGTCAAAAAGTTTGCCCACCCCTGCTCTATATCCTTCTTTCTTTTCTTTTCCTCCTCCTCCTCCCTCTTTTATTGTCCTTCTTTTTACAGCTTTTTAAAGATGTAAAAAGATTTTTAGCTGTGGATCCATACAAAGAAAGGTCAGGGACTGGATTTGACCCTCGGACCATTCTTCCTCAGTCTCTGATGTAGAATATTGTTGACTCCAGGCCTGGTTTACCGTAGCATCACTACCCAAGTGTGACCTCTTGGGGGTCTTCAGTGCAGGCGCCTCTCAGACCTGCATGAGCTCTGGGAACTTTTCACCAAACAGCTCTGGAGTCGCTATCTGTCTGGCCTCACGTGTAGTTGAATTTTCAACAACAGATTTGCTGGGTGTCTGTAAATATTTCCAGAAGTCTTTCCCCACACAGCTCTCTCCTCTCTAACCACCTCCAGCTCCCAAAGCTCTGACCTGTATTTTCTCCACCGAGACTGCCATCCTGACTTCGGGACCCCCTTCCCCATTGCCCCACAGGCAGGAAGAACCCCGGGAAGAAATCAGGGCGGGCATATGGCTCATTTCCTGGATTTCCCTTCTCTCCTGGATGAGGCCTGCACTCGCCAAAAACCACTGCTTCCTCCGTTTCCCACACACGGTTCTAGCTGTTGCAGTGGGAGGTGTAGTTGGTCCCAGGTGGTCCAACATGTCATGAACGGAAACTTCTCCCCCACAAGTATTTTAAAACATGTCTATTTCTCTTGAAAACGAAATTCAGGGGGAAAAAATTGTCATTATTGCTGTTTGAAAGTCTCTCAGATTTCCCCTTTGTTCTCTATTCTTTCTGCTGTTACACAAAAACAGTCTGGTACAGCTTCCTTCTTAGACTACTGCAGCAGCTAGATGATAAAATCTTTGAATCCAATGACTCTATCTTATATCTGTGATCTTGACTAGATCCTTGCTCTCTCTTCTCTCAGCTAAGTCTAGGCCAGGGGTCCTCAAACTACGGCCCGCGGGCCACATGCAGATACAAATATTGTATTTGTTCCCGTTTTGTTTTTTTACTTCAAAATAAGATATGTGCAGTGTGCATAGGAATTTGTTCATAGTTTTTTTTTAAACTATAGTCCGGCCCTCCAACGGTCTGAGGGACAGTGAACTGGCCCCCTGTTTAAAAAGTTTGAGGACCCCTGGTCTAGGCTTTTTAATATATACTATTTTTTCATGGAATGGTTTATCACAGTACCAAACACCTGAACTTTGAAAAGAAGAAACCAAGTAAGGTTAAAAACCAACAACAAAACAGGTGAGGGACTATGAAAACAATATTTATAATAACAATGAGAGGGAGCATGTGTTGAACCAGGCACTATTATATACCTTATCTCATTGAATCCTCACATTATGCTCCTGGCATAAAATATGTTAATGTCCACTGGAAATGTTACATTCAGTCTCCCTTAAGCACCACGAGTTTGGTAGATCTCGGTTCGCCACTTTTGATGTCATTAATCAAGGGACTGGAAGTCCAACCTCGGTCACCCACTGTGTAGCTTGATGATTAACAGCGTAAGCTGAATCCCAGCTCCATCATGTCCCACACACACGGCCCTGGCCAGGTACCCTCTCGGTATCTCTTTCTCAAGCAAGGGATGAGTGACAGGAGGGGTGTTCTCCGTGCTTATAGGCTCACACCTGCAAATGCACTTTCTCACCTGGAAGGGCCACTCCCAGGGACAGCAATGGCAGCTCGGAGGAGATGTAGAATTATGCAACATTCTGGCAGAATGTCGCGAGAACCTTCCAGAAAAGCTGGCCTTCTGGCCTCAATGCCTTCCCCGTTGAAAATAAATTGAGTATACTCCGCCTTACTCCGTGCGGATTATTTATCATAAAATAACTTCCAATTCAGCCCCGATTGGCATGGTTGTGGGGAACTGTGCCCTGAATTTAGGAGACCGTGTCAGGAATGAGGACCTGCGCTGTGGCTCAAGGAAGAGAGAGCCATTGTCACCATGCCATTGTCTACCCTTCGGCTCACTTAGAGTCCCTGCCTTGGGAGCACCGCATCTGGGAATACAATGCTTCTGCCTACTCTAGCTTTAAAGGTGAATTTTGCAATTTTTGAAAAGGTCCTTAGAATCACATTGCAGAATTAAAGGGTGTATTATAATTATCAATATCAATAGTAATAAAAGTTTATTAAAGGTCATTAAAATGAAAGGGGATGGCTCTCGATCCCATCAATCTGAATTGACTCCCTCCTCTTGTGTTAATTAGAAAACTCAGATAATGGTTCTATGGGGGAGTACAGGGAAAATTTAATTACGAAAGTTTAATGGGCCACTCTCTACTTCCTGCCAGATTAAAAACTGATGATTTACACAATTTTAGATACTACCACGGGCTTTTCTAACAAAACATGTTGCAGACTAAGGTAAAAGTTTGCTGAGAGTTCTCCACTTATTTCAAAACAATGCCAGCAGAAGCCACGTCGCATGCTTCTTTTAAAAACAAGCCACCACAGACAGCCTCTTCAATAAATGGTGCTGGGAAAATTGGCCAGATACATGCAAAAAAAAAAAAAAGAAAGAAAGAAAGAAAGAAACTAGACCACCAACTTACACCAGACACAAGAATAAACTCAAAATGGATACAAGACTTAAATGTGAGATGTGAAACCATAAAAATCATAGAAGAAACCATAGGCAGCAAAACCTCAGACATATAGCAATATGTTTATGGATACATCTCCTAGGACCTAGGGCAGTGGTTGGCAAACTGCGGCTCGCGAGCCACATGCGGCTCTTTGGCCCCTTCAGTATGGCTCTTCCACAAAATACCGACTTCTGCGCATGGGCCACGAAGTTTCAATCGCACTGTACGTGCGCGCCCACATGTGGTATTTTGTGAAAGAGCCACACTCAAGGGGCCAAAGAGCCGCATGTGGCTCGAGAGCCACAGTTTGCCGACCACGGTCTAGGGTAGTGATGGCGAACCTGTGACACACGCAAACTCATTTTTTTGGTTGATTTTTCTTTGTTAAATGGCATTTAAATATATAAAATAAATATCAAAAATATAAGTCTTTGTTTTACTATGGTTGCAAATATCAAAAAATTTCTATATGTGACACGGCACCAGAGTTAAGTTAGGGTTTTTCAAAATGCTGACACACCGAGCTCAAAAGGTTCGCCATCACTGGTCTAGGGCAAAGGAAACCATCAACAAAATGAAAAGTATGGCAGAGTATATTTGGCCATGATACAACTAGTAAAGGTTACTATCCAAAATATAGAAGGAATTCATACAACTTAAAAGGAAGACTAACAATCCAATTAAAAGGTGGGCAAAGGTGCTAAGTGGACACTTCTCCAAAGGGGACATACACAAAGCCGAGACTTATGAAAAAATGCTCTAAGTCACTGATCAGCAGAGAGATGCAAATTAAAATGACAATGAGGTATCACCTCACACCTGTCAGAATGGCCACCATCAACAAGACAACACATGACAAGTGCTGGCGAGGATGTGGAGAAAAGGGAACCCTCGTGCACTGCTGGTGGGAATGCAGACTGGTGCAGCCATTATGGAAAGCAGTATGGAGTTTCCTCAAAAAACTAAATATGGAACTGCTATTTGACCCAGTGATTCCAATTCTAGGAACATATCCTAAGAAACCTGAAACACCAATCAGAAAGAATGTATGCACCCCTATGTTCACAGCAGTGCAATTGACAATAGCCAAGATCTGGAAACAGCCCAAGTGCCCATCCGTAGATGAGTGGATAAAAAAGCTGTGGTACATTTACACCATGGAATTCTATGCAGCAGTAAAAAGAAGGATCTATTACTTTTTGTGGTAGCATGGAGGGGCCTGGAGAGTATTATGCTGAGCGAAATAAGCCAGTCAGAGAAAGACAGAATTACACGATCTCAGGCAAATGTGGAATCTAATGAACAAAATAAACTATTGAACAAAATAGATCCAGAGACACTGAAGCATGAAACAGACTGTGGAATCTCAGAGGGAAGATGGGGGAGGTGGGTGGGTGGGACTATATCAACCAAAGACCTTGTATGCATACATACATGTATGTATAACTCATGGTCACAGACAATAGGATTGAGAAAGTGGGGGTGCAGGGGGGCTAGAAGGGGTCCATAGGGAAAAAGACAGACATATATAATACTTTCAACAATAAAGATTTTAAAAAAATAAAAATAAGCCACCACAGAAAGCATATATAGTGTGTCCCCCCAAAATGTGTACACACTTTAACAGCTGATAACTCACTTAATTTTCACTCCTTTTATTTATTATTGATAATTAATATAATGAGCATAGCATGGTATGAGCTATGGTTGATTAGACTTCATTGGTTTTGAAAGTTTTGGGTGAATACTTTGTAATGTAATGACTTGAAGGTCTGGCTTTAAGGCCTTAGCTTATCACAGGGTTTTAAGGAATGTCATAGCTGGAAAGTGGTACCTCACAAAGATGGATCCAAATGGAAGAAGTTCATTCTTGGCTCATCTTACTCAATCATGATACTCATTTTTCAATCCCAGACTCCCATTATGCAACGGTATTTACTGTTGGCAGGCCTGTCGGGTAACAGACACCCTCACACATTGCTGGTGGGAGTGTAAACTGGTACAACATTTATGAAGTCAAGTTGGCAGTATCTTTCTAAACTGCACACACACACACTTTTGGATCCAGATACTCAACCTTCTAGGAATCTATCCGAAGGCCATACTAGCATGTGTTTGAAGTGGCCCACAAAACAGTTGTCCAATGCAGTGTTGTTTGCCAAAGCAAAAGGCTGGAGACAACATACATACCTATCACTTGGAGGTTGGTAAAGCAATCTGGTATATCTTAAAAAAAAAAAAGATTGTGCAATCATAAAAAAAATGTGAAAACTCTTTAGGTACTGATAGGAAACTGATAGGGACATAGGAAGTGAAACAAAATTAAGGCAGGAAATATGAGGCTGCTGTGATTTCTACCATAAAGGAGAGAGTGAAGAGGGGAAGATGGAGCTCGACCAGCCTGTTGTGTAGGCACTGATGTCTCTGGAAGGATCCAGGACAAATCAGTGCTTCTGATCACCTCCAAGATGAGAAGTGAAGGTTAGAGACGAGAGTGGCAGGGCACGTTTTCATACTTGATGCTTTTAAGTGTTTTAGATTTTGTATGACGTGAAGGTATTCCCTGTTTTAATTTTTTAAGTTATTAAAGGGAGTCATTGTTATAAAGTTAACATCCTATAGCATAGACACTGCAATATATTACAGCGGGGAAGTGAAGAGGGAAGGGTTGGCCTGTCTTATTTGTCTCTCTCCACCCTTCTCTTAGGCTACATCAGCTTCTATATGTCACTTCTGGACCAAAGGTGTAGGCCAAGCATGTCAAACCCGCAGCCCACCCAATATAACGGTATGTCAGAAACATTTTAATAAAAATTTCATAACTTAATTTTTACAATATCTGTTTTACATAATTATTAATGAACGACAACGTTCGCTAATGACTGATTACTATAGTCGTGTTGCATTCATTTCCCTTACGCGCAGGCGCACCATTTCTCTCCACTAACACTAGCAGCGAATATTTTAGCAGCCAATGGCCACGTCATTAGTCTTGGACTGACTTGTTTGGTGTGCACAACAGGAAATATTTCCTTTTCGGAGAACAAGAAAAATAGGGTTTTTTGCATTATGCTTATTAATTTGTGCAGTTATTCAGTGTCTGGTAAGATAATGTTCAAGAAAAAAATACTGATTTTTATTAAAATGTTCTATATTTTATGTTAATGGTTACTCATTTATTTTGGCCCTTTGTATTCAGCATGTTCCTATCGAAATAAACCTACGTTTCTATGAAAATTGAAGCTGTTGTCTTTTTGCGGCCCACAGACGCTTAAACCTTGTTTACTTGGCCTGTGTTAGCCTTTGAGTTTGACATGCTTGGTGTAGGCAGTGTCAATCCCTATATGAAAGATCAGTAAAGCTTTTTTTTTTTTTTACAGTTTAACCTAAAATAATGATCCATAAAAGTGGTACTATTACTAGGTTGTTCTTCCTAAGGGGTTCACACCAACCCTCTGGATGCGGGCGCCCTGCTCTGAAGGCCAACCCAAGATCTGTCAAAAGTCCCGGTACCATTGAAAACACAGCCACCCATTCGCATAAACGAAGAGGTAAGAATTTATAAATGTGTCCTCCATACCCACAACAGCCAACTTCCCCACAACATGAATTCTCTATAGCGAGAGCCAGACACCAAGTCAGTGGCAGGGTAAGTGACATCTCCAAAGTCCCCCGCCGCCAACCGTGGGCGACACTCGGGTCCCTGGGACATGGCAATGGAATGATGGCTCTTGCTTAATCATGTGAACGTTAGAACTATTTTCTTTTAAAAGAGACATTTTTACAAAGGACAACACAGAAGGTGCCCCAAAGCAAAACGAGGGGATAGAACGACACGGTTTGTGCTGTTGCCATTACTGGCGAGATTCTGATGTCCCCAGCTGCAGAATCCCGCGTTATAAATCCAGGGCTGGCTGTCAGTTCTAATTTAGGGAGTCGGGGACAGTTTCCCACAGTAGCGCTCTGGCCTGAAGCTGTCTGTCTGACTCCTAGACATTGCCGTGTCAACAGCATGTCCTTGAACATTTCGGGTGCCCAGCGAGTTAGTGGTTCGTACCAGAGACAGGATCCTGGGGACTGAGACACCAGACAAGAGAGGCATCTGGTGAAGGTAGATTTATTGAACTTCCTGCCAGTCTTATTTTGTAAGGCCGATGAGTCCAAGGACCCAGATGGAGCACAGAAAAGTAGTGATCCCCCGAACACTTGGTCAACACAGTGCCAGGAGCTTCACCAAGTACTCAACATTTTCTAGGGAGAGGAAGAAATATGACTAATCAGAAGAGCGTAAAAATGAAGGGAAAAAATGGTCAAGTATGTATCACAGGACTGACTATGCCTTCCATGTTTTTATTTGCAGGCTTTAAACTGATAACCAGACTCGTCCTTCCCATCTTGTCCATTTGGCCAATACTTTAGTCATTCTCCAAGACGCTTCTTGACTGCAGCCTTCCTCAAACTGATCAGTCCTCACTCCAGCCTTGGGATGCATGTCAAGTGCTCCTTCTGTTTCAGTCGCACTTTGGGGCAATGCCTGTTCTTGCTCAGAGACCTTCCTTCCGGTCACTCCTGAGAGCAGACAGCCTTGGGCCTGCAGGCGATCTTTCAGGCCATGCCGGATGACGTTCAACTACTGAGCCACACCAGCCAGACAGGAGCCTGCCATCTTGACATTGTGTCCCTCCTCCCTGGGCAGAACCTCATTTGACAATGACCTTAGGCATGGAGTTCTCCAGCTCGGTTCTGAAGCTGTCTGTCCGACTCCGAGACATTGCTGTGTCAACAGCATGCCCTTGAACGTTTCGGTGCCCGGCGAATTAGTGGTTCGTACCAGAGACAGGATACTAGGGACTGAGACCCAGACAAGAAAATACTAGGATTTTCAGACCCAGGCATCTCTGGTCTGAAAGAATGCTGGGGTGGGGGGATAGGAACCGGGGATTGGTATTTAAGCCTGAATTTCTCATGTCCCCGGGTCAGAGTAAGTTACTGTCCCTGCATCGGAATAGCTTCTTGGTCAGCCAGTGGTGGGTCAGAGGGCCCCTGCCCTTTGCTAATGGATCTGTGTGTGACTTGGGACAAGCTTTCCAGCCTGTCCCTGTCCTTCTCCGACTGGTGCAGCCGCTGCATACACACAAGCTTCCAGACCACAGAGCTGACTGTGACCCCGGGGGACGCTTCTTGGGTAAATGCCTGGCTGCACTGTGACTCTGCTTGTTTCTGGGAGCCAGCAGACTCCTCCTAATTGTGTTCTCCACCAAGGTCTCCATTGTCTTTGACAATGACCTTAGGCATGGAGTTCTCCAGCTCGGTTCCAAATGCAGCCAGTCCCTCAGGTGGAGCGCTAGAGCTTGCCATCTCTTCCTTCCCTCCTTCCTTCCCTCCTTCCTTCCCTCCTTCCTTCCCTCCTTCCTTCCCTCCTTCCTTCCCTCTTTCTTTCCCTCTTCCTTCTCTCCTTTCTTCCCTCCTTCCTTCCTTCCCTCCTTCCTTCCTTCCCTCCTTCCTTCCTTCCCTCCTTCCTTCCTTCCTTCCTTCCTTCCTTCCTTCCTTCCTTCCTTCCTTCCTTCCTTCCTTCCTCCCTTCCTCTTTCTTTCTCTCTTTCCTTTTTTTTTTTTTAAAGGGTTTTTATTGATTTTAGAGAGAGGAAGGGAGTAGGGTAGAGAGAGAGAAACATCAACGATGAGAGAGAAACATGGATGGCTGCTTCCTGCACTGCCTCTACTGGGGATGGAGCCAGTCACCTGGGCATGTGCGCTGACCAGGAATCGAACCAGTGACCTCTTGGTTCATAGGTTGACGTTCAACCACTGAGCCACACCAGCCGGGCAGGAGCTTGCCATCTTGACATTGTGTCCCTCCTCCCTGGGCAGAACCGCAGGGCCACTGCACCACGTGGCCTACTTCTCCTGGAGTGACACCTCTGCAGACCTTGCAGAGGGGAATACCGGCTCCTGCTCTTCCAGGCTGGCCCCGCCCAGTATGGCATCTCTGGTCTGAAAGAATGCTGGGGTGGGGGGATAGGACCCGGGTAACTGATTGGAACACTGAAGCTAGGTGAGGAAAGGGGGTGCAGTCCTCTGGGCTATGGCCACCCAGAATAGAAAGTCTGCAACATAGAGCTGGGGGTGGGAGGGAGGGATGAGGAAGGCCAAAAACTGAGAAAAGCTTCTCTGATAGACAGGGGAACATAGGGACAGCTCATGGCCTACATGCACCAGAGTCTTGTTCTTACCGAGATAGGATTTTCTTTAATAATGTTTCATGATTTGCTACAGGCTCTTATGTCAATTTCCAAACACTTTGTTGTTGTTTTTTTAATTATTTTTTACCAGTTAAATGGTTGCTTCACTGAGAAAAAGGTTGGCCAAGCAACTCACAGGGTCATTCTAGAAGCACTGGCTCTACAGATGCAACATTTTAATGTTGGACTATTATGAATAAGTTGATGCCAAGAAGTTAATCAATGTGGATGAAATGAATACATTTCTTGAAAACCACAAGTTATTAACATCATTACAAGAAGAAA
Source organism: Myotis lucifugus (assembly GCF_000147115.1). Classification (NCBI taxonomy): domain Eukaryota; kingdom Metazoa; phylum Chordata; class Mammalia; order Chiroptera; family Vespertilionidae; genus Myotis; species Myotis lucifugus. The sequence goes on from NW_005871181.1 coordinate 1,176,577, forward strand.
CAGATACAATAGCTAAGATTCAGAAACAGCCCAAGTGTCCGTCAGTAGATGAGTGGATAAAAAAAGCTGTGGGACATTTACACCATGGAGTACTATGCAGCTGTAAAAAAGAAGGATCTCTTACCCTTTGGGACAGCATGGATGGGCCTGGAGAATATTATGCTAAGTGACATAAGCCAATCTGAGAAAGACAAATATCACATGATCTCACTTATTTGTGGCATCTAATGAGCAAAATGAATTGACCAACAAAATAGAACCTGAAGTAGGGAGGCCTGGAACAGACCGACATACCTCGATGTGGGCATTGTGGGGATGAGAAGAGATAAACCAAAGAACTTATCCTATATAATAAAAGGCTAATATGCAAATTACCCCCTCGACCGGGAGTTCAACTGGGAGTTCAGCCAGGGGGCAGGGTCGGCCGGCCAACCACCCACCACCCCTCCCCCAGGTTGACCCCACCCCCAATTGGCCCAATCACCTCCTGATCAGGGCAGGCCAGCCAGAACCCACCCGTGCATGAATTCGTGCACCGGGCTTCTAGTATACTTCTATGCATAGCCCATGGACTTAGGCAATAGGGTGGTGAAGACCTGGGGCTGGGTGGGTAGAGAGAAGGGGGGCAAAAGGGAGGGAGGAATAGGATATATCTATAATACTATCAACAATTTAAAAAAAAATATATGTTTTTAAAAAGAAACAAACAACTTTGTAAGTTGATATATTTTCTTTAAATATTATAGCTATTAAATACTATTTAGATACTGTAATTGATAAAAGATGCTGCAGCTTACAAGATCTATTAGAATGCTATTGATAAATAGTTGGAGGGAAATGGAAAGAAAACCACACTGTCCATTTAGTTGAAGTTTCATTTAGTTCTTTGGGGAGCAATTCTGCTCTAGGCTACCTAGTTGGAAATAGATTTTTTAAAATAGAGCATTACTTCTAATATCACTTAAAGACTTATATTTATAAATAAAAAGGTTAACTAACAATAAATTACATTAAAAAGAAACTATAGACATATTTTATAAATAATAAATCATTTGAAAACCAAAAACATCAATTGTTCTAGTTCTTCAAAAAGACCCCAAGAGTGGTTCTAAGAGAGCTGTTTCGTGTTTGTGCTATTTCACCGCTGCCCTTGAATGCCTTGAGACCACAGTTTTCAGACCTGCCTAATCCATAAAATTAGTAGCGGGGAGTGAGTTTACACTATTTTCTGTTGTTGTAAGGAAGGCTTTACTAGAGATGAAGGTATGGAGGGAGCCATGAAAACAATTCGACTCTAAAAATACGACGGAGAACACATATGTAGTTTATTCTAAGTTGCTTACTTTGTGGACTCTTTCTACTCATGAATAATGAAGTAGAGAATGGCTACAATCTTCCATACAAAATGTTCCTAAAAGTTCCAAGTATTCCTGTTTCAGTAATGAGGCTGCTGAAGGGGAATTGAACTTGGATGTGTGTAAATGGCCTCCGTTCCCTAACACACGGAATGAGGAGACACCGCCTGAGAAGAATTAACGGAGGAGGGTCTCCTATAGGTACCTGACAGCTGCTCTTTCCAAGACTGGAAGCGGCATCATTAAGGATGATAAATGACAAAGTTGAAGGACAAGAGGTGAAATTGGCAGGTTATCCCGGAATATGGTAATGAAATGTTATAATAGCACTTGGAGTGGCTTCAGCTAGTCTGTGTGCAGAAATCTCTGACGCATCTGGTGTCAAATTATGGAATTTTATCTCCAAGAAGGAGAGATATGAAAATGTACCTGGCTCCTACTGGCAGTGACAGGGACGTAAGAAGAAGTCAGTAAATAAACTTTTGAAGTTTGTTTTCATGCTATACAGCACCATTATTTGGGATCTTTTGCAGAGCCTCAATAAAAGCTCTTTTTTAAAATAAATGAACTTCTGTCAAAGACTCCCCATAGCATAGTCATTGAATTTTTCATCCATTATTCTAGTCTGCTGAGCCTTGTTGAAAGCCTGCTTTTATGATCCAATAGATAACTCCAGTAGGCACACCGTGACCCAGTTTCCTTGTTTTTAAAATGGGGATAATAATAATAATATTTAATTCAAAGGGTTCTGGATAGTGAATGAGTTAACGCATGAAAAGTTTATAGTACACTCTCAATATTTAAGATATTATTGTTCAATAAATTGATTTAGGGTCATGACAAACTCAAACTAAGATAAAACTCTACATGCCACTACACATCTTTTTCCAGGGAATAATGGTCTGGCAATCAAAATTATTTGAGTTTACTATTTTTGCCAGTGACAATCCATGTCATGGGATCCATTGCCAGCCAATCCAGTGGTTGGACCAACATTCGGTCCATCTCCTTCTATCGAGAATAAAATGATAACAGTTCTTGTTATATGTGTTGCTTAAATCAAAGTGCCCTACGTATGCTCCTGAGATAATTGATAACCCCAACGCAAACATAAAACAATTTCAATATATATGACTTTGCCTCTGTGAATATCTGGAATACCAGAGACCTTACTCTCTTTCATAAAGGTTTTGGTATTCTTCATGAATTCATTCTTCCTTTCGTTTTGATGAGTATGTTCTATGAGCTAGGCAATGGCCTACATATTTAAAAGAAATTGATGTATATTATTGTCTTGGATTTCTTCCAGTCTAAGGAAATACAGGGCATTGTCATAATTCTATGGAGAAATTATGACTAGGGCCATGAAAGTCCAGAGGGTCATGTGAGATTTCCTCAAGGGTGTAACATGTGCTTGGTCTTGAAGACGAGTGAACCCCAGAGAAAGGGGAGGGCGTCCTAACAAGTAAGGTGTGTGTGAAAAGGACAGAGGTGTGTGGGATGTGCAACTGTTGAGACAAGGGAAATAGTGGGACCTATAGGGCTGTTGGGAACTGGCAGGATATGATGCTGGTGTGGTGGGAAAGGTTGATATAAATTACTTAGGGAACAACACCGTAGAGTGCATTCCTTAGTGCCTGATTCCTTGTGAAAGACTGTGATGTGAACGAAGTTCAAGGTCAGAGATGGGAAAACTTAAAGAGGCTTGCTGGGCTATGTCCTTAACCCCTAGAGTGCCAGGGAGCGCTATCGCGCTCCTCCTGCAGTGTCACTATTAGATGCTAGTAGTTCACTCTTTATTGACAGATGGCACCTAAGTGCAGATTACTTATGATGCCGAATGTTTGTAGTTCTAAAACTGACCACTGGCATGTATCTGCCTAATTTTTTACAGGTACTACGATTTTATGAAGTTTACTCAGATTTTGTAGCCCTAAAGCCTCGAAATGGCGTCCAGGTCTAAGTCTGCTTTTATTAGTGAGGATGATATTGCTAAATACGTCAATTCTTGCTGTGAGGATGACGATTTTGTGGAAGATATTGGAGAAGGGTGTCCCTCTATTTTAACATCATATGTTTTGTTCAAATTTTTTTTCTACTAGTATTTTATAATACAATCAGCAAACAATATATGTCAAAGATGAAAACAAATGTAGTAAAGGTTTCCTTAAGTTTTTGAATATGTAACTTCATTTCCTTGCGATTCATAATTTTTTCCCTAAACTGCTGCAAAATCAGCAAAAATGCCTTGGCAATTTTAGCATCGTTCCTAGGATACTGGTTGGCACTCAAAGGGTTAACTCAAGACTCTTAACCTCTAAAGACCCCTCTTCTCTGGAAAAAGGTCATGAGGTCACCATGCTCCGACATGGGTGCAGGTCATGAGGCCCAGGGGGTCTTGAAAGCTCTCATCCACCACCCATGTGGGTGGTAGGACTGACTATGGCATTTCCTGTCCCCACTGGTCGCCCTTAATGCAGGCAGCCTGATGTGAAAGTCATTCAAGCCTTCCCCGCAGAGGCAGGAACTAGTACAACTGGTGCCTTCTTGCACACCTGAGTTCTTTTGTTCTCCACACAGTGAGAAAGAAAAATCTGTGAGAAGCATTACTGATGCTAGAGTTGTTGTCCAATTCCAACCCATTCTTACCTCAGGCCTCGCTTCTGCCTTGCAAAACTTTCTGTTTGAATCTCATAGTCCCCCCCTTTTTTTTTGAAATGATTAAAATAATGGAAATAAGATGCTCTGTACAGAAATTTTAATTCAATAAATTTCCTAGGACCTGGCCATTACAAGATGGGAAATTTTCCTGGAGTTCCAGCCAAGACTTCATGAAGGGATGTTCTATGAAGGGTCAAACAACATCACCAACCACTCCCACCAATTCTCAAGCCCACCCCCCACCGGTTTTAAGAACCCGGGAAGTGTCTCACTTCTTCAGATTCTTGTTGTCACAAAATCTTAATGGTCCTTTCAAATGAAAATGTACCTCCCAGGCCTAGTAACTGACCTATTTGGTTCCACCATAGATCATCCTAATTTGACAGGGTCACTTATTTTAGAGTTTGATTGCCTTCCTTGCCTCCGGGTGCTGGAGGAAAAAAAAAAGGATTTGTGGCGGAAAGGGTTAAGTGGGTTTTATTATAATGTGCTCCCGTCTCATTTCCCTCCCTTCAGCTCCTTCACAAAATGTTAATCTAATTGTGATACTATCACTTTGATGACAATATGACAAGACAGACAAATTTGATTTTATTCTCCACAGAGCGAAGCATATGCTGCTTGGAGGTTTTGACAGAGAGAAGGACATAAAACAAATGGTGTTCATGAATATACAATTTTTATTGTACACGGTAGCAACATCCAAACTTCGGAGACGCGGTGGGTGAGACGGAGGCTTTCCTATTGAGATTAATGGGTACGCGAGGCCGTGCCAACGGAGAATACCACGGTTTATGTGAAAAAACGTCGATGTGGATACGAATAATTTTCTCCTCAAGATGAATGATACACTAATGGCTGCGAGACAGTTGTGCCCAGTAGCGGTTCGTCCCAAGTAATTTTTCTGTTGTTATTGTAAATTGTATAATCTGAACTGCAATGCTAGTCCTGCTTAGGTAAAGGTCAGGTTAGTGCTGTGGGTGGTTATCAAGCAAGGAGGAAATTGGTGTGTGGGGTCCCCTGTTGATAGCTTATGAACGATTCCAAGATGATTTTTTTGGTAACTCTATTTCTCGTTTAATGTAATATAGCGAGCGAAGACGGCACACATTAACAAAACACAAATTAGATTTTTTCCAAGTCAACATGCGTCTTCCGAAGGAGTGGAGGGTTGTTGGGGAAAGGACAGTGTGAAGGTCAAAGACACCGTGCAGAACCGGGAGCGGCTCGTTGTCAAGAAAAGAGGAGAAATGAGAAGGGCTGGGAAGTTCTCATGATTGGATTTGACTCATCGCAACACAAAAGTCCAACAGGAGGCCCTGGCCTTTGCCTTGAAGAGCCTCCTCGGATATTAAGTGAGGTCCAACCCACCTTGCCTTAAACCAGGATGGAAATGGTTGCATATTGCGTATCCTCGTTGCTAAATGGATATTTATAGGATAATGAGCTCAGAGAGACTTGGCACAGGTCAAATTTGAATCTCAAAGTTTCTTCTTAATTTTTCAAAGAATAAAGACCCAAATGATAACATGAAATGCAAAAGGAGATTGTCAAACTTTAAAGACTTCAAATATGTGTGGGGGGGTGTGTATACTCATTTCCTAACATTACAGACCTGAAAAAATATACTTGGAATTTGGTAATATGTCTCAAGAAGTACAAGACTCTATAGTTTAACTATACAACTTCCTTCCACATAAGTATTCATATGACTCTCTGGTCAACAGGAAAACTTTCATACAATACAATGTTAAATGGAAAGGGTTAGACTAGCCTTGGCATTGAAGGTCTTTTTTAAATTATTTTTTTATTTTTTATTGTTTAAAGTATTACAAATAGTAGTACATATATCTTCTTTTTCCCCCAATTGACCTTCCCCCAGCCTCCCCTACCCCCCGGCACATGCCCTTACCCCCCTCCCAGTGTCTTGCGTCCATTGGTTATGCTTATATGCATGCATACAAGTCCTAATGACTAAGATATTGAAGGTCTTTTAAGATCATCTAGTGTAACCATAGTTTCCCCCCTCGAGCTGACAGACCCTCTTGGCCAGCCAGCGTCCATTGGGGGAAATGCCTCTTCTTGAGTCAGGTGGGGCTGACTCCACCCTGACGAGAGAGTGGGCCTATGACGCAGGCATGCCCTATCCATGCTCTCCTGGCATCTTCAGTGGAACACTCTGGAAATAAGCACTATCTTTTCTTCCTAAGCAGTTGGCCTCAATGTAGCCGAGAAAGCTCTTTGTCACCACTTGAGGGGACCTGCTTGACAGTCACCCCAACACGAGAGAGAGCAAATCTGAGAGGAAGAAAAAGTGGGCGCACAGGTCCTGGACCAAGCCGCAGCTACACGACTGAACACCCCAGTGGCACGAGCCATCAAGTTTCTTTCTCAGTGAAGCAATACAAAGCTACGTTCTCCATCCTTTGTAAATGAGAGTGTCCCAAGCAATTCTTTGAAGACCATTTCTAATTCTCCTGTAATACCCCTCATGTGTAAGTGGAAAAAATAAATCAGTATGCGAGAAAAGATTAGAGTCTGTGAATAGCTTTGTTACTGACATGCTCTCTTACTAGAAAATTCATTTGTCTTTGCTGTCTGGTCCTTCTCACAAGAAATTCTTGTATTATTTCTTCCGATGTATCTAAGAAGAAGATCGTGTCTGCTCAACCCACCAATAGATCACAAAGTCATTTTCTTGTTTTCAAATAATTGCGTATGCTTACATTTTTGGTCATCAGAGTTTTAGGTCAGTGGAGATACCAGTTCTAGTGTTCTAAATTCCAAATTCCAGCCAAAAGCAAATTTTAAAATATCTATATCTATATCTATATCTATCTATCTATCTATCTATCTATCTATCTATCTATCTATATGTTTTTATTGATTTTAGAGAGGAAGGGAGAGGGAGAGAGAGATAGAAACATCAATGATGAGAGAGAATCATTGATTGGCTGCCTCTGCATGTCCCCCACTGGGGAGCGAGCCCACAACCCGGGCATCTGCCCTGACCAGGAATCGAACCATGACCTCCTGGTTCATAGGTCAACGTTGAACCACTGAGCCACGCCATCCAGGCATCAGTATTGTTGAGAGCAAAAGATGATAGGCACATTGACCGGTGTCCAGCATGTAGCTACCACCTGTAGCCATTGCAGCGTCATAATGCATAGAGCAGTGGTTCTCAACCTTCTGGCCCTTTAAATACATACAGTTCCTCATGTTGTGACTCAACCATAAAATTATTTTTGTTGCTACTTCATAACTGTAATGTTGCTACTGTGATGAATCATCATGTAAATATCTGATATGCAGGATGGTCTTAGGCGACCCCTGTGAAAGGGTCGTTCGACTGCCAAAGGGGTCGCGACCCACAGGTTGAGAACCACTGGCATAGAGGCTCTTTGATAACTGAGAAGATGATAGACAGAAATGAAAGAGGAGGAGCGCTGAGAGGAGGCTAGCCTGGTAGCAGTTCACCTTACTGCTAGTCGGACCACTGTGCTCCCAGGAGCTATAGAAATAAAGTTGTTTCAATATTTTCCACTATGATTGTAAGCACTCGATCCACTTGAACACATGGGAGGATTTTTTGCCAACTTAGGGCTCCCTGCTGCAAGGAACCCCAGTGTTCTCTGGGAGACCCGCCATGAAGCCCTAGCGTACAGAGCAATCAACCACCTCACTGGTTTTCAGTTTCCTGTGTGCCCAACTGCCTGCTCCTAAAAGCACAGTCATTTCAAGAAACCTGTGTGGACTACATTTTGCAGTAGGACACAGTGTCCAGAAGGTCCCTGGCCAGCGTCATACAGACGGTAGAAGTCCATCAGACGGCTACTGTGGCAGATGACAGCTTTCTTGCAACCTAGTGACATACGGTCTGTATTCTCTGCGGTGAGCGTGCTGGTCACCCCGTGGCCGGACCGCTGCACCAGCCAGTCCTCCCGGCCTCGGGTTCGGCTTGCACGGATCGCTATTCCTGAAGCATCATGTTCTCTGTATCTCACCCCCATTCAGAAACGGCAGCGCAAGGGGCTAACATGTATTGTGCATCACCCGCCAGGTATCACCCTGCTGGTGGCTTTCTCACATGTTATCTCACTGAGGGGTCACAAGACACCCACGAGGTGCTCAGGGACCTGGGATACCATGTTGGTACTACTCAGGTCACATTCCAACTCCTCAGATGCCCACTGAAGGCAGACGGCCAACCCAGCTCTTAGTATTCCTGTTTCGTTCCAATTTTTAGTATATGTGCTCCGAAGCGAGCACTCTTATTATTCCTTATACTAGTCCTTGGCCACGTAGGGCAGTCCCTCCATGTCTGTGCTGCGTGTTTTCTCTTTGCCAGAACACCCTCCTTGCCCTCTCCACCTATCCAGGTTTTTAACTCCTTCAAGGACCACGCCCACACCTCCTCCTCCAGAGCCACTTTTAACTGAGGGCCGCTTCCCTTTCAAGGTGGGCTTTTTCCTCTCAGACGTATCCATCTGTGAGTCTGTGCCTTTTTGGTACAGACGTGCTTGTGTATTACTTTGAACAAACAGTTGTCTACATTTTTTCATAACTGCCCCTTTGAGTAGATTGCAGTCAATTTATAGACCTTATTCTCTCTTCTCTCTTCTCTCTTCTCTCTCTCTCCCCTACATATATATATATATTTTAATTTATAGGGTGGCTCTTGTAGTTTCAGATACTGAAATTATTCATTGAATTGCATCCTATGCCTGTGAAAGAAAATTTAGGTGGATTTGCCTTGAGCGTCAAGTTCCATGACTCTGAATAGGAGGATGATCACCCGAACTTGGGTGGGAAGGATAATTCAGTTGGCGCCTTGTTTCGTTCAGTGGGCTTCCTGTGTGGGGTTGCCTGGTTCATGAGGAGCCTCGGGAGGGTCACTGCTATTGTCTCAGATGTCCTTCTCTGCCCAGAGTGAGCACAGAGTCATCCCCATGCATGATGTCATTCCTCCTCCATGAATGATGTCATTCCTCCTCCATACATGACGTCATCCATTCCTTCTCCAAGAATGATGCTGTGGCAACTCAAAAGGGCTTCAGACACTCAAGCCTGTTCAATCATGGCGAGACCAAGACGGTCAAGCCAATAATTTGAATGAGTATTTCTAGTACCTTCTAGAAAAATTTTTTTTTTTAATTTATAGGGTGGCTCTTGTAGTTTTAGATACTGAAATTGTATTATTTTTTTAGTTTATAGGGTGGCTCTTGTAGTTTTAGATACTGAAATTATTCATTGAATTGCATCCTATGCCTGTGAAAGAAAATTTAAGTGGATTTGCCTTGAGCATCAAGTTCCATGACTCTGAATATGAGGATGATCACCTGAACTTGGGTGGGAAGGATAATTCAGAGCCTCGGGTCCTTTGGTCACAGCATCAGAAAAGACTTCCTTGGTCAAAGGGATACGGACTCTCTTGAAATCAAATGTCCTACATCAGTGAGAGAGGGTGTCTTGGTGCAGACGGAGGGTGCTTAGCCAGAAAGAGCATCTTAGAGTTACAACCCCTAACTCACAGTTGCTTCGGACCCATGTCCATTGCTCATCTCCACCTTGTTTTTTGTGGCCACTGAGATGATAGCTCCCCCGTGTCTGCTCTACTCCATCGGAATGAAGGAGGGAAGCTGGGGCATCCCAGGGTTTGGGGCTGGTTACTGTCTTCAGCAGAGATGCTGGGATTCATTCTCATCTCATTTGCTGAGCGCTCTATCATTAAAGTGTCATTGAGAACTGACACCACTTAATTTTAGCAGCTCTCCATTCCCGTTTGCAGCCAGAATAGCTTTAAACGGAGAGGAGTGCCAATGACAGAGAGAGGGATATTTTTACACCACACTCAGCATTTTATCAAACAAAGCAGCCCCCCGGGGAACGGAGGACAATACATTATCAAACCAAACTCTCTTCTGATCCCGGTAAATGGGTATTTAATCTTCCCATTGCAGGCATCCACTCTGATGGGCCTGTAATGAATATACTGGCAGGGACATTATCTGAGCTGTTGTGCTTTCCGACTCCTTAAAATATCCTTGGTTTTTATTTGGGGTGTGGTCAAAATTTAAAAAAAAAATTAAAAAGAAAGAAAGAAAGGAAAAAAAGCTTCGGGGCTCAGCTGTCCCCTGCAGGCCACGGCAGACCCTTTGCCTCTCTGCAAATTACACAGCTCTGGAGATTTTTCCCCTATTAATTGCATAATTGCTTTTCCTGCCAAAGTAATTTGAACCCTTGGGGGTTAAGAAAATCACTTACTGTGAAATAGTGGCAATTTTTAACCCATTCGGCTGAAGTTTCTTTGCCTAATTAAATGTAAAATGGCTGTTTGCTGCCCATGATGTGTGTGTGTGTGTGTGTGTGTGTGTGTGTTTCAGATGCTATTCCCACAGCTTTGCACTAGAAGCTTCGAGTATTTAAACCTTGATGGACCGATTACGCTGAGCTCTCTCTCCTGTGTCCTGGTTCCTTGCATCCTTATTTTATGCAGGAAGAAAATTTTCTTTAATCACTGGCTGATTTCTAATATGTGTGTCTGTCTTTCTGTGCATGAAAAAAAATAAAGCCATCATCCGTTAGAGGGATATTCAGGCTGCTGGGAAAATTCCCTGTCGCGGGCAGGCTTTGAGAGCCGCTCGGTGGGTTTTTACAGAAGTCCGAGTTATTATCCCATGTTATAAAAAGGTCACACCTGAAGTCAACTTTTGTCGTCCCAAATTAGCCCTGCCTTTTTGCCTCTTTTTTCTTGCCTTAGCGTAAGTCACATCCTTAGAGCAGGAACCATTCGTAAGAAGCAATTTAACCACAAGGCTTTATGGTTTTCACCACTAGATGTAATCTGGTGTTCTGAAAGATGTAAATTTTGCCCGCAGCGAAGAGACTTTAAGCACAGGAATCCATTCAAAATAATGAATAGCATCCTGGGATGTGAGATCTGGAAGGCAGTTAGGATGACAAATTTGAGGCTTTATAGACGCAGAGACGGAGTATCAAAGAGATCCAGGCAACAGGCTTGCCTGAGGCTTTACAGCTAAGAAGGACCAGTGT
>NW_005871181.1:1187936-1189068 GCF_000147115.1 Myotis lucifugus
GGTCAATGTCAGTGTGTTTCCCCACCCCTTTGGGTTCTTTTACCCCCGCCCAGATAGAGCTTCTGGGTGCTTCAGCTTTGATTTGTTCGTGTTTTCTTGGGCTTATGGCCAGTGTTGCCTGCAAGAGCAGCCCAGACCTGTTGAGCATCAGTTTATGCTAAAGCAGTGGTTCTCAACCTTCTGGCCCTTTACAGTTCCTCATGTTGTGACCCAACCAGGTCTGGGCTGCTCTTGCAGGCAACACTGGCCATATGCCCGACTATGATCAGAGGCCGTTGACAGAATGCATAGCAATGAGTCTAAAACTTAGGGCACTATGACATGTGCTTGGAACATTGCACACAAACACAAAAATTTCAAATTTAATTTTATGCTAGATGTTGAAATTGAGTAGTTTTAACAGTGTTTTCCAAGATTTTTTTTTCATTCCAATAATTTAACTAGAACTCCATTTTGACAATATAGGGTGTTCCCTAAATTTAGTATTTTATTTTACATGATAAGGGAGCAAGTGCCATGCAGACTGTCTTATGACATTTTCTCCCAAAAGAACCTGAAATCCCACAGCATGCTATGTATGCATGTACATCTATCATCATGCAGGTCATAGATTAATCTGCTAATCTTTTTTTAACAATATATATTTCTTTATTGATTTCAGAGAGGAAGGGAGAGGGAGAGAGAGAGAGAAACATCAATGATGAGAGAGAATCATTGATCGCTGCCTCCAGCACATCCCCCACTGGGGATCGAGCCCACAACCCAGGCATGTGCCCTTGGCCGGAATCGAACCTGGGACCCTTCAGTCCGTAGGCCAACGCTCTATCCACTGAGCCAAACCAGCTGGGGCTAATCTGCTAATCTTAAAAGTTTGCATAACAATCATCTGTTTCTCCAATGAGCTTTTATCCTTTGCATCACCCTTTGGAATTACTTGAACTCTAATGGGCATGGGCTTGTACTGATCCATCTACCTGACTCATACAACCTTCTTCTCTAAAAAGATGTCTACTTCTAAGGAAGCCATGAGGAGTTATAGGTAGAGCCTGGAGTCAAAGAAAGAATGAGACAATACAATGTCCAACTGAAACCCATTGTTTTAAGCAACGAAATCATCCAACCAAAAAAAAAA
>NW_005871181.1:1189236-1191366 GCF_000147115.1 Myotis lucifugus
GTGCTTTTGTGTGGGGAGAATGATAGGCTATCCTCATACATAAATATATTTGAAATCGAAGTGTCTCTTTCAGACCTTCTTTAAAAAAAAAAAAAAAGCCAGAAAGTAGATCATGGTTGGGGGGGATGGGGATGGGGAGGGGTGCGAAAATTGAACTTTCCGAGATCAGTACTTAACATAAAAATTTCATCACAATCTCTATCATCTTGCAGCGGTTGCAGAAAAGGCCTAGGCCCCCCTCCACCTTTAACTTCCTAAAGTCGCCTCTTTTACCTTCAAATCTGATGAAGTGTCAAAGTCATTTACCGGTAATGAGTTCTGCGGCAAATTTTATTTTGCTTGGAATTTAATTAATGGGCCAAAGACTTTCCATTGTGATTTGAGCAAATGAATAATAAATCAAGAAAGGAGATTTGTCAGGGAAGGAACATCTGTTTCTTACAAGCGTTACAACATGACTACTGCTTGGTTGTGCATTACCGGCACAAAGACAGTAGGAGTCCTCTCCGGTGAAGCTCTCTTCATTTATTGCTCCACTGAAGGTGAACCGAGAGCGCTCTAATGGGCCTCTGGTGTTAATAAAAGCTTTGCGCTTCCCCAGTTCCCCTGTAGCCTCTTCCTTGAGGGTGCTACTGTCCTTAGTGCATGGTTTGTTGAGCCGCGTCAGGATTCTGCAATGTCAGTACTTTATTGGATGATTAATAAGGGAAAGACAAATTCATAAGCAGAAACAATATGAAATTACCATCATATTAGTGTTCACTGTCATGCGTTTTATTTTGGAAAAGTGGGCGGGGGGGGGGGGCGCGTTGGGTTTGTAAATGAGATCGTGATTGAAGTTAAGTGCTTTGACTTGCACTGTCAAAAAGCAAAACTAGGTCACCCGACCTGATGGGCTTTGTCTAGTTAACCAATAACCGGCGCTCGAGAGGGGTGTGGGTTTGGTAATCATGCCAAGACATCCAGTTGGTGGTTCAAAAGGGGAGAAGACCTACTCGGACCCACCCATGTCTGCACGCGGGGGCAAGAACGAAGAAACAGCAGTGCTGTCTCTGCTGTTTTTTGCTGGAACGAGATTTGCTCCTATACACCAGGGAGGTTTCAGTGCCCCCTGGGTAGGAATAAATCACGTTATGAACATTTGCACGGCGGGGCTCATGATGACCCTGGCGCTATGCATGGGCGCTAATGTCATGCAGAAATAACACCGCATCCTACGTGTTACCCTTTTTTTAAAAAAAAAACCTTTTTGGAAGGCTGGGATGATGATAAGGAGAATTTCAAATTTCATCATTTTTTTAGATGTCTCTGGAATACACCTCAGAGGACTGTGTCCCTAATGGACGGGGCCATTGCCATCATCGGGGTAACATGGGGCTCCCCAAACAATTCTCTCTAGCATCCAGCACAACATCGCTCTGTTTGATATGGCGTCCTCCATGCAATGTGTGTCTAAATAGCTCTACAGAGAGAAAGGGAAAGATGTCTCTATATAACTTTGTCTGTTTGTCTGTCTACACCAGCTGTGGGAGAGAAGGTACCCTGGAGATAGAGAAAGGGGTTGTTTGGAGAATAGAGTGTGTACTGAGCCAATAAGACAGGCTGAGTTTTTGTTTCCAGTTTTCAATTTAGGGGAATCAAGAAGACAAATTTACCCCTACAATCAGCACACTGAAGACCCCACTCAGAATTTCTCCTGCTCATTCCCTTTAATTATAACAAAAGTAAATTCTTAAACCACTCCAGGAAAAGGTTGCCACGTGAAATACAGAACACTCAGTCAAATTTGAATGTCAGATAATATAATATCTATTACATACTATATAATATTTTAGTGTAAGTAAACTTATACGTATGGGCTATACTCATACTAAAATTATATGTAGTCTTATATAAAGTTTATATAAACCTATAAAATATATAAGCTTGTAAGTATAAAGCATACTTATACTAAAAAAATTGGCCATGTTGATCAGAGATTGAAATGTTAACCAGGCATCCTATGTTTTGCTTGCTGAGTCTGGGCAGCTTATTCCAGAGAAAAGCTTATAATCTAAAGATGAAATTTCAAGTGACCAACACATTATCTTCAGACTACATTGATTTAAGAATATACTTGCGAAGGTAAGA
>NW_005871181.1:1191790-1251758 GCF_000147115.1 Myotis lucifugus
TTTGACAGTCAAATGCTACTATATCATTTCAGAGCTATAGATACATAGCATTTAAACGATATGCGTCTACTCTCACATTTCACAACACAGTCTTATTCAAACTCTCCCTCGAATCTTTGACAACAGTGTCTTGTCACCACTGAGCCTCACTGGCCATCAGTGACTTTTACAGTGGCTTTCTTTGCACTTTCTTTTAAGCCAGGGATGGGCAACCCCTGGCACGCGTGCCAAACATGGCACGCCAGTAACTTTTGCTGGCATGCAAAACCCTCTCTTATAATCTTCTATTTACAATTTTTTTCTTAATATCAACTTTTTTATTTTTCAGATAAATTCAGTGTAGGTGCATCTTAGATAAATAATTTTACATAACAAGTTATCTTAAAGACCATAGACATGGATTGACAAGAGAGGGGAAGAGCAATTTCTATGCCTCTGCCTTAACTCTCCCTGCCTTCCTAGATCCGACCAGTGTTTTGGTTTCATCCACATATGCTTGTGAATCTTTGTTCTCGGTGATGAATTTTGTTAAGTCTCGTAATAGGAGTAGCCTGATGGATGAAAGGAGTAGCTCGTGCATATCTCTGAAGGTCACGAAATATAAACCTGATGTAAAATCTCTGTCATCAGTGATGCAGCAGCAAAAGTCCCACTGATAATATCAAACAGAGTCATAAAGTTTTCTGTCGGACTATCAGTGTACATGTATACATTAAAAAATAAATGTATTTTTCATCATCATATGCTGTGTTTTTGTCGCTCAAATGAATTTTATTATTTCAAGGTTCTTCACATACGTACACCTTAAGAGATATCAAGTAGGCGTAACATGTTCTCAAAAAATTAGGTTTGGCACGCAGAAGAATTTTGAGTCAGAGATTTTGCTGGTTTTGGCACGCACTCACAAAAAGGTTGCCCAACTCTGTTCTGTTTGAGATATAATACCTTGAAACCTATCTCTATATATAAAAGCCTAAGCTATCGAACAACCAAACGACCGGTCACTATGATGCACACTGACCACCAGGGGGCAGACGCTCAATGCAGGAGTTGCCCCCTGGTGGTCAGTGCGCTCCCACAGCCAACCTCCTGCGGCCCCTCCCCTGGTCAGCCAACCTCCCACTGCTCCAATCAGCCCTGATCACCAGCCAGACTGAGGGACCCCACCCGTGCACGAATTTGTGCACCGGGGCTCTAGTGTATGATAGTGTCACTAAAAATATCACCCCAAACCATGGCAACCATTCCTATCACATTTGCGTGAGTTTGGGTTTTATACATTTGAGTTCCTCGCAGCATGACTGTTCATGGTATTGCTCTAAAGTGATCTTTAAAAGATTTGATGATGATGGTAGACAATATTAGCGATTGTGGTTTATGCTCCCAGAATAATTACTAAGCTGTGTTATACTTCTTAGGCTTTTTTCTTCCTAAGTTATTTCCATCAGCAATATTAATTGGGGTCCTTGAGGGCTGCTCGTTTTTTCCCCCTTAAACAATATATTCCTTTTCAAAATGAAGCAATAGAGAGTAAACCACTTGGATAGGAGAAAGCTCTTAAGGCTTCTTTTCTGAGTAACAGTTTTTGGAAAATATCTCACTTTGTAATTGGCCGTGTAACAGGACTATGCCCATCACAAAACCTTGCTGGTAGGGTTTGCTATGGGAAGGTGTAAGGTCATTTCTCACACTAACCGACAGTCTTTTTAAGCCCCGTAGAAATGGCTATGCCCATTTTTCTTCTGAGTCACAGGAAAGAGGAAAGGCCTTCCCATTTGGATATACATACAATGGGGCCTCAGAAATTGGGAATCCACCCAGGCGTGGTTTGGAACAACACAATTAATCAAGGTAAAGGGAGCAGGGTTATAAGCATATTATACATTTGTGGTTCCATCTTTCTTAATTGTCTAGGTAAATTATATGTTAAAGTGTGGGTAAGAGTTCTTCTATTTTATGTTTGAACGTTTGATATTAATTAAATGACCAAGCTCATGTGGTATATTAGTCACCTAATTCTGGATATTAATCTTTGGTTTAATACAGTTAAATTGTGTGTGTCTGCGTACCACGGCATGTAGATACATGTATATAATACTAGTATGTCATGCAAATACACAGAACACTGAACTGGAAAACTACTTATTCATGGCTTTAATAAAAGCATAAGGGAAATTTACTTCTCAAATTTAAAAACTGGCTTTTGTTTAGTTTTACATTCCTAAAGATAAAATGCATCTATTGGACTGGTTTTTGAAACCAATTTAAGATTTTCTTCTTAATACCGAAGAAACTGGTACATTAGGGGATTGTAGAGTGCAATAGAATATAGAAAGTCGATGTACCAAAATGCACATTAAATGAATTAACAGACAAGTAAAAAACAGCTTAAATGAGCACTACCTCCCTCAACTGATTATGAAGAAAGGCCATTTTGTTTCAATACTGTTCACACAGTCATCAAAATAGACCAACTCCCCACCCCCCGACTCCCTCCCCCCATCATTCTTATCCAGTTTTCTATCTGTTTGCTCATGTAAGCCGGCCTTAAAATCGGTCTAGAGCAGTGGTTCTCAACCTTGGCTGCACATTAGAATCACCTGGGAATCTTTTAAAAATCCTGATTTCTGGGCCTCATCCTCTGGAAATTCTGTTTCTTTGTTACTCATGTTGTGGCCTCACCCCATAACAAAGGAACAGAATTGCCGGAGGATGAGGCCCAGAAATCAGGATTTTTAAAAGATTCCCAGGTGATTCTAATGTGCAGCCAAGGTTGAGAACCACTGGTCTAGAGTTTCTATCGGTGAACATGGAGGACTTAAATGCCATAATTGATGATGTCATTTTCAGTGTGATGCTGCCGAAACAGCTCACTCATAAAACGCCTCATTTCTACTTAGTCTTTGCCACTCGATGGTCCCCTCGGGGCACATAGCAGAGTCACCTGAGGGACTTTTTTCCAACCCCTTCCTTCCCTCCATCCAGAGCTGAACAGACCCCCTCTTCCCTTAAGAATTACTCTACTATATAAAGATGGGGTGTGTTCTAATGCTCAGGTGAGTTGGGTTAGGTCCACCGTGGTCGGCAAACTGCGGCTCGCGAGCCACATGCCCCTTGAGTGTGGCTCTTCCTAAGCCTTAGGAGTACCCTAATTAAGTTAATAACAATGTACCTATCTATATAGTTTACGTTTAAAAAATTTGGCTCTCAAAAGAAATTTCAATCGTTGTACTGTTGATATTTGGCTCTGTTGACTAATGAGTTTGCTGACCACTGGGTTAGGAAATAAGTTGAAAGCAACCAATCCGATTAAAGCCAAACATCTGGTCAATTACCAGCCATTTCCCATTATGCTAGATATTATATGATTAAACATTCAGATAACAGATTTTTTGTTTTGTTTTGTTAATCCAGTATTTGCCATCATTGAAGTGTTGCTTTAGACTCAATGGAGTTTGTGTAAAAACTATTTCTTTCTATAGACTTACAGAAATGTTAACAGCCTAACAGTCTTTTTTAAGTAACACTATTTTAATGTTACTTGTTTAAAAATTAGCGGTCCTCAAATGATAGCAAGGATATTGTTAAAAATGTCCATTTGCAAGTCAGTTTATTTGATATTTAGAAATGTTTTTCCAGGGAGGGAAAATAGAATGGAAAAGAGAAAAGGGAAAAAGAGAGAAAATGAAAGAAAGCAAATAGGACAAAAGGTCACATTGATGAATGGGTGGTATACAGGACTCCATTGTACTATTTATTCTTTTAAATTTTCTGTAAGCTTGAATGTTGCCAAGTAAGAGGTCAGAGGCCATTCATAATAAAAGCAAACAATAAAATAATTAGGAATAAATTAAAGCAGAGAACGGTAAGAGGAATAAACTAAAAACCACAAAACATTGTAGAAAGGAATTAAAGATCTAAATAGCTGGACAATATCCTGTGTCATGGATTGAATGGCTTAATATTGTAATTTCAACAATACTCCCCAAATTGGTTTTCAGAGTCAATGAAATATCTATCAAAATTCTAACTGCCTTTATTGCAAAAATGGACAAGCTGGTTCCAGAATTCATATGGCAACGCAAAGGCCCCAGAATAGCCTCCCAAAATCTAGACAAAGAACAAAGTTGTAGGCATCACTTTTCCTTATTTCAAAATCACTACAAAGCTACAGTAATAAGAAGGGTGTGGTACTGACATAAGGACAGACAGATAGATCAATGGAAGAGAGACCAGAATTAAACCCATGTCTATAGTCAACTGATTTTGACAACCCTGCCAAGACCACTCAATGGGAAAAGAATAGTCTTTTCAACAAATGGTAGGAGGACAACTGGATATTCACTTGCAAAAGCATGAACTTGACCGCCTACTTCATATTAATATGAAAAGATTAATGCAAAATGAGTCAGAGATGTAAATATAAGAGCTAAAGTTATAAAACTCAGAAGAATTCATGAGCATAAATCTTTGTGACCTTGAATTAGTCAACAGTTTCTTAGTTATGACACCAAAAGCACAAGCAACCAGAGGAAAAGTATATACTTTTGACTTCCTTAAAATTTAAAATGTGTCTGCATTAAAAGACAATATCAGAAAGTGAAGAGCAATTCACAGAATGGGAGAAGATATTTGTACATCACATATCTGATGAAGTTCCAGTATCCAGAATATACAAAGAATTCTTACAACTCAACAACAAGAAGACAGATATCTAATTAAAAAATGAAGAATGGTTGGGTAGGAGCTGGGAAGAGGGGAGGGAAGGGGGGAGAAGAAATGGGAGATATCTGTAATACCATCAACACTAAAAAATATATTAAAAAATAAAATGAAGGATCAATTTGAATATATGTTTCTCCAAGGAACATATACGAGTGGTTAAGAAGCCCATGAAAAGGTTGTTGAAGGATAGAAAGGGCAAAGACTAAAAAGCAGACATGCACATTCACGTAACTAAACTGATAAATTGTGAACTCAAAGCTGAGAGTTAAGCTATTTTTAGGATGTCCCAGGAGAAATAGAAGGGATGCCATTTAGCATTTGGCTAGGACCGGAGATGGTGCAAGGATTGCTCTTGTTTTTAGTAAACACTTGGTTGACTGTTCAAATTCCTTAGAAGATAGACGAAATGGTTTTCCTTTATAAATGCCTTAGAGAAATAAGAGAGGAAACGTATCAAAAACAGCAATAAGGAACAACTGATTCAAAGTTTCAGTGTCTTCTCATTGGAGCCCATGTGCACACATCTGACATTGGTAAACCCACGTCTTCCCAATGAGAGCGTTCATAAAAATACATCACCACCACTCTGTTCCACTTCAGGTTTCCAGCCAAAATTAATTAGGGCCTAATCAAGAGAAGCACTCACCTTGACTTTCAATGAGCCACAGATAAATAATGAACTAAGTTTCAGTGGACGACAAACGTGGCTTCAAGAGAAAAAGAGGTGCCGGGCTTACTACTTGGTTTGGAGAATGGTCACCCAGGCCCTGTCTCTGATTTTTCCTCTTGGTATCTCCCTCTATAAAGCGTCATCATAGCTTCTGACGTGTCAAGAGAGAGCATGGGCCCAAAATGCAACGAGGTTTAGATAAAAGCAAGTTTGGGGTCATATTTCTGTCTTGGAGAACAATTATTTTTATAATATATTTTTATTGATTTCAGAGAAGAAGGGAGAAGGCGAGAGAGATAAAAGCATCAAAGATAAGAGAATCACTGATCGGCTGCCTCTTGCATGCCCCCTACTGGGGAGTGAGCCCGCAACCCGGGCATGTGCCCTGACTGGGAATCGAACCATGACCTCCTGGTTCATAGGTCGATGCTCAACCACGTCGTCTGGGTTTTGAGAACAATCTAATGTAAGATAACCCATCTCTTATAACGAACCATCTGCAGGAGCCACTGTGAGCAATGATCACCAGGAAGGATGAGCTATGGGTGTGGGCCTTTTCCCACTGAGATTTGATCACAGAATAAGCTTTTTCCCTCTGAACTCAGGAGGGCACCTTCATACCCAAAGCAGCCAGTCTCACCTCCCTATTGCATGCATTTCATTGTGTTTTGTGTAACAGACTTCGATTTGAACTCAAAACAACTCTTAGTGCATTTCTAAATAATAATGCAAAGCACTCATTTATCCCAGGAATTCTATACTGCAATGATCATACAATCCCTAAAATGAGTTAAAACTCACTTGTTTAGATAAGTTCACCAATGGGCAAGAGTTATTGACTCCACAGGTCAAGACCCATGACGCGTACACCCTGGACTGGAATGAGAAGTTGGTGGGTCTGGAATTATCATTTCTCTCTCAACCATGTCCTATTTGGGAGAGGATAATAGCGCCCGGCAGATCTTTTGTTTGGTGCTTCTTATATATAGTAAAATACTGTAATTTAACAGCTTGCTGGGGGAACAAGAATTTGTTCCAGTTCCTGATTTAAATGTTTATGCTAATTGCTATTTATTGGCCCAGATGCAAATGATAGGTTGGCCAAAGTGAAATTTTATGACGAGCAAACTCCCCCCTTTTGTGCAAATTGAAAAAGTGAAACAAGAGGAGGAGGAAATGAGCCGAAGATGGTCTTAATGGCGGCTTTTTAATGGGGAAGATAAAATTAAGACTGATTTACGTGGCCAACTCCCCTGTTTTCTCGTATCAGCTCATTTGGCAGGAAAAATGGAAAAGTAATTGTTCCTCTTTCAATGTGGGCCTCAAACCATTATTTATTGGCGGGAATTAATCGCTGTTTATCCTTCACTCACGTGGAAAGCGCTCCATCAGCATTATGAACCCAGCAAATCAACTAGTCCCTTGCAATTTCGTCGGCAGCTAGCTCGGCTGCTGATGAGGCATGCCTTAATTTTCTGGGCTGTGGGAGTTAATGAAGACTCCTTCTGAGGTGGACATATTTGTATTTTTACAACATTAATAACAAAGACCCACACATTCTCTTCGGCAGGAAAAAAAAAACTTTTTCAAAGGAAAAGAAAAAGAGGAGGATAAATTATTGAAAGGATGATGCTTGGGGGGTAGGGGGGAAATTAACTGAAATGGTATCATGAAGCCAATTCGTTTGGACTTTCAAGCACATCTCAGATCCTAAGAGATGTGCAGACACTTGATGGGGGAGGGGGTGACAAATGGACCCAAGTGGTCCCGGGAGAGGCCCTGCAAATTGGTAAAGGCAAAACGAAGATGCTACTGTGGGAGCCGAATCTTCAAAAGGAATAACGTCTTAGTCCTTATTGGCCCCTTCTCAGCATCGCTCGATGCACGTAATTGGCAGCCTGAGAGTTTTCTGGGGCAGGTTCTCCTGGATCAACTCCTGCTCTTCCTCAGGGGACCATCTGGAATGGACAGTCTGCTCTCCAGACTCGTATCTTCCTCTTTCCAGTCAAGCGGTCATTCCTCAAGCATCCACAAGCACCTTCTGTGCCCAACAGGCCTCTGTGGTCTCCGATTAGCACACAGGCCAGAGCACCCTCCGCATCCCCGAGAAGCGCAGCCAAGGGTCAGGAGTCTGACTCCATCTCCAGGAAGCCTTGCGGGGGGCAGGTTCCAATTGCAGGCTCTACAGAGACACCCGGAGGCTGCCTGTGGGTTCCTCCCGGTCCCAGGTCTGGCATTTTCCTGCCAAGACCTATCCTCCCACCCTTGCCTGACTGATTATATTCTAAGGATGTTGATCCTGCATGGAGCCTATATTATAGTGGACACTCAGCATTAGGAGGTGAAAATTCCCTATGTCCTTAAATCCTCCATATTCCTAATTATGAAGAGCCTCCATGTCAGTACATTTAGATAACAGAGTTTCCTTCATTTACTATAAATGAAAGTCACACATTTGCTATTATAAATAACTAGAGGCCCGGTGCACAAAATCCGTGCACTCGGGGTGGGGTCCCTCAGTCCAGCCTGCACCCTCTCACAGTCCAGGAACCCTCGGAGGATGTCCGACTGCCGTGGAGGCGGGAGCCGTGAGCCTGGCTTCTAGCTGAGCAGCGCTCTCCCTGTGGGAGTGCACTGACCACCAGGGGGCAGCTCCTGCGTTGAGCATCTGCCCCCTGGTGGTCAGTGTGCATCATATCAACCAGTCGTTCCGCCGTTTGGTCGATTTGCGTATTAGCCTTTTATTATATAGGATTCAGTGATAGTCATTTTTAGGCCTATTTGTTTTTGACATTTTAAAAAATTTCCTGAGGATATGCAGATCGACTGGTCTGATTTTTAGGTTCTCAACCTGATTCCCCCCTGGGATCACGGCATCCCAGGCTTAATGCTCAGCATGACTGCTAGGCCCCAGGCCATGTGTGTTTCCAACTGTCAGCTGAAGTTTGTAATATTAACTTGGTATGATCATGCATGTCACTTTGATTTTTTAATTTTATACTTATTATATTGTATTATATATTACTAGAGGCCTGGTGCACGAAATTCGTGCACAGGTAGGGTCCCTAGGCCTGGCTGGCGATCAGGGCCGATCTGTGGGGCAACTTGTGGGGCGATCAGGGTGCTCCGCTGGTACCCACCTTGGCCAGCCTGGCGCCACCAGCCCACTGGCTGGCCCCGTCCCCCTGCTGCCGCAATCCAGGGGGCCCCCCTGCTAGTACCCACCTTGGCTGTCTTGGGGCCTGTGGGCTGGGGGTAGCTCCTGTGTTGAGTGTCTTCCCCTTGGTGGTCAGCGCATGTCATAGCTACCAGTCATTCCATGTTCAGTTGATTTGCATATTAGGCTTTTATTATATAGGTTACATATTTATTTGTTATATGTATAATCTCAAGTTTCTCTGGCTTTTACTATTATGGTGCTGTAATAAAACCATTGTTGAATAGCTGTCCTGTTGGTAGGGTTCCTGTAGGTGCTGGGCTCATTCTCTCTTATTCTGCTAGAATTCATACATTTTGCAAGTGAAAAAAGAAAAAAATATATTGTGTTTATCTCAACTGTCCCTAACCTTCCCCAAGAAGAATTTTCTCAAGCTATATTGCAATATTGATTTTAGAATCCATATTATGGATTTTTATATACTGACGTTGTCTTTCAACTAGTTTATTGACTCTCCATTAGCACTTAAGTGTATTAAAAGATAAACAAACAAAATCATCAATCTTACTAATTCATCGGATGTTAAAAAAATTCCTATTTTTAAATAAGATTCCTTCTAATTGGTACAAAAGGGTAATCCTTAAGATTTGGATTTAGGTGGAGGTGGTAGTAAGTGTGTGTGCATGTGGAGAACTAGAGAAGTTATTGCCTGATGAAGAGAGTTGGAATCTAGTATCTTAGAATTCCTTTCTGTAGAAAAATTGTACAATAACCTGATTTTTTAAAAATTGGGGGGTCTTAAAATTTAAAAAAAATCAGAGAAAAACCAACCATTTGGATTTAAAATTTTACAGTCTAACTGCAGTAAAAGTATCTTGGACACCATGTAGCAATGAGTTTTGAGCTTCCTGGCAGCCAGAACAAAAAGGGAAAATATGTAGTTCTTACTGGTCTAATGAAGTATACAAGTTCATTCAAAAAAATCCTCCTCTGGCAGGTTTTATGGGATGCGGCCCCAAAAACCTTTCACATGAAAACGGATGGTGTTTTTTGAGAATCTGAATGATTTCCAGAATCTTTCCAGACTTCCTATTCCATTCTGCTTTTTTATTCCCTTAATTGCTCCTCTTGTTTTTTCTTTAAAATTTGGCATTTCTTGGATGACTTTACAAATAATTTATTGAGGAACGTTGGTTAGTGACATTATATAAATTTCAGGTGTACAACGTTATAATTTGACGTTAGAGTAGGTAGGTAGATAAGAGCAGCGCAAAGAAAGTACAAACTGGTCCTCCCCCCCCCAAAAAAAACAGAAAAAACAGAAATGCGAAGTTTCCGTGACTCGGGCGCCATTGGGGAGAGTCTCTATTCACATTCCTCCAGCGCGTGCTAATTGTTAGGAATGGTGCCGAGGACTGTATGACTGAACATTTTCTCAGAACAGTCAAGGTTACCCTCCAAAGCTATAATAGTCTTTTTTTAAAAAATATTTTTATTGATTTCAGAGAAAGACGGGAGAGGGAAAGAGAGCGAGAGCGAGAGCGAGAGAGAGAGAGAGAGAGAGAGAGAGAGAGAGAGAAACATCAATGATGAGAGAGACATCATTGATAGGCTGCCTCCTGTACACCCCCTACTGGGGATCGAGCCCACAACCCGAGCATGTGCCCTTGACCAGAAATTGAACAGTGACCTCCTGGTTCATAGGTCAATGCTCAACCACTGAGCCACACTGGCCGGACAAGAAATACCATTCTTCATCCAGTGTCCACTCAAACACAACCACCTCCAGAAGCCAACATGCTCTCCTTTCACTCTGAAATCCCTGTAGAAATGTGTGCATTGCCAGTGGCCCTCCTTACATACAGCCCCATATGATGGCCGTGTCTGCATATCACCCCCTCATTGCCCTGGGGGGCCGAGTCTCTCACCAGCTGGCTCAGTGCTTTGCACATGACAGGCGCACAGTACACAACTGCCCAACGACTGAATCTCTGGACCACGTAATGGAGTCTTTTTTTAAAAAAAATATATTTTATTGATTTTTTACAGAGAGGAAGGGAGAGAGATAGAGAGTTAGAAACATCGATGAGAGAGAAACATCGATCAGCTGCCTCCTGCACATCTCCCACTGGGGATGTGCCCGCAACCCAGGCACATGCCCTTGACCGGAATCGAACCTGGGACCTTTCAGTCCGCAGGCCGACGCTCCATCCACCGAGCCAAACCGGTTTCGGCCGTAATGGAGTCTTGACGTTGTGATTCATTTAAGACATTAGTCACCAGGCCAACTTCAGTGAACCTTCCCCGGGGGATTTCCTGAATGAATCCCATCCTTAAAGATGAAAGACCAAGTACGCCATAAAAGGGCTTAATATTTCCCTAGCCCGGGTACGTAGCCCAGAGAAAGGGACACGGCCCTGCAGGGAATTTTGAGATGTCCTTGAAGGGCGTGCATTGAACACAGGTATCTCCAGGCTTTTAGCAACCGTCTTCTGATGTATGAAAAAATGCCCACATGGATGAAAAATCCATCACTCAGTGCGTACTAATGGGAGCAAGACCTGTGGAGGTAACGCACCTAAGAGACCGCAGTGTGAGGCTGCCGGAGCCGTCCTAGCAAAATGCTGGGCCACCTTAGGACCCGAGGCAAATAAACTTCATGAGAACGCTTCCTTAAAGACACACCCGCCCATTATCTGTCCTCTGCACAAGGACAAGAAACACATGCAGGGTCTCTCCTTTGAGTCTGGAGGTTGCATTTATCCCAAAGTAGGCGTACGCTTACTTGTTAGAAATGGCTTCCTTTCCGAATATTAAAAATGACATTATTTTTGGTTTTCAGCAAGATGCTGTCATTTGCAACTCTGATGGAGAAGGTCAGGTGTTATCTGCAAACTACAGAGAGAAGATAGATGTTATACAGACCCTAAGAATTAGAAAATACCACATGGGAACAAGAATTATTCTAAAGTCCAATTTCCAGGGGAGGAGAGGGGAAAACTAAGGCAGTAGTTGCTTTTAAATGGTGTTTTCCAGAAAAATGATCTAGAATTATCTTGTTTTTAGGATTGAATATTTTAAGTTCTTAGTCTTGCTCGTATAAATACAGATACAAAAAATATATAGATGCGAGAGCAGAGGTTAAACCCACCTAGAATTTTTGCACACGAAACCTTAAGCTTCCTATTGCCCTAAAGACCTGTTGTCTATTACTTTAAACACCCCCTGCCCCGTCCATATCTGATTCCTGAGAGATAATACTGAGAACAACAAATTCTTTATCTTGCATGTTTATTGGTGGGAAATATTTCCCACATGTGAAAGGCAATTCAATAGTTCTAGAGCACATGACTTAAAATATATATTGTGGAATGACCCTTTTTAACAGCTTTATGATATACTTCACTTAGCACACAATTCACCTACGTAAAGTGTATAATGCAATACGGTTTTAGTATATTCACAGATATGTGCAAGCACTTTTAAAATATTTTCATCGCATCAGAAAGATACCTGTACCCTTTAGCTTTCATTCCCCTACACTGTCCCCTTCTCTCCCCCTAGCCACACCCAACCGCTCATTTACTTTCTAATGCTATAGATTCTCCTGTTCTGGAAGGTATGAATGAAGGCAATGGAGTCACAGACTATATGACCTTTTGTAAGTGGCCTTTTTCACTTAGCATAACATTTCTAAGGTTCCTCCATGCTGTAGCATGTATCTGTACATTCATTCCTTTTTATGGCCAAATAATATTCCATTGTGTGGACATATAGTTGACCTTTCAACAACACTGGTTTGAACTACACGGCTCCACTTATACACAGGTTTGTTTGTTTTTTCAATAAATACTGTAAATGTATTTTCTCTTCTTTATGCTTTTTTAAACATTTTTTTCTCTAGCTCACTTCATTGTAAGAATACATATAATATACAAATTAGGTGTTT
This sequence comes from Myotis lucifugus, assembly GCF_000147115.1. Lineage (NCBI taxonomy): Eukaryota > Metazoa > Chordata > Mammalia > Chiroptera > Vespertilionidae > Myotis > Myotis lucifugus. The sequence continues at coordinate 1,204,292 of NW_005871181.1, forward strand.
ATCCACTATGTAGGTTATTGGTAAGACTGGTCAACAGACTATTAGTAGTTATGTTTGGGGGAATAAAAAGTTATATGTGGGTTTTCAACTGCACAGGAATCAACACCCCTAACCCATCGTTCAAGGGTGAATTCTACTATATTTTTTTATTGATATGAGTTGATGGACATTCAGGTTATTTCCACCTTTTGCTTATTATGAATATTATTGACACCAGTTGCAAGACCAAGGTTGACCCCCCAGCTCTAAATTAGGTGCTCCCACAGCCCCCCCTCAGGTTTGATAACTTGTTAGAAAAACAGCTCAAAATCCTCAGGAAAGCACTTGTTATTACTAGCCTGCCTATCTATCTATCTATCTATCTATCTATCTATCTATCTAAAAGCCTAAGCGACCAAATGACTGAACGACCAGACGACCGGTGGCTATGATGCACACTGACCACCAGGGGGCAGACACTCAACGCAGAAGCTGCCCCCTGTGGTCAGTGCACTCCCACAGCCAACCTCCCGCGGTCCCTCCCCCTGGCCAGCTGGCTCCAATTGGCCCCAATCGCCGGCCAGGCCGAGGGACCCCACCCATGCATGAATTCGTGTACCAGGCCTCTTGTTATAAAGAATGCCCTAAAGGCTATAGATGAACAGCCAGCGAAGAGGTCAGTGGAGTACAGTCTGGATGGGTTCCAAGCACAGGAGCCTTTGTCCCCAGGGAGTTGGGCTGCACCATCTCCTGTCACATGGACATGTTCCTCAACCCAGATGCTGGGGATGGGGCCAAAAGTTCCAAGCTTCTCACCAAGGTTTGGTACCTTTGGCGAAAAGCTCCCACCCAGAAGCCATCTAGTGGTCCACAGCTCTCACAGCTAAGACCTCTGGGACATAGGTTGAGTAGACGTGGCAAGGATGTTTCCTTATTTAATTCCTGATCTAAAGAGGGAACCACCCAATCTTTCACCACTACATACAATGTCAACTTGGGTTTTCTTGTAGAAGTTCCTAGTTTGTTGAGTGTTTTTACTATGGAAAAGTGGGTCAAATTTTCAGTGCTTTTCTCTGTCTGTTGAGGTGATTGTGTGGTTGTTGTTCTATATTCAATTAATAGGATGTTTTACATCCATTGATTTTGGGGTGTTACGCTAACCTTCCATTCCTGGGACAAATCCCACTTGGTCATGGTGCTTCATTCTTTTTCTATGTTGCTGGATACACTGTAGACTTTCTAAGTGGTTTCACACATTATATAGAGCATCGTCATATTCTTGGCTGCCTGATCATGCAAGAGAAATGCAGGCATTGCACTAAAGGTCCTGCATTTTATATTCCTTACATTATGGTAACATCTTGTTGGCTTGAACTCTGACCATTATTAAAAAGACTTGGCTTCCTCTAGGATTACAAGGGAGCTCCCTTAGTCACGTGATAGTTTACCGCATCCTTATCCATCTCAACCTCAAACACACATTTGGGTAAAAAGCCCAACCCAGCCAGCTCCTTGCTGTGTACATATTTGTAGACTAATTAATTGATCTGTATTTTTTTTCAACTGGACCATGAGACAAGCAAACTCATAGGTCACGTCTGATATCGTGAGCATGCTCAGCGGCCTTCCATCTAGAGAATCTCAGACTCAATGTGGAGAGGCAGGCTGGGAGAGCCAGCTGTGAGAGTTAGCCGGGAGCCACGCAAGCATGTCATGTTTAGGAAACGGCTCTAAACATTTGGTAGGAGTTCTCTTCTGAGCTGAAGGGAGAAGGCAGATATGGAACCATGAAGGACAACTTGAATGCAGTTGTTGAGAAAGTGCATGATCGATGCCTGTTGGAGGAGGCAACAGAGAGGACGGGACTTCTGGTTGACCTGCGAGCTGGACCCAGGCAACCAGGACTCCTCACCCCCTCCCCTGTCTCTGGAAAGCAAGCTCTGCCCACTGTTCCCACAGTGGGAGCTGCTCCAAGGACTTGGCCTTGAGATAAGGTGTTGCCTAGGCCACTGAATGGTATGAGTGACCGAGCCCAGGTAAGGCCTCTAAGTAAACTTTTGAGATTCTGGTGGGTGGGTGCAAGATCTACTTGTCTTGCCGTTGCCCAAGACAAGCCCCAAGTGTAAGTTCCCTTGCTGACTAAACAGCCACCTCCTAACTTGGAGTGGTCTGCCTCTTTCCTCCGTTGCTCCTTGCCCTCCATGTGCAGGGGCCAGTTTTCAAACCAACAATCCCTTTCTCTGGGTTCCCATATCGTCTGTACAGGCCTCCATCGTAGCATTTATCACACCTCATTGCTGATTCACTTGCCAGTCTCCGTAACCAGAAAGTCTGCGTTATCAATAGACTTGGCGTACAATAATCGCTCATCGAATGAGTGAAGAGTAATCTGGCTGAGGCACTGGGTGGGTGGCACAGACAGACAACTCTGACCAAGTCAGGTGAAGCAGCTCGCAGGTTAAAGAGGCAAGACTTTCACCAAAGATTCTTCTAGAACAGTAGCCACTCTGATCAAATAATAGGTTTCAATGGATCTGGTTTTAGCTGGAGTGTAATTTACTACCCTCCTCCGCCCCCGTTGGTTTTCTTAGAGAACTCGAGCAATGCCATTTTATACTCCAAAGACCAAGCTGCCCTGCTCACATGATTTTCCTCTCTTTTTTGGAACACAATAACCAATTCTCATCTAACCCTCAAAAAGCAGCTTTTCCAAGATGAAAACATATCCACACAGATCCAGATTTTTAAAAAGAATGTTGCCCTAGCTGGTTTGGCTCAGTGGATAGAGCGTCGGCCTGCGGACTGAAGGATCCTGGGTTTGATCCAGGTCAAGGGCACATGCCCGGGTTGCGGGCTCAATCCCCAGTAGGGGATGTGCAGGAGGCAGCTGATCAATGATTCTCTCTCATCATTGATGTTTCTATCTCTTTCTCTCTCCCTCTCCCTTCCTCTCTAAAATCAATAAAAATACATTTAAACTAAAATAAAATAAAATAAAATAAAAGAATGTTTGTCCACTATATCTCCCTACTTCTAAGATGCCTTCAATGATAACAAATTTTCCATAATAATAAAAAAAAGGACTATGTTGACTATGTTGACTATAGCAGTGATTTCAAGTTGGATCCCAATTTTAGACATATTACAAGATGCATTTTAGAAGCAAAGAAACGTGGCCCGTTTTCACTTTTCAGTGCAGGAGCTCCCACTAGAAAATCAAAAAGCATTTAAAGTGTGTGCTTAATGTGGTGTGCTTTCTCATTATGTCACATCAAGATGACAATGAGGCGCTCTAATGACAATCCTGGTGACCACCGTCCTCTTTAGATCTCCCTTGGATATTTACCCAATAGAGCTTCACTTGTAGGTAAATAGATCTATGCAGACCCATAGCAATTACTCTTGTCCTTCAGATAACCAGGGCTTCCAGCTTCGTGTGCTTTCAAAAGAAGGCACGTTGGTCTCTTAAACACAACAACCAGCGGCAGGAATGAGAACAACGGGCATTTACATTCCTGGGGAAAGGACACGGGGCCGGCGAAATGACAACATATGGTTTCCAGTGTGGCTTTCCCTGACTGAAGTTCTTGGTTGTCAGTTCTCTTGGTTATCAGTTGATGATTTATTTCATTTAGGAAAAATCAATAGATGGGGAAAAGTTTTAATCCTATAACTAGAACTGCTTGGCTTAGGGAACAGAGAGAGAACCCGTTTAGTCTTAGTAGTATTTTCATTTCATCCGATGACTTAGTAACCTAAACCCTAAAGTCGTGGACCCTTTGAGTGTAAGGCGTCTGAAAAGTCCAGTGGAATTTTCTAAAGGCCCCACCCCTCCCTCCCTCCTGCATGTCTCCTACACAGGAGATGTTCTTGTTAATCTTCTTTAAGGTCCTATTCACTTAATGGAAATGCCTAGCTGCATAATTGCTTTGGGCCTATTGCTATTCGAAATGGAAAATATAATAATCTAATGGTATTGTCTCTCTAAACGAATGAGCATTTCAGGAGTGGCTGTTGGTGCCACCCATGTGATCCAGAGAGGTTAATGCAGTTAAAGTTATTTCACAGTCCATTAAGGAGCTTACGGTGACCTCTCGACCTTTGCGCCAACAACACAGAATCCATTATCATCACAATGGAGGAGCTGTGGGTTCGGCTGACTTGACAATGGGCCCGGGAAATCCCAAGTTAGTACTTAGTTTAAAAAAAAAAATGCACTTTTCTTTCTGCTTCTTGGGTCTGGCTATTAATATGCCCTCCTGTAATTTGTAACATTAACATTGCGGAAGGAATAGAAAAGGACATTGAAATGAAGATGTCAAATCTGCTGACGGAGTTAGGTGCCTGGGAATATTGGCGAGGCATTGAAGTAGGAGATATCTCCCAGCAAAATCAAGATGAACAGAGTCGAGGATCTCAGGGAGATGAATGATAAATTATCACAGGTTGTGAAGTTCACTTGAGCAAGTAATAGCTTTCCTCCATGTTCAATGTTACAATCTCTTCTGAGATGTACTATATGACTTAGAAACAAACGCTCTGAATTCCACAATAGGAATGCTAGAGAAATAGGATTCGTTAAAACGTCATGAAAATATGGACTTCATCAGAATTCAAATTTCAGAGAAATCTGACACGCCACAAATTTTCAAGAACATCACAGCATGACAAATAATGTCATTCTACAGAGATCAATCGTTTATCTTTCTTCTGTATGCAATTTGGTGAAAGACATCCTTGTCACTCACATTTAGAAACTAGATTTAAGGCATGAGGTTAAAATATAAAGACCCCCTACCCCCCCAAATACCGGTTGACATGAAAGTGTTAATTAGCATTTTTGTCCTCTAAAATGAACTTGACTGCACCACAGTCTCCTTTGGAGAAATTAGAAGCATGGAATTTAAAATTAGATTCTGCAGTGCTTTGTACCAATAGAAAAGAAATAGCAGATCAAAGAATCCCCATGCCAAAAATTAAACAAGATTGTTTATAGATATTAAAGGTGAAATTGTAAACATAGGCCATAGAAGAACCAGTATATTCCCACAACCCCAAAAGGACACATTTCAAAATTATGTAAGGAAAGCATTTAAAAGGTGATTCAAGAATCCAGCAGGAGGTTGCAAAGATAGTGATTACTGCTGCTGGTAGTTAACACATCTTCTTACTTCATTTAAACACAATAAGGTTTCAGCACTTACCACGGCTCCAAATGCCTGTAATATAACCACACTAAGGGAAGCCAAGCTCCGGAGCTAATTTTCAGGAAGTGCACTGTGGTGATGTCTTTTTATGGTTTGCTATCTGAGCAAATAATTGAAAAAGAAAAAGAAAAAGAAAAAACATCACCTACTTCTAATGCGTCAAAAGAAAATAACATGATCAAAGAGTATTTCCTAAACACAGCCCTACTTGAAATCCATTTTATTCAATCATTCACAGAATATATTAAATTTAGTTTTGGAAACTGGTGTGAAAAAAGATCTGAATGCCCATAATAAGTATTTAATCATTTATTATTAAAGAAGTTTTCAGAAGCTACAATCACTAGACATTAAACCTACAGGGGAGCTATTGCTAAAAGAGGACTTAACAGTATTTCAGCTTTTGAATTTTTCTTAAATTCTTGAATATGAAAACCAACCAGGATATAATTTACAAGGCAAAAATGGCCAGATAATACACTTCAGTTATCTGCTCTAATGTATCAACCGGAAGTGTTTTTCAAGTTATTTGCAGTGGATGGGAGATGTAATTTTTCTTAGGAAGGTCTGAAAGTTGTGTTTTTAGTTTTTCTTCCTCAGTAAATAAATATTTGTTTCGGGGATTCATCTAATTTTCACTGTTACATAAGACATCTCATTGGAAGCATTTTACTCTTTGAATGAGCCAGGATTCCAGACAAGAGGAGGAAAGGAACAGAATGAAAAATTGGCAAATAGCAAAGCAACCACCATCAATGAATTAAAAAGAGCATCTATCTCAAAGGTGAAGCGATCACACAAAGTAACCACAAGCCAGGATTTCATGTGAACGAACTATGCCTCATTTTGATGGGGTCCTAGGAAAGAATATATAGATGAATTCCCACCATTTGCCTTGTAGGATATTAAAAAATAATTTCCAACACATTTAGACAGACAAGGCCATTATGGGTGGACTTTCTCATATTGCTGAGTGTATACTGGATAGTATTAGCATTATTGCTATCAGCCTCATCAGAAACTGAAGATTCAAGCATCGCTTTTGTTTTTCTTGAACTTTTCTTAGAATAACGCTGGCTCGGATGGTTCAGAGCTATCACAGTAAGAAACACTAATAGGGAAAAAAGCCATGCTCCAAACTGTCTGCATATAAAAGGAGGCTCTGAGGCACGGACCACGTAAGGGAGCTAATTTGCTCCTTGAAGATGCCTCTATTTGACTGTCAACAAAGTTACCCCTCCCAGGCTGCGCAAAGTGCGAAAGTGGAAAACGAGGCTCCTGCGTGTGCGTCTCAGACTCCAGCAGCCAGAAATAAACCGGCTCTTGGCTGAAGACGTCAGTGCGGTTGTGAAATGGATACCCCCTCCTTGGCCGGGTCCCAGACAATATGTTGCCTTTCGGGGGCTGATCAACATGATGGATGTGATCTGTGAAATGCAGGGGGGCGCTCCCCTCTCATCACACCCACTGTCCTCCACGGAGAGGCAGCTGCGGACGCACGAGTCCTGTGAGCTTCCTCCCTCCGGGGCCCCTTAGAGATCTGACAGCCCGGAAGGAGAAAAAGGAGGCAAGACAGACCCAGAAGGGACTCCCTCCTGGAAAAGGAGAGAAAGGAGAGGAGAGACAAGATATTGATTGAGACCTAGGTGGCAGCAACTGAGCAGTGTATTGCCTTCCAAAGAGACTTGAGACTTCACTTCTGGTGTCAAAACAAACTCTCTGAGGAGGTGCTATGTTTTCTTCTTCTTCTAAAAATAGGGATTTTTTTTTCTGCTTCAATCTAGAGTCTACATCCCCGTATTTGTTTTGTTTTTTTCATTTCCCTCTTTGGTTTTGATGTTTGTATCACGTATGTTAGCGTTATGGTAATCTGGCCCCAAAATAACACGTGAAGATAAACTCACAGAGAGAAAAATAGTGTGAAATCTCCCAGGGACCACCATGCAGCTCGCAGACACGCTGTGGGTGTGAGCGGCGAGTTCTAAACACCCCTCCCTGGTCTCCTCATTAGCGTATCTGTTACCCATTCTCTTCTCAACTGCTATCAGTGAAGGAATTGGAGTTTCTGTGTTTCCTGTGATAAATGTTTCTGAACCTGTACCGATTGCTGTTTCTTCTACCGTAACAGTCACAACTCAAATTGGGGTTTGCTTAAAAGATCCCTCCCAGGGTGTAATTTCCACTTTCAGGGTGTCCTTTAATGTTGACCTCACCCCAGTCTCCTGCATTGTGGTCCTGTTTGCACATAATACTCCGGTGCTGGGCTGTCAGTTGATTACGTCCCAAGCTAACAAAGCACAGCTATTCTCGCCTGGAGCATAAGCTTCGGCCCAGGGCTGCTCCCAGGAAAAGAATAGGCCCCTTTCAGGAAAGACATCTGGGCTGAGGGTTTTACTGAACTCTGCGTTCCACTCCAGCACTGCTGTCTCCCCGAATAAGGATGCCGGTGCCGGCTGCTTCTTAAGCAGCGCGTGGGGGAGCCCCCTGGAGCCCCTGGTCCAGCAAGCATGTCAAACTCGCGGCCCACGGGCTGCGGGCCACGTATATTTGGCCCGTGTTAGCCTTTGAGTTTGACATGCCTGATCTACAGGGGAGTGGGAAGATAGGCAACTATTTGGTAAACCTCTATGATGTCAATGTGAGAAATAAAAACCAGTGCTATCTTCCCCCGAAAGGCCCTGTTGGCTTCATCTTTGTGAATGATTACCTTAGCTTTCTTCTGTGAAGACTGAATATGGAGCAAAAATACATTCTGTATTTTTTTAAAATTATTTTTAATTTAATTTTTTAAATATGTATTTTATTGATTTCAGAGAGGAAGGGAGAGGGAGAAAGAGATAGAAACATCAATGATGAAAGAGAATCACTAATTGGCTGCCTCCTGCACACCCCCACTGGGGATCGAGCCCACAACCAGGCATGTACCCCTGACCAGAATCGAACCTGGGGCCCTTCAGTCCACAGGCCGGCGCTCTATTCACTGAGCCAAACCAGCTAGGGCAAAATTATTTTTTATTTTAAAAGATTTTTTAAAAATTGGTTTTTAGAGAGAGGGGAAAGGAGACGAGAGAGTGAGCAAGCACGCAAGAGAGAAATATCAATGTGAGAGGAAAACATCAATTGGTGGCCTCATGCCCCCTACCTAACTGGTAACCTTTTGTTGCACGGGACAACACCCAACCCACTGAGCCACACTGTCCAGGGCAATGCATTCTGTATTTCAATGGAGATGAGATTTAGCAGAGATAAGCAAACCGAGAGAATACTCTGACGGTAGAGAGGTTAGAGTAGGGTGGGAGTGATCTGGATATTTTCAGTCCTAGGTGAGAGAGTACCTGTTGAGTGCCTTCAGAGAGCCTGGTATTGGCACTCAGTAAAGACTGGCTCCTCCTTTTATGTGAGCAGACTTTACAATTAGTGCTTTGGAGTACATGCGCATTTGGAGGTACAGAGAGCTAGTCAAGGGATATAGCAAAAGAGCCTGCTTGGATAAAACATGTGCGAAGAATAGATGAATTACATTGGTCTATTTCTGCCCATTCATCTCTTAAGGCTTTAATATTATTGATAACCTGATTGATATAATCATCATCATTTAATGGTGACTATATCTTAACACCCTACTGGGGAGCAGCAACACAAAAGTAACTGGATAGAACATTACCATATGCAGTTATGCCAGGATACATTTTTATGGCATAAATAATAAATGCAACAGCGGTTCCCAAAATAGGAAAATTTACTTGTGGTCTGTTCTTAAGGTTCTCGGGTTGTTTCTCAGTGTTTCGAAGGCAGGAAGCAGTTTTGCTTTCTTGGTTACTAGCAGGCAGGGAAATGGTCTGTGGGAGTGTGGTTATCCTAATACTTGGCTCTCCTAATGAAAATTTAAAACTTTAAATCCTGGTAAGTCAGGATTAGGGTCAAAACTAAAGTTTTCAGGGCCATGATCACCAGGATGTCAGGGATATTTTTTCTCTTCCTCCAATGGGTACTGTTGACTAGAGGGGCGCTCCTTACTGGTCATTAGTAGAAGTGTTTACAGTTCTATTAAGAGGCACTCATTGCAAAGGCTTTCTGGGTGACTATCCCACTTAATAGAGTCTCAATAGAGTGCGCTCTGAGAGATTTTGCATTCTGATCTGTGGGGGGGGGGGGCCTTCGATGGGTGCTACAGACACTGCCTCACGCCCAGCAGCTGAATGTGGCGTGTGTTGCCAAATCCCTCTTTGCCCTTCACTGTGTGTGTGAAGCCCATATTGACTGCTTCAGAAACTCTTTGTAGGAGCTATTATTTTCAAATTGTTTCCCAACTTATGCTGCAATTGAAAATTGGACAGCTTTTCAATGGCTCTCACATTCCGATTGATTACCAATACAGCTCCTCAGAATTAAGAATATCAGGCTATTCTCTCGCCTGGAGTCTTGTTGACTCTGGGTGGCTTTCATTTAAATATCGCCGTCCAGTGGGTCCCCGACTCTCTGTTAAGATAACGTACAAGGCGATCAATTAGATTTATTATCTCTTCTCTGGACGCTATGGTAGGTATCACCGTGAAACACGAAAACAAAAAGCAAGCAACAACCCAGGGACATGATGTTCCCTTCACGTCAAGGTCTCCCAGGAGCAGTCGCTGAGCTTAGTTTCTGCTGCATCAGACGGTCTCAAGGTGTGTGATGCACACTTTAGGACGAGGCCATTGCAATGATCAAACGACTAATATGTTTTCTGAATACATGCATTCTAACACTGTTAGGTTATCAGATCAAATCAATACATATTTATTGAGTGATTACTATGTATAAGGCACTGGGCTCAGCCCTGGAAGAGGGGACGGGGAGTGCGTTTCAGACCTTGTCTTCAGTTCTCAGAATATGCTACTCAAAAGTGAAATCAACAGGAAAGAGGGAAAGAATCACGTGACTTGTCTAAGCCGTTTCCGAGGGGTTTAAAAATCATTCTGGGACGTCCTCAGTGGTCCTGGGATCACTCATCGTCGTCACCATTTTCCAGTGGGACCATACTTTTCTCAAGGTCACACAGCAAGACAGACGCACTTCATAATTTTTCAAACCATCGCTTTCCTTGCGAGAAGAAATTGGGCTGACCATCTCACCCAAACCTCCAAAAGGCCAATCAGACTAACTTGGCAAGCTCTGAATTAAGCGACGGGTGAAACCATGGAATCAAAGGGGAACTGGAACTTAGATTTTACTCAACCTGCCCCCAAATAACTAAAAAGAATGCATTGGTTTCACTCTCCTCGGTCCTGGTTTTGTTTTGGCACCGGTTATGTTAACTTTAGTCCTCAGTGCAGTCGGCGGTTTAATATTAGGGCACAGACAATCCCTATTTCACCAGCGTGAACTTGCCGTCAAATGGCCTACAATTTCAGTGCCTAAGGACCCCTCGTTGAACACAATCCTTATACATCCACCCGAGGAAAGGGCCACAGGAGCTGGGACCCTCTTCCACCTTCCGACCCCCGGCACACACCTACCCAGAAGCTAGACTTTGGCCTGCAGGAAAGATTGACACTTACACTCCTTGATCCTTCTAGCATGTTTAAAACTTTGAATCGCAAGGTATCTGCCAGAGTTTCTTATTATATCCACCACAAAAGCTCATCGCCTTTAATAAAGTACTACCTCCTGGAGTGCCAATGGCTTATATCGCTGTCCTTAAGGATAAAGCCAACTTCTTTCTCTTTCCTAAGCATGTAACGTCGGGCTAGACTGGCAAATGGATTGAAAATGCACACCCGGCGCTTGAGTGAATCTCTGGTAGCAAAGTTGTTGTAGCGTCTTCAAGGTTTTCTGTTTGTATGACACTCAGTGATCTCTCCCACAATCTGTTTTGTCTGTAGTGGCTGACGGTATCTAGGGGGGCCTGGCTTGGTTAGATTGATGGGAACCTCAGCTTAACCATTTCCTTGCAGAATGGTTACTTCCCACCTCCACCTCCCTCCTCCTTCCCCCCCCCACCCCCCAATGATGTTACATTTGTCCTGCAGATGAACGACTGGGCTCGATCGCTCCTCTCCTGGCAAGCGCTCACACCTCACACCAGCCCTCCTCAGCGCCATTAATATTATATATAAACGCGGTGTCACAGATTTGCATTTGGGATCCCAAATCAGGATGGGAGCGTGGGGTGTGTGCAAGGTGGGGGTGGAGGAAGCCAGCTGATTGATGGGGAATGAGAGAGAATCAAAAGGAGGTGATCATATTTATAGTCATGTCCTGACTGATATTCTTAAAACTGCTTTTTGCTCATTTCGGTGCTTAAGCGTTTTGCTGCCTGGGGCTAGAAAAGGAAAAGAAAGAAAGAGAAAGAAAGAAAAAAAGGAAGCACTATGCTATCTTGTTTATTTAATTCATTTCTGACCCCAGTGCCCTTTGCTAAATGGTTCACTGTTCTTTGTCTTCTTCTTCTTGCCCCGCCTAGGAACCACTCCTAATGCACCTGCTCTAGAAGGTTTAGCTGACACCAGCCCCTTACCGCCCCTGTCTTCCCATAAATATTCTCTCGGAATGAACAAGATGGCAGAGTGTATAGGGTGAGGATTAAACAACAAAAAAAAGAAAAATGGCATCAGTAGCAAGATGGGTTCTTCAGCCTCAGCCATGTGGTTTGTTGTAATGCTTGGTACCATCAAGAGCGGTTCATGAATTACTGTTTGGGTCCCGGAGTGGACCTGGGCTCCGGCCGCCCTGACACTCACCTAGAAGTTGAGTGCTACCTGGTGATGTGATATCAGGGGCACGATTCCATTTGCATTACGCGGCCCTCGCTGGGTGGCGGTTCAGTGGGGGTTGCCGGGTGAGGATGGTAAATGCAGGCAGCTAATGGGGCCGCATCTGAACCAACATTCTCCTGCTGTGGGAATGAAAGTTGCACGTACAAACTGTCCCCATGGACAGCAAGCCACTGACTCCACAAAATCGTTGCAAACGAAGTGAGTGGGTTTGCAGACAAAGTGAGTTAAGAGTCAGAGTGGGGAAACGCCACCATGTCCCTCTGTTTATCACTTTTTTTTTCCTTCAAGATGATCCAATGTGCCATCTCTTTCTTAGAGACTAGAGAATGTTTATCGAAGGTCATGAACTTTGCATCTTAACAAACATTTGAACAAGTTTATCAACCTGTAAAAGAGGGAGGCGGCTTTGAGTCAGAGTGAGCTTTCTTTAAAGCAGCATCACTTCAACGCACACAGTAGGGCTCACAGGAAGTGCAGCCTGCGAAGGAACAACCAACTCTGTGCCCTTCTGTTGCCTCCACCGAGAACGGCCTTTTCTAAAGCAGCCACCCCAGCCCTGGCTGCTGTGGCTCAGTTGGTTGAGCATCATCCGATGCACCAAGAGGCGGCTGGTTAGATTCCCAGTCAGGGCAGATGCCCAGCTTGTGGCTTGATCCCCATCAGGGGCCATGCAGGAGGCAGCTGATCAATGTTTCTCTCACTCTCTCTCTCCTTTCCTCTCTCTCTAAAAAAAAATCAGTAAAAACATATAAAGTATTTTTAAAAAAAGTACTAATAGCCAGCCCATTCAATTTTATGGGCTGGCTATTAGTATTTTGTGCTGACCTGATTCAGTCTAGGGAAATATTGCATAGGATTACTGTCTTCACAGATGAGGGCAAGGGCCTGGTCCGTTTTGCTCACTTCTGAATACTCAGCACACATATGTTAGCATATACTCAACACATACATGTTACAATAATAATAATAATAAATGCACAGAGGACTTTGTGATGGGGGTGAGGTTTAAATGGCAGAACGAGCTGCCGAAATTGAAAATGTTCCATCCTCACTCTTCAGTCAGAATGAGCACCCTCGGGTATTTGTTAGAAAACAATAATGATGCTTTATAACATAGAGGTCATGCTAAATGTATAGATCTTGACTTTAAAATAGAAAAGGGGGTGGGGGAAAGCCAACATTGCATAATAGGATGTGAATTGAGTTGTGCTTGGGATAGCGAGTGATTATCGTTAATGCACTTAGAGATAAATTAATTGCCCTCAAGTTTTGTTCATAATTTTTATAAATGTCTTTTAATGTTTTAAATGTTAATTTTGTTATGAAGCCAGTATATTTAGATTAGGGAATTAAACTGAATTAATTTCAATGCCCAAGATTCTTAATTGCCAATCACAGAAGTCTCCACTCCCCCACTTTACAATTAGCCCTAATTATAGGTCGATCACATGTTTATTTGGTTATTCAAAGCTTCTCGGGCTTTGAAGTGTAAAACAATACAAGGAGATTTCAAACTGCGGCCGAGAAAAAAATCAAAAAATCAGTGTGTTCACAAAAGTTATTTTTTGAAGCAACTAAGACATCATCTGCCTATCGAGAGACATTCCATTCCGTAGGCTCAATGAACCTATCAATAAAGAAAGATAAATATTTAAGTTTCAATATAATGATATTGTATGTAAAATAAAATAAGGACATGGCCCATCAACCTGTATTACTGGCCATAACTATTGATTTATTGCACTATCATGAAACTGGAGGGCAACTTTCTCTATGTCCCCCTCTTGACATCCCCAAAGTGCACGGCCTGGGTCAGGAAAGGAAAAATACTGAGATATGGGAAACATGGGAAGGAGATAGAAAAATTGATGGAATTCATAGGGGAGAGAAGAAATCCTAATTGTATGAGGTAAACAGCCACATAGATGATCTTGAACAACAAAGAAGGGCATTTTATCCTCTAACATGGACAAGAGCATGGGAGGGGAGGAGATAGGGAGATATATGTCATGGAGGAAGGGAGGGAAACTGGGAAAATTCTCCAATGACCTCATTCTCTTCACTTGGACGTTTCCGTAGCATTAACCCAGTTCATAGTCACTTCCGTGGAGCCCTTGTTGGGGGTGGGAGAGAGTACCAGGTGTTTAGAAATGCGTTGAAGATCTGAGGCTTTAGTCTGTGGATCTGGCTGCGGGTTATACAATGAGTTCCTGGTGAACCCACCCAGTGCACTTGCAGACTTTATCTGTAACCTGTGATTGACCAGAAGGAAAAGACAAGGTTTTGAGTCGGTTGAATGTGTGTGTAGGGATGGTACATAGGCCCCAGGGGCATACATTTGGTGTCAAGTGCTGGTGATGGAAGAATTGAAGTGGTGTCTGATAGCCAAACCAGGGAAGAAAGTAAAGGTAGGAAGTACCTGCAGGATCTGAGAACAGAGAAAGTTCAACGAGCAGAGGACAAAGAGTTGGTTCAGTGGCAACATGGCAAGGCACCTGGTAAAACAGCCTGTTCTTGCTGAAAGAGGCGAATTTCAGAACTCGTGACCTTGGAGGTGGGCTTCTCCCGTGTGGGTGGGATGATCGCTGGGGTGAAGCTCTTCCTATGTGGGCCCCTTTTCCATTGGAAAGCATGCCTAGGGGTGAGGGCTTGGTGGTAGCATAAGATGCTGGTAGCTATCCTAGGCACTTCTTATTTTAGTTTTAGTTACTATCTTGCCATAAATACATATTCCCTGAGAATAAATAGAACTAGACCCATATTCACAATTCATGCTACTGAATCACATGTGGTCACATTCCATGTTTTGCGAAGCTGATTTTGTTCTTCTCATTCGCCAGGCCAGTATGCTGGGCTGCCGAGGGGAATGTCAGGCTGTGGGAGAAGTGCCCGTCCACCAACACACTCCCCACACCCCACCCAAGGAAAGCCACTGGGATCCTTCCACCAATCACAGGCCACGAATCTAGGCCTTACTTAGTTCTGCATTCCTGATGCTTAGCAGAGTCTCGGATACTTAGGAAATGTTTGATGAATGTCTGATGAACAAAGGACTGGATGAATGAATGAACTAATGAGAGCGAAGATAGAAGACAAAAAAAATTCTTAAGTCACGTTGGGAGAAAGTTCAGAAATGTAGATGAGTTGAATGGACGGCATGAGGATGAGAAAAAGGTGTTCTAACTAAATGACGTTAGTTCTTCAAATGTGGGAGCGTTGTTGGATTATATTTGTGAAGGAGCCATGGGAAAGGAGAAGAATCCAGGCCCTCCCCCAGGAGTACGAGGAGGGCACACAAACAGTAACTGGAAATGAAGCGTCATTGGGGAACAGCCATAAAGTGTTGAAGGACTTCAAGGAGAAATGATATATGGCAATGCCGAGCACCTGTTAAAAGAATGTGACATTTTCCTTGGTGCTTGGCAAGGCATATATTTTCAAGTTTGCTTGAGAGTGGCTTTGATCTCACAAGAAGTCTGTGGGAAGATTAACGCTTGTTTACTAAATATTTCTTATAGAAATAATCTTTCAATCGCGTTCTTTAAATCGCTACCGTCTGCATAACGTGATTGAAAATTCTGATCTCATGTGGCTAGTCCAAAGTACAGTTTGATTAATCAGAGAATTGGTTTAATCATTCGTTGTGAGGAATAATGAATGAATGCAGCTGAAAACTCTAGGCTGAGTCCTGAACCAGGGCTGTCTCGGCCTCTGCTAAGCTCATTACGTACTGCACCAGGTTATGTTCAAACTAGAGGCCCAGTGCACGAATTCGTGCTCGGGTGGGGTCCAGCCAGCCTGCCCCAATCGGGGCTGATTGGCCAGGCCGCTGGGGGAGGGGATACGGGAGGTTGGCCAGCCGGCCCCGCCCCTGGTCAAACTCCCTGTCGAACTCCTGATCGAGGGGACAATTTGCATATTGGCCTTTTATTATATAGGATAGGATTGAATTATGTGTAGGCTCTGGAATAAAAAATAACCACTGTTCTAGAGATTAGATGTGGGGAAACACAGAAATCATTGGGTTGTTATCTTTTTACCCAATGAAAGAAGTAAACGGGAAATTGAGGCAAAATGCCAGGAGATTGGCTCACGTGTGGGTGAAACTGTACATAGATGACAAAACTAAGTTTAAACGTGAGCTGTAGCAAGCTCACCCATCACTGGTCATGACTCTGAGTTTTTTTTTAACTTGTAATAACCCACGATGCAAGACCAAGGCTGTTCTCCCATTCCTGCGGCCTTCTATCAGACCTGGTAGGTTACTAGGTGGTCACTGAGGTCTAATACCAACTGCTTTTCAACAGGGGGAAGACTTATCATAGGGCATTAATCAAGCTAAACAGAACTCAAATGACCTCATAAAATACTCATAAAAACAGATATTCTTTGTTCCAACTGAGGAAGCCGCCATGAAAAATGCTCCCCAGTTCCTAACCTGTCTCTCAAGTTTTGGGGGATTTAGGAAAAAAACCAGAATTCCTGGGAAACTGGGATAAGTCATTGTTACTTTGGAAATTTCACCCAAATACATTTCAACTGTCAGATCCTGGCGACTTGCAGCAAAAATGAATACCAAACAATGTTATATAACATAGTCCTTTAAAAAATATATTGTTTCCTGTGATGGGGCAAATTTGTCGAAAGAGAAGACAGGAAATCAATGCCCAGGGAAGAAATGCAATCAAAGTAAGCTTTGTCTTAAGATGTTGTTTCCTCCATTTTATCTCTGCAGCAATAGACCCTGTTTATTTCTCCTCATTGCCCATGCTCCCTAGAATGTTCCAGCCTGCACGACGCTCAGCAACATTTCATCAGAAGCTCTGGCCCATGCCTTTGTATCCTCACTCTGAGTATAGCCTGAACCTACGGTTCTGACCTAAGGTGGGAGACAATCCCACCCCTTATGGGGCATTCTGATGTCACAGTGATGGGGGGAGGGGTCATGACATAGCATTTACCATCTATTGGCCCACGGTTAGTTGTAGTGAAGTAACTGTCTGTTTACGTGCTTGGTTTTGGCATAAGGCCTTGACATCATGGACTTTATATGATTTGTCTTTGTTCTTCAAGCACCTAGCTCCGTGGTCGGCAAACCGCGGCTCACGAGCCATATGCGGCTCTTTGGCCCTTTGAGTGTGGCCACAAAGTTTCAATCGCACTGTACCTACGCGCCCGCACGTGATATTTTGTGGAAGAGCCACACTCAAGGGGCCGCAGTTTGCCGACCACTGACCTAGCTCAACAGATGATGGTTGAATGAATGAGAAAATAAATGAAAGAGGAAAACCAAGAAGTGTGTGTGTTTAATCACAGACAGTGCTGGATGGAATCAGTGGATTCTTGCAAATTTACTTTGTTAACTATAAGATTGAAAGGGACAATCATGAATTTGAGATGTAGAAGAGTCACAAACCTGTGAATGGCTAAGGAAGCCTTATTTTCAATCACCGCTCAGATTTATGTACTTAAGAGAATCAGGATATTTTTGATAGGTCCTGGTGATGGATGAAAGTGGCCAACGAAATAACGGCCTTACGGAAATCAAAAGGCTCTCGATGCCCTCTTCAAAGAAAATCTATTTTCTTAAATGATGAAAATTAGAATGTGCCTCCGTGACCACAGACAGAAGCCTGTTCAGAATCTTAAACGCAGCAGCTCCAAAGCCGACCTTCCTGCGAGCTCAATTCTGTTGGAATTTCTGTAATTTCCTCTGGAAACTCCAGCTGTTCCACAGCACGCAGCTAATTTAAGTGTAAACGCCGTTAAATAGGAGCTAACCATTAGAATATTTTAAAAAGTATGCCGAGCATCCGATGTTTTAATCAAATAATTTGCTAATCACCCAGTATGGTGTGGCTTTTTCCATTCGCCTCTCAGTTTACTCAGTCCTCCCTGAGGTCTGCGCTCCTCCCCCTCCTCCCTCCTCCTCCTCTTCATCTACCTCCTTATTCTTTCTTTTTAAGGCGCCCCGGATCCTGTTCAGAAGTTTCTTCAGCCCCCAGTCACCCGGGATGATCTTGAACAAATTAAGCCCCTAATAACAGCAAAATTGTAAGAATTTTATGATTAAAATTGATATCCGCATCACAGATTTTGTTTACCGGTGGGTAATTAATTCTGCACATATGTTGGGAACATCTGTTGCCGTGACCCGCCATCGGAGCTGCGAAACCACTGCTGTGCGGTTTCCCCGCAGGTCATTAGCAGAGCTCTGAACGGAGCGCCTGCCTCCTGCCCTCAGCCCGGCCACTTTCTCCGGAGCCCCGAGCTTCTGCGGGCAAATTCCTCCCAGTGAGATGCCCTCCCCACCCGTGGGCATCCCTGGCCACCTCCTCTTCTCGCCCCACCGGGCTGAAAGCGAGAGGAGAGCAGCTACCTGTTTGGGGGCGGCAGGGGGGTGGGGGCGGCTGTGGCAGGTGCAGGAGGAAGTCTGCGCTGCCCACTGGGCTGCCTCGCTCCACCTTCACGCTGACTGGGATCCCACAGAAATCTGGATGCTTCCCACGTATGACTTCCCAGTATAACTGGTGAGAAACTGGCCTCAGGTTTCTAGGGTAACATGGCCAAGAGGCCCTTGTCTGGGCAGGAAGTAAAGATGGCAGAGGAAGTCTGGGAAGGGGCTTTGGCAGGTCTTAGGAGATGCCATTTGTTGGTTGGCATTAAGGCCATCGACGCAAAGGGGAGGCTTGTGGAGAAGGGAGACATGTGCCCCTCTGCCTGAGGTTCTACCCAAGGCCAGCACTCCCCCCAGCAGCTGTAGGGGCCACCGAGTAGCCGGAAAAGCAGAGATGAAACATCACAGAACCACAGGAACTTTTAAAGTAAATGGTGGTAGCAGAAGGGACTGTTGACTACTGACGGTGAATTCGAAAACTGGCACACGTTACACCCTCCCCCCCGTGTCCTAACACAGCACTTAGCGCACGTTCTTGTTCGTTGACCTGCCTGTTCCCACACCAGCACCGTGAAGGTCTTAAATACAGGGAATTTGCTCGCTCCTCCTAGTATCTAGCATCTTACTCCGCTAGCTGTCGCAGAGCAAATGCTCACGAGTGTGTGACGAATGAATGCAATGGTGTTACCGTCCTTTCACTACAATCCTGCACTAAGACGTTGTCATTTTCATTCTCCTGGTGAGGAAACTGAGGCCTGGAGGGCTCGGGCTGCCCTGCGCTCCAGCTCAGCCGTGTCTGTTCCCAGCATCTGTTCTTCCTCAACTGCAATGGAGCCCATGACCACAGCTCTGTTTACCGAGAAGCCTGGGGGATGCTCTCCCGGAATGGAGAAAGAGTGACAGTATCTAGTTAAATGATGGAGTTAGGCTTAGGGCGACGATTTTTTCAAAAGGCACGTATAGCAGTGAAGAGCGCAGATGTGAGAGTCTCGCCCAGATTTCATTCCTGATTCTGCCATCATCACGGGCAAGTACTTGACCTCTTGGAGCTGTAGTGTCCTTCCCCTGTGAAACGAGGATGCTACCGGTTTCCAGGGGCGGGGACTGCTGTGAGGACCACACAAGCAATGCATGGAAAGCACGGACCACACTTGCTCGTCAACTGTGCAAAAGAAGGACCTTTCTGTGTTAGTTTTAATAATCGCGGTAAACACATATCTTACACAACAAGTGCTACAGTGACATAGCCATGGTGGATGCGTTGTGTCAAACTGGTGAGGACAAAGGCTGCCAATAGGAAGGGTATTCTCTCTTTACCAGAAGATAAGAAAACCTGATGTGTAGCTTATGCTTATTCCTCAGGCCAGCGAGGCACTGGTGGGGAACAAAGGGTCCTTTCTGTCCAGGGCAGACGAACCCCTCTGCTCCCCAACATCCCACCAGGACCAAGCGCCAGTCACTATCCAGCAAAACCCCAAGAGCTCCAATCTGTCAGACAAGGGAAGAGCTCTACCTAGGAGCACTGTGTAGATGCAAAGTGCAAGGGTGCCTGATGGCGAGAAAGGGAAGAGGGGGAGACGCAGGGATTGGGGAGATGGCGGGAGACATTTACCGGAAACCCTCCACTTTCAAAGTCCTGATTTCCAGAGCCCGGCTAAGTTCAACAGAGATTCCCAACCTCGGTTTTGTTCAGACTGAGAGCTGCTCTAACCTCCTTCCATCAGAGAACCATCCAGAAACCTCTATTCAACACATGCTTTAGAGTAAAAGAACGTTTTTATGAATGCACACTTTTAAAAAAAATGAACCAAAACATAGGATTCTGGCTTACCTTGTAGACATGGTCGCCAAGCTGTGAACGAACTAAGTGGTTGTCAGGCATTATTTTTTAAATGAATAAATATTGCAAAAATGCCTCTTCAAAATAAGGTAGGAAAAAAGATTATGATAGCCTGCACTGTGGGTTCATGGTGAACGTGTCATGTCCCAAACTGATTTTCTTACCTTCTTCTCCAGTAGCAGTCTTGTCCACGCTGATTCATGGAGGTTCTTCTCTTCGGATTGTTCATCCTGTTTTCCTCGGGTGCTCCATCCAATCAGGAACTCCTGTGAGCTCCATTTTCACAATGTGCCTACTCTCACTCTACTTCCTTGGTCTTGGCCCCAAGTGATCACTTCTAACCTTTGACACTGTCTCCCCCACTAGAATGTAAGTATCTTTGGAGATGAAATTTTGTCTGTGTTGTTACGGGTATAGCTCTAGCATTTCAAAAAGCACATCGTGACTGTGTAACAAATGTTTGTTGAGTAAATGAATGAATGGCGTTCAGACTCACCTCTGTGCTTCGTGTCTTCATCTTGAGACATGGAACAGCAGTGACGATGTCAAAGGGTTGCTGGGGGGAATTAAATGAGATAATACATGTAAGGCACTTAGAATTTACCTTGTGCGCAGTAGATATGAAAACAATATTTTCGTTATTATACACGTTTGGGTATGCTATGGAATCGGCCTCCTTAAAAATTATTTTATGGGAGTTGTGTATGTTCCATGGGAAATACATGGTTTAACCTTTTACCTCAATTTGCATGAGGCAGCACCCTTTCATGAATAAGGAAACTGAGGCGCAGAGGTATGCAGACATGTAATTGGGGTTACAGAGTTGGAGTTGGGATGAAGAAGTGTTCTAAGCCTATTGGCTTCTAAGGTTTAGTCATGCCAAACACCATGTGAGACAGCAAAAGAGAAGGGGCAGGTGTCAGAAGAACATGGTCCCAGAAACGTCCTGTGATTGGCTCTCTGAAGGCAACGTGGCACCTCCCCAGTTGACATCTGGGATACACCGTGGGTCTGACTTCCAGAAATCTCCTCCCTCCATGTGTTTTGGTCCTGAATGTGCTGGAATTTTTTTTTTTTTGTGTTGAAACCAGGGAAGGAGAATGCAATGGTGCGGGAGAGAACTACACCTTCCAAACGCTGGTGACAGGCACATTAAGAAAGAAAAAGAAAAAAAACCCCAACCCAAAGCTGATACAGATGTAGTTGCTATGATAAATCACTTTTTAATCAGTCATAATTTCACATTAAGTGCCGAGTAAATGCCCTTTGTTTCATACTTAAGCTGTCAGCGAGGACCATCGGGAGGGCAGACTCGTGCCTGTCCGTGGAGCAGAGAAAAATCAATACTATTTTTAATTAAAGGCCGCACAGCCCAGCTTGGAG
Source organism: Myotis lucifugus (assembly GCF_000147115.1). Classification (NCBI taxonomy): domain Eukaryota; kingdom Metazoa; phylum Chordata; class Mammalia; order Chiroptera; family Vespertilionidae; genus Myotis; species Myotis lucifugus. Next base: position 1,225,856 of record NW_005871181.1, read on the forward strand.
ACAAGCAAATCTTCGTGTCAGTTCATCTCCCCTTTAAACTCGTGCTCAAGTTCGGTGCCGAAGTTAAGAGGCAGCCAAAGACAGGAACAGTGACGCAAATGCTTGGGAGGGGGGACGAGGGGGGAGGAAGTGGGGAGGCAGGTGGGTGAGGAAGACAGAGGAGGCCCTGGGAATGTGTGTGTCTCACTCAGCCAGGCCCCAGGGGACAAGGTAGGGGACGATGAAAGGCAGACACTGGCTTGGGCCGTAGACATAACCTTCTCACTTGCAGGAAACACAATCAGAGGACAGACACTTTTGTCAGTCTTTCTTTTTCCTTTTAAAAGTTTAGATTAGAAGCCCGCACAGAGCACCTTTAAAATGTTCCCTTTCATGTCATATTTTATTACTTTATCAGTGGTTCTCAACCTTCTGGCCCTTTAAATACAGTTCCTCATGTTGTGACCCAACCATAAAATGATTTTCGTTGCTACTTCATAACTGTAATGTTGCTACTGTGATGAATCGTAATGTAAATATCTGATATGCAGGATGGTCTGAGGCGACCCCTGTGAAAGGGTCGTTCGACCGCCAAAGGGGTCGCGACCCACAGGTTGAGAACCGCTGCTTGAGATGGTCTCCCTTTGCAGAGCAAGTGTCCAACAACAGTCTTTTTTTTAAAATCCTCACCCGAGGTTATTTTTCCGTTGATTTTTAGAGAGAATGGAAGAGAGAGGGAAAGAGAGAGAGAAATATCAATATGAGAGAACTACTCGTATATCAATTGGTTGCCTCCTGCATGAGCCCCAACCAGAGGCTGGGCCGGGGAGAAGCCTGCAACCCAGGTACGTGCCCTTGACCGGAACTGAACCCGGGACCCTTCAGTCCGCAGGCCGACGGTCTATCCACTGAGCCAAACTGGCCAGGGCAGCAAGACAGTCTTTTATAACCAATGACAGGAGAGAAATGCCTTCCCTTTGCTATACAGACAATACCTCGGAGATATTGCGGGCTGGGCTCCAGAACCCTGCAAGAAAGAAAGGATTTTTTGGTTTCCTGTGTATATAAACGTTAAGTGTGTTCTCTCCTGTTGTCTATCAACTGTGCAGTAGGGTTATATCTAAAAACACCAACGAACATGCTTTACCTAAAAAACACTTTATTGCTAAAAACTGCTAGCCATGGTTTGAACCTTCAGGGAGATGTGATCTTTTTGCGGGTGGAGGGTCTTACCTCAATGTTGATGGAAACACTGTCTTTGCAAAGTGCAAGAAAGCGAGGTGTGCCTGCAGGCTGTGGCTTAGAAGCCAGTCACCAGGCCAGCCCGCACTCAAGGAGGGGGTTACACAGGTTGTGAGTAAAAGGGGTCACACACATACACATGTATGAATATATTAAAAAAATGAGATTTCTGAAGCTTGAGCACCCAAATTGTATAGCTTATATAGCTTATATATTCTTGAGATTATTTGTCCTATGACAAATAAATTTGTCCCAATTTTGTTTATTCATGGCCCAACCAAAGAATTCTTTTTTTAAAAAAAAGTATATTTTATTGATTTTTTACAGAGAGGAAGGGAGAGGGATAGAGAGTTAGAAACATCGATGAGAGAGAAACATCGATCAGCTGCCTCCTGCACACCCCCCACTGGGGATGTGCCTGCAACCAAGGTACATGCCCTTGACCGGAATCGAACCTGGGACCCTTCAGTCCACAGGCCGACGCTCTATCCACTGAGCCAAACCGGTTAGGGCCCAAAGAATTCTTAATGGTAAAGTGCTGCTATGCGATTGATCCACAAATTATTATTCCCCATTGCCTATAAAATCCTCAAAACGTTTTAGCTTTGTCTGTGTTCTCCATTCAACACCAGCTCTAACTATCTATTCTTATAAATTATTTTTAGAGAGAGAGGAAAGGAGAGAGAGAGAGAGATCAATGTGAGAGGGAAACATCGATCAACTGCCTCCGCACCCTCCCTTCCCCACTGGGAATTGAGCCAGCAACCTGGGCCTGTGCCCTGACCAGGAATCGAACCAGCAACCCTCCACTGCACAGGATGATGCCCAACCAACTGAGCCACACCAGCCAGAGCTAATTGCCTATTCTTGCACATAGAACCTCCACTCTCTCCAAATCACAATATCCACTGTTTCTTATGTTATTCCTTTCCCACAGCTCTTTGCCAATATTTTACGAGTTCCTAAGATCCTATCCTCTTCAAATCCTACCCTCTTCTAAATTCATTCCCCCCCGCCCCCGTACAACTATGGATTAAGAAATTGCAGTACCGCTGAACAGCCATGAGAAATGGTTATATTTACTATTCACACCAGTTATTTGGAGATTGACCACACAAATGTTCAATTCCCATTTAGCCTACCATTTTTCTTTAACTTATGTCCTGTTCTCTTTTGTATTGCTCTTAGCAACGGCGCACAGCTGATTGTCACCATGTGTCTATTGATCTGTAGCGGAATGGATTGCATGGAACCCCAGACCGGCCTTTGACCCAAGAGGTGATTGGATCAACTCCAATTATCTTCACAGAGTTGGGAGAAGGGGTTGGGCGTAGGGGGTTATAATCGGTGAGGGTGAGAAGGGGGCGAACGCATGTGACCACTGGAAAGAATTATATGCCACTACTGGTTGGTGTGAGGCGTGTTTTATTAATAATTATGTAATGAAGTAAGACCTACTTCTAGGTTAAAAAACTCTCCTTAGTGGATTTCTTACAACCTTTCCTTTGCAATTACAGGATAAACAAGAAAGGCGTTTCAGAGGCTGTCGAGAGTAACTATCCCCTAACTTGGTAATACTCGGCTGGTTTGATTTTCTGATGAACACCAGCTCTACAGGGAAAGCAATTCATTGTAGACGCCACTGAGTTATTCCCCACTTGATTAAAAGTTCTTTGGAGCGCAGGGCTACGTTATTCACTTTTTAAAACAGACATTTTTTAGAACAGTTTTAGATTTACAGAAAAACTGAGACGATAGACAGTACAGAGAATTGCCATATAACCAAACGCCCAGTTTTCCCTGTTCCTAACATCTTATAATGGGATGGTTCATTTGCTACCAAGAACGGACCAATATTTATACCTTATCATTAACCTAAGTCTGTGGTGGGCAAACCTCGGCTCGCGAGCCACATGAGGCTCTTTGGCCCCTTGAGTGTGGCTCTTCCACAAAATACCAACTTCTGCACATGGGCCACGAAGTTTCAATCACATTGTACGTGCATGCCCCCACGTGGTGCAGTGGGGCCTTGACTTATGAGTTTAATTCGTTCTGAGACCAAGCTCGTTAAGGAGCTCCTTAACTCAAATTACTCTGTCAACTCAATGCAAAAAATCAGCTGAGAGACAGCTGGTATCTCAAAAAACTCCTTAGTTGGGACACTCGTAAGTCAAGGCCCCACTGTATTTTGTGGAAGAGCCTCACTCAAGGGGCCAAAGAGCCGAATGTGGCTCGCGAGCCGCAGTTTGCCAACCACTGACCTAAGCCCATAGTTTAAGTCTTCAGTTTTGTTTTGTTTTTTTTTAAAATATATTTTATTGATTTTTTACAGAGAGGAAGGGAGAGAGATAGAGAGTGAGAAACATCGAAGAGAGAGAAACATCGAAGAGAGAGAAACATCGATCAGCTGCCTCCTGCACACCCCCTACTGGGGATGCGCCCGCAACCAAGGTACATGCCCTTGACCGGAATCGAACCCGGGACCCTTCAGTCCCCAGGCCGACGCTCCATCCACTGAGCCAAACCTATCAGGGCTAAGTCTTCAGTTTTACCTGCCGCCCTTTTTCTCTTCCAGGGCCCCACCGAGGACAGCATGTGTCATTTACTCCCATGTGTCCTGAGGTTCCCTGAGGCTGTGACAGTCTCTCAGACTGTCTTTGTTTGTGTTGGCCTTGACAGTGTTGACCTCGGTAGTATTGAGAAGTTCTGGGCAGGACTCTGTAGGGTTCCCACCTGTCAGAATTTATCTGTTTCTCTCACGATTAGATGGGGGCTCTGGGTTTGCAGGAGATGGATCAAGGGGCGAAGTGTCACTTTCATCACCTCCCATCAAGGGTACATACTGTCAACACGTCACTAGCAACGTTGACATCGTAGCTGGGTTGGCCGAGGGAGTGTATGTATGTCAGGTTCTCCACTGGGAAACTGGTCTCCTCCTCCCCACTTCCCTCCACTTTCCTGACTGTTTTCTTTGGAAGGAAGTCACTAGGCACCACCCACTCTTAAAGGAATGGAGAGTGTATGCTCTAAGTCTTGATGAGGGCGAATCTCCATAAATTACTTGGAATTCTGCTACATAGGATATTAATATCAGAATGGGCTCCTGGATACTTAGATATTTATTTTATACCTCGGGTTCCAATCCTATAGTACAGGGGTCCTCAAACTTTTTAAACAGGGGGCCAGTTCACTGTCCCTCAGACCGTTGGAGGGCCAGATTATAGTTTAAAAAAAAACAAAACTATGAACAAATTCCTATGCACACTGCACATCTTATTTTGAAGGAAAAAAACAAAACGGGAACAAATACAATATTTGTATTTGCATGTGGCCCACGGGCCGTAGTTTGAGGACCCCTGCTATAATACTTTGTTTTGTGCCAGCTTTGACCACTGGGTTCTCTTGGCTACTGTACCCCTTTTATATGCCCCATTACTTTGTTGTTTTGAGCATTTTCGTACTTTCTCCTAGTATCTCAATTAACGATTTGTTAAACGAATGTAGGATGTGTTGAATTAGCGAGAAGCCTATTTTGCTATCGTAATTATCCACAGTCGTTATTTATCCACAGTTCAACTTGCAAAGAAACTCACGCCCCCGAATTATCTAGGTTTCCCCTCCTGAACATTTCTCCCTCTGCAGTTCAGCTACTGACAAGAATTCGAGAGGCATTTCAGCAATATTGTTGTGTATTTGCCGAATCCTGAGGGCCTTCTGAAATTTAAAGAGCGTAAAAGCAAAACTCTCAGAGCTCCAATGACTGCACGGCCCAGCAGGAGACAGGAGCCTGGGTTTCTGTTTCTCACTTTGGCCCTGCTCTCCCAGCTGCCACAGCCAAGGCCAAGGTAAAAAAAAGACGCTGACCCGGGGGTGCCCACAGCCAGCGGAGGCCAGCAGGAGCCTGGGCAGGTGGGCCGGGCGGGTGCCTTGGGTCAACACAATTTACTCCCCCGCCCTCCCCCCTTCAGACAGTGCGTTTCCAGGGAGTTTCTGCCTCTTGATCTCCTCTCTGATCTAATGCAATTGTCCACCGGCAGAAGCGCTGTGAGGTGCAGAATAAAGTAATGAGGCTAATCTGATTTGCCCTCCGCCCTCTCCCTTAAGATCTACATGTCTTTATTGTATTAGGTTCCTAATGAGATTCTCTGTCTGCACCCGGCAAGGGACCCGGGGAACTGGGGGAGCCGTGGGGTGGGGGTGGGGGGTCCGTCTCAGGAGACATCCCCCCATTTACATCCCGTCTTTAATGGGCACGGACCTGCCTGCCCTTGAGTCATAAGGGGACCCTATGTCCCTTCCTGGGCCATCCCATCGCCACTGCCACAGAGAGGTTGAGTACAGTCAGGTGTGGGCTTTTCAATTCCCCGGGAAGAAACGGGACTAAAGGTTAGTTCACGGAAAGAGCCCCAAGTAGGTATTCAGCCTCAAATCACGTTTCAGAACGAGATCTGCTCTTGTGCGGAAGGGCTCGCTTTTCTATTTTGCCATCAGCGGCTGGAAACAGTGAGCAACAAAAATAATGTTTCAATGGACCCTCCCAAAAGGCACCACGTTGCCTGAATCATGTCCGTTGCCCTGAGGTGGTTCCATGGATTCTAGAACAGTCCTGGCCTAACCCTGGCTGGCGAGGGGCCGATGAAGAGAGCCATAAACTGAAACTGACCCCGGAGAACCCCAGCCCTTTGCATACCAGCTTGTTCATTTCCTCCGCTCTCCCCATCACCCAGGAGAGATTTACATCATTTCACAAACGTCCATTTACCCAGCCTCTCATTATATTCCAGAACTTTTCAGTTACCGACATCACCTTCCCCTGTCTTCCAGACACAACACATTCGACCCACCTGTCTCTAATAACACGTAATAACACGCACGATTTTGCCTTTTTTTAGTCCAAAAGCTGCTTTTGAACTGATGCCAGACTTTGCTGAGACCTCGGGCGTCATGAATACCATGCACTTATTTATACAGTTTGCTGAATTATTTTTTTAAAATATATTTTATTGACTTTTTACAGAGAGGAAGGGAGAGGGATAGAGAGTTAGAAACATCGATGAGAGAGAAACATCGATCAGCTGCCTCCTGCACACCCCCTCCTGGGGATGTGCCCGCAACCCAGGTACATGCCCTTGACGGGAATCGAACCTGGGACCCTTCAGTCAGCAGGCCGACGCTCTATCCACTGAGCCAAACCAGTTAGGGCTGCTGAATTATTTTAAAACCCGGCAGGGGACAGGGCAAACATCGGTAACTCACAATTTGCAAGTCTCTTTCTCCAACATAAAAGGGTTTTTGACCGTTTCAGAAAAATGGGGGAAGAGAAAGAGAGAGAGAGAGAGAGAGAGAGAGAGAGAAAGAGAGAGAGAGAGAGAAAGAGAGACTGCTACCCAAAGACTCTGTAAATGCAAACATTTCTCCATTTGCTTAGGTTTCTCTTGGATCCTGAAATCATGGAGGAAAGGAAAGGCGAGGTGACTGGCATCCCCGAGACCTTTCTGGTGGGAAGGGGGCGGCTTATATCTACTCTCAGGCCCCTAAGAGGCACCTCTGGGCTTTGGTTGGGCCCTCCGTGGACGGGCGTCCGTGTCAGGGAAGCGCCATACATAATTCACCAGGAGAGCCCCGGAGCTGAGGAGGGGGCGGAATTACCTGTCACTTCCAGCCGAGGGGTTCCCTCCGGGTCAAGGTGGAAAGCACCTGTAAACCCGGGCCGGCGAGGAGGAGCCGCATTTAAATGTCAGCAACGCTTCCCAGCTGCTGCGAATGCCGGCTGGCTATTTGCCTACCTCTCCGCAAGGCCAATTAACAGAAATCAGAGCCAGGTTGTTGCCTCAATGATCAGAGAGCACTTGGCTTGTTTATGCAAAATCAATGGATGCTCAGAGCCTCCCTGCCTTCCTGGGCTGGGGGTCCTGGCGTGGACCATCGCAGGGTACAGTGAGCACAGACACACCTCCTCTGACCCAGGAGAGAACAGCGGGGTGGGGGTGGGGGTGGGGGTGGGGGGCTGGTCCCAGGCAGACTCGGACTTCGCAGCTCAGTTGAGGCAAGGCAGGTGCCATCTGGCTGTCATTAGCTGCTGATCACGCTTCTTTCCTTGATGGACTCGTGATGGATCGACAGGTGAAGTGAGCCACATACTGCCGGAGCCAGGGAGCTGGGGAGAGGTTGCCCCACCTCTGGAGTTTTGGGGAACCTGTTTGAGGCGTCACGCATGGATTTATCATCTCTAGGTTTATCACCTGTATTTCAGGAGCTTTGTTTTTGAAACGACCGGATACAAAACAAGAACGTAACATAAAAACACAGACCCACCATTCATACAGATGGGTTTGGGGCTGGGGGTGGGGGCAGAGAACACTCCCTTTAAGAGATCTTTTTGTTGTTTTTATTTTGTTAATCTTTTCCCAAGGATAGTTTTCCATCGATTTTTTTTTAAGAGAGACTAGAAAAGAGAGGGAAAGACAGAGAGAAACATGGATGTGAGAGAAACACATCGATTGGTTGCCTCCTGCATGAGCCCCTACCAGGGCCCCAGGGAGCCTGCAACCACGGTACATGCCCTTGGTCGGAATCAAACCTGGGACCTTTGGTCTAGCAGGCCAGCGCTCTATCCACTGAGCCACACCGGCAGGAGAGATTTCCTAGGTTGAATTCTGAGAGCAGTGAGAGAAGGCTAGTTGGATAGTAGTTTTAACTCCTCTGTCGTTTTACAATTTCTCCTCGGTTACGAAGCAAATCTGTAGTTTCAAGGAAAGAACCGAGTTTCCTAAGTTGTTTATTTCAGGGGCGAATCCTTAAGATTTCTGAGGTGTTTGCAGAGAGAAGACTGTTTCGTTCTATTTAAACACTTTAATGGAATGTGTTAGTCAAATGAATACAATGGAAATTCAGGATCGGCTCTGCGGTGTCTGAGAGGCCCATTGTGTTTGGTGACGCTTCTCCTTTGCTTGGGAAAACCAGCCGAATGGGGTTCCTTCGCTCTAAGCCACCTGTGTGCTGACGACACCCCATTTCTGTCTCCTCCTGGGATGCCTCTCCTGAGCTCCAGGCTCACAGAGCCAACTGTCGATGGCGTGGAAACCCACATTTCAAGTTCAATTGGAAAAGGAATTTGTATTTGGACCTCCTGGTTTCCTCTCCCAATCCTGTCCTTCCCGCAGCCTTCCTCATCAGCGATAGCAGCGAGTCCACCTTTCCAAGTGACCAACCCCAGGACCTCGAGGCATCCTTGACCTCTCTCTCCTCTCCCTCTCTCCATCCCCTCTGTTACCTTTCATTCCAGAAACACTCAGGATCCGGTCAGTTTGCACCAACTCAACCACTGCCACCTGGTGCAAGCCACCTCGTCTCTCCGTGGGCTGCTATCAGCGGTTCTCAACCTGTGGGTCGCGACCCCTTTGGCGGTCGAACGACCCTTTCACAGGGGTCGCCTCAGACCATCCTGCATATCAGATATTTACATGACGATTCATAACAGTAGCAACATTACAGTGACGAAGGAGCAGCGAAAATAATTTTATGGTTGGGTCACAACCTGAGGAACTGTATTTAAAGGGCCAGAAGGTTGAGAACCACTGGCTGCTATGGTCTCCTGATTGGGTTTCCTCTTTTACCCGCCCCCTCCCCCCTGCAATGCATGCACCCAAACCATATCCTCTCTCTTCACCCTTTTAAGGGTGAGTGTGATCATGCTGCTCCTCCATGGGAGCCTCCAACAGCACTGCTTCTCACAGAGTGAAGCCAGGTTCTTCCATTTGTCCAGGATCCCACCAGACCCGCCTGCCTTACCCCTTGGCCTCACCTCCCACTGCTCTCCCTCTGGAGCCCCCAGGCCGGTCATATCTCCTCTTGTTCGTGGACGGCACCGGCACAGGGATTTGAGCCTCACATGGCTCTCCCCACAGGGAGCCCCAGGGTTCACCTCTCAGCTCCTTTAAGACTGCCCGGCCGATGTGGCTTAGGGGTTGAGCATTGACCTATGAACCAGGAGATCGAGGTTCAATTCCCGCTCAGGGCACATGCCCGGGTTGTGGTCTCAATCCCCAGTTGGGGGCGTGTAGGAGGCAGCTGATCAGTGATTCTCTCTCATCATTGATGTTTCTCTCTCCCTCTCCCTTCCTCTCTCTGAAATCAATCTAGAGAGAGAGAGACTTTGCTCAAACATGACCTTGTTAGAGAAGCCCTCTTCTCTGTTTCTCTTCTCTGCTTCACTTTTCTCTGCAGCGCCTAGAATGACCTAATATAAGTTACAATGAAATCAGGAGTTTTGCCTATTCACCGCTCTACCCCCAGGACTGCCGGAGCCTGGGATGGAGTAGTATTCAATAAACAATTGCTGAGTGAACAAATGCATTTTCTAAAGCCAGGGTAGAGCTGTGACCTGATCATGTCCATGGTCTATACTCTTTTGAAAATATTTCCAAAATTTCTGCGTGTCAGCATTGTGAAAAACCCTAACTTAACTCTGGTGCCGTGTCACACATAGAAATTTTTTGATATTTGCAACCATAGTGAAACAAAGACATATTTTTGATATTTATTTTATATATTTAAATGCCATTTAACAAAGAAAAATCAACCAAAAAAAATGAGTTCAGAGGTGACACGCGTGTCATAGATTCGCCATCACTGGTTTATACTCTTTTGAATATATTTCTAAGATTTACTTTCAATGTAGGTAAAGTAAAATGGAACAGTTGTCTGCATCTGACAAATGCATAGTCGTGTAAGCCGTACTTCAATCAAGACACAGAATAATTTCATCCTCCTCCCCCAAATGCCTCCTGTTCTCTCTTTCTGGTTAACCCCTTGCCCCATCTTTAACCCCTGGCAACCATTTATCTGTTCTCCATGGGATAGTTTTGCCTTTTCCAGAATGTCATATAAATGTCACCATACTGCATGTCGCCTGGTAGGCCTGACTTCTTTCTCTTGACAGAAAGCATTTGCGCTTCAGCCACGTCATTGGGCCTAAGGGTTTGTCCTGTGTTATTCCTGAGTAGTATTCCATTTATGTATCTACCCGTTTGAATTTGATGTATTTCTGGGAGACCATGAATAAAGGGAATGTGCCGTCAAGTTGCACATCACAAACACAAGCTTCTAGGAAAAACATACACTTTTGTAGAACTAAATTTAGTCATTTATTTTTGAACGACGCATGGAAAAAGGCCTGAAGAAAATATACCAAACATATTAATAGTGGCTGTCTTTATGAGTAACTTCCTTTCCTTTCCCCCCTATTTTTATTTGTCTAGTTTATTTATTTATTTTTAAATAAAGGGCTCTTATCAAGAAAAAATTTATTTTGAAGAAGGCATTTTTTACATGGATATTAAAATAGCTGGGGAATATAACTTGAAAGAAATGAAAATATACTTTTAATTCCTTTTGATTTAGGCGGTATTAAATAATCTTAGTGACACTTTTCGTGAGGAATGAGAAAAAAATTGGGTTCAGCAAAAAGTTTACTTAACCCCAAAGGAGGAAGAGGGGCTCACTTGCAGATTATGATTTACAATTCTTTTCCGTCACGATTTGTCTATACCTGCCACCAAGAAGGCTGCTGCTTCTTTAAGAAGTGAGGGTCTCCACACCGCGTATGAAGTAATAGATCACCTATAAATAGGCTGCTCGCTCTCCGTGCAGATGCCATCATTACTAACTACTTTCAGGCTCTTTGAGAGCTAACTAATTCCGTGATGCATCATTGAGCATCTAGTTGCTTCATAGCAGATGGTTTCAGGGGTCCATCTGCTCTCAGCAATGTTGTCAACAAGCCCCCTTCACCTTCACCAAAAGGTTCGGAAGCATCAGAAGATTCATTCTCCACCACAGGTGCGCTTCCTTGGCTCCCCTCTATGAAGAAGGGGCCCCTGTCTGTTTTTAAAATATTTAATTTTCCAAAAGAAAGGAGATGCGGGTCTATGTAAGTATAAGTATTCTTGGGCCCTAGCTGGTTTGGCTCAGTGGATAGAACTTGGTGGTCCCAGGTTCAATTCTGGTCAAGGGCACATGCCTGGGTTGCAGGCTCGGTCCCCAGTAAGTGTGTGGGGGGGGGGGGGGCGTGCAGAAGGGAGCCAATCAATGATTCTCTCTCATCATTGATGTTTCTATCTCTCTCCTTCTTTCCTCTCTGAAATCAATAATATATATTTATTCTTGGGAATGCCAGGGAAACACATGAGAGGGTATCTTAACTTAAAGAATTTGTAAGCTTACCTAAGTTAGGGAGAGAGAGAGAGAGAGAGAGAGAGAGAGAGAACGAACAATGAAGTGTTTGCTTTCCTGGGCTGACTATGTTAAAAATGTTATACTAGGCTGTCCACTTTGTTCCATTACTCCCATCCCAGCTTATTTAGGGTTTTCTGGGGGAAAGAATGCCTTCTCCCTGCCTTTGATGCCATTTGGGGGTCCCCTGGGCAGGGGCAGGATGGACACATGAAATGCACCGCGGAGCTCCAACTAAATCCACGTGGGTAAGAGCAGACTGAATACGGGACCCGCATGCTGAGGAGACCCAGCGGTAAGGCTGTGGGGGCCCAGCGCGTTTGATTCCAGAAATCCCCAGTGCTCCGTTACCTCAGTGGTGGCTGAAATCTGCGATCAGGCCGCTGGAGAGACGGGATGGCAGCACACGGTGAACGAGACAAGGACAGCGGCTGCTCTTGAAATGTAGGTTTTCTTTTCCGCGTTGGAAAATGAGGAGGAAAGACACAGTTGGTGGTGAGGAAGCACCATTAGTAGAGGAGTTTTAAAGGACCACAAGGAACCCAGAGCCCATTTGTTTGGATTGAGTCAATGGACACTCCCAACCCGATACATCAAATGTGGATGCAACACCAGGCACTATACAAATATCTTTCAGATATTTAAGAAATTGATGTATTGATTTGAGAGAGAGAGAAAGAGAGAGAGAGAGAGAGAGAGATTTTATTCCACCTACTTATGCATTCATTGGTGGATTCTTGTATGTGCCCTGACCCGGGATCAACCCGCAACTTGGCATATTGGGACGATGCTCTAACCAACTGAGCCACCCGGTCAGGGCATCGTTCAGATATTGGTTCATTAGAGAGATGTCACTTTGTCACCAATTTTTCAGCAAGGGAACTGGGAGGAGCCTGCCTTTTCGGAGAACAGTGTAAATACCGACTGTTGTTCTCTCTGCAGCCACAAGAGAGCGCTGGAGAGGAGCGTGCTCTGAGTTTTATGTACAAGTGGCCCTATTTCAATTGGACTTTCAAAAAGAAACGCGGGGATTGAGATTAGGACATGAAAGAAAATTACCGAAGCTTTCCGAGTTATATTTCAGAGAGCTGTTTGAAGGCAATTTATTACCTTCTTTTTTTTAAAAAAAAAAAAAGAGCAAAAAACAGTAGGAAAAGAAATAAGACTGGCTCATTGAAATAATGGCACTTACTCGAGGCAATTGTCATTGCTGATGGCTCTAGTCTTATATTAGACCATTCATTTTTAATAGGCGTTTATGAAGTACTTACTAGGTGCCCAGAACTAGACAAGGTTTACAGTAGAGACCTAATTTCAGCCTCCAGGATCTTTCTAGTTCCTAAGGTGAAGCTCCTGTGCTAAAGGGTGTGTGTCAGAGGTGAATGATTTATGACGAATCCCAACACTCAAGGAGTGGCCTGCGTTAGAGACGGGCGGGAACGCGCGTTCCTGATACTGCCATCAATGTCATCTTGATGATCCTGTCAAGAACATCCAGTGAAATTGACTTTACCATCACTCCTGCTTTTGCTGTGAAAGCAGAAATACTCCAGACATGTTTGCTGTGGCTTTGAAAGCTTTAGAATCTCTTTTCATCCCATTTTTTCCTTTAGGGAGTCATTGAATACTCAAGCATGCTCAGCGCTTGAGTATTCAATTGCTTTATGAATGGGAGGAAAGGATTTTGATTTACGTGGTATTAAATAATCAAGCATTCTTCCAGTGATTTTAACAAATATTGTGAAATGGTGTGATCTCAAACACTATTTTTTAATTACCTGTGGATGGCGCTATTGAGTCATCTATCCATTGCCTGTGGCTCTGTAGGGTGGCAGGTGTGAAAGGTTATGGCAGGAAACAGGTTATGACCAAAGCAATGGTTTCAATTTTTTTTAAAAGCAGCCCATCCCTGTTTTCAAATGAAACCTTATGTAGGACCCCGATATATCAACCTGGTAAAATAGGAGCTGTTTTCGCTCAGCCCCCAAATTCCTTAGTTCCCTGCCCCCCACATTTCCCAAGAAATCCAAGTGCCACCCAGCAAGTTTTCTGCCTGGTGTCAAAACGGATGGGTCTAAATTTCTCACTTTCAATCAATGTCTTTGGATGTCCAGACCAACATGGGGCAGGTGATGGTCATATTTGGGTATCGACCTACTTCTCTCTTTGTAACCAGACCTGTATTTTATTGTTATTTTTATTTTATTTGTATTTTATTGAATAATTGATGGTATCTTGCAGCATCTCTACTAAAATATTCTGTCAGTGCTGTCACTAGCATGCAATCTGTTTACACAGTACTCAAAAATGTGTCCAAAAATGACTTCAAGCTTTCTAAAATTAATATATTCTCTTTATAACATTTGTACATAATGACTCAGACGTTTGTACCTTTGAATTCAAGAAAAAAAAACATAAGAAAACAAATTTTCTTATAACTTTAAGTAGAGAGAGAAGCCATTTAATTAAAGGCCATTGTCCGTAAATCTTAGTGTCAGGCAAGTGTATCAGTCCCTTAAGGCTGCTATAACAAGCACCCCCAACTAGGCGACTTCAGCAACAGAAATGCACTGTCTCACAGCTCTGGAGGCTGGAGGTCTGAGATCTGAGATCAGGTGTCCACAGGGTTGGTTCCTGCCTAGGGTTGTGAGGGCCAGTCTGTTCCTTACCTCCCCTTACCCCACTCCAGCTTCCAGTGGCTTCCTGGTGAGCTGTGGTGTGCCTTGGTTTGCAGAAGAAGTGCCTTGAGCTCTCCTCTATCTTCACATAGAACTCTCCCTCTGTGCACGTTTGCCTCGGTGTTCACATTTGCCCTTTTTATAAAGATCCCAGTCATCCCAACCTAATGATCTCATTGTAACTTGACTTGGATCTGCGATGGTCCTATTTCCAAATAAGGTCACGTTCACAGGTAGCGCTTCAATGTCTTTGGGGCGGGGGTACAATTCAACCCATAAGACAGGTCCTATCTTACTGCTGTTCTGAAATATGTGCATCACTCTATGCGTGTCCCTACCTGCCTAGGTCAAGGCCACGGCAGGTTCACGGAGTCACCTTGGGTGTGACAGCAGTATTCATTGATCTAAATCATTCAATAATGTCCCAAGACACTTACTAGGTTGCCTAACAACGAGTTACAAAATATTCATAGAAATGAGAAATGTATAGAACGAGGCCTAGAATTCTTACCAAAAGGGAGGCTATATGTTGCCATAAATAGTTTTACTGATTTGTCACAAAATGAGGCAAAGAAAAATGCTTGCATGAATTTAGGGCCCTGAAACAAAATCTACCTTTTGGCCAACCCAAACTATGAGCATGTATGCATTAATCATGATTTCTAAATAATCTAGCTTTAGCTTTGCAAAACATAAGGTTTCCTCCAGCTGATGTCTCAAATAACAATACATAATTGTATTTCCAAAGCTATAAAACATGTCATATGCAAATTAGTGCATTACTATTGATAAAAAAATTGTAATTATAGATAAAAATAAATTTTCCCTAAATAAAATTGATAATTTTGAACTTCTTTGGAGTAATTAACTACAAATTTGAAGGTTATTAGTGGAAAAAAAACACACACGTGCCCTTTCAATAAAAAACCTCACTGCCAACAAATGGCTGACCTACATTTGCAAAATTACTAAATGACAGTGATTAAATCGAAGGCAATTTAAATATTTTATTGCAACAGGAAATTGCCCTTCTTTCTATGTTTACTTAGTGGCACTAGGGGCTTGTTTAAGCTTTTGGCTCTTTACTCTTTAAAATGTGCTGTGTTTTGTTGTCTTAGAATAAGGAACAAGAAGACTATGCACAGCAAAGCTAAAACAAGACTTTCTTCACTCAAAACGAAACCTGATTCGGTCAGGGTGTACATTCCAAACTGTGAAAGCCGACCGCCCACAGACCCGCATTGTCATAAGGCTGACCTGCTTTCTGTTTGAGGATTTTATTTGGGCCTGTGGAGTCGCCTGGCGTGTACAACTAAAGTCTGGGTCACCCGGCAACTTCCTTCAAAGGCATGGCCTGGACCCGGGAGCAGGTTTTTATCTCACAAAACCTTCTCCCTCGTCCCTGTTCCACCGCATTTACACACAGTGAATGTCCAATAAGGCCTGACTGGCACCGCTTTCCCTCTTGACACCCCCAGTCTCCCCACATTAGCTCCGATGGGAGCGGAGTCGGTTACATCTCAGTCTGCGGAGCCCCCTGGCCTGGGTGACACGGCCCAGGAGCCCTCGGGTCTCTCCTCTCAAAGACACAGCAAAGCAAACATGCCAAGGGGCGCCTGTGAAAAGGTGGGATGTCATCGCTGCGGAAAAGCAGTCACAGTGTGACAGGTCCGCTACCCGATCTCTGAGACGGCGCAGGCCGTGCAAAAGCTCCCGTGGCAAGAACAGCTGCCTCTTGGAATCAGGGTCCCCGTGTTTGCAATACCAGGGGAAGGGCTGATTCAGCTTTTCATTCTTCCCGGCAAACGCACGCAGACAGACGTCTAAGTTGGAACCACACAGAACGCATCATCTTAATTATTGTCTAGTGGTACAGACAGGCGAGCTCAGGAAGAGGGAGAAGTCACTTTGGAGGCCAGCTCCCTTTCCAGAAACTGTAACAACCATGAAGTGCCTTCTTTATGCCAAACACAACCCTTAGTGAGCGGAGGTAAACAGGCATCCCGAACGGATATGATAAAGCGAACAGACTCTGAAAAAAATCTCCGGCTGCTACCGATCTTCAGAAGTATCTTCTCTCTCTTTCTAATGAGTGTGTCTCTGAAACTCGATAGTTTTCATTATAAAAATTATGAAAAAGGGTAGCGATGCCTCAAGGTTTAATTGAAGAGCTGTTGTGGAGGCTGAATTATCCCAGGAGCTGTATCAAATCCTATTTCAAATAAAACAAACGACAGATGAATTCTGATTCTGCATCAAATCAGACATGTAAAAATATTTTAGTGGATAACTTACTCTCTTTTCTAAAAACCACTTGTCATATAATTGAAAGATTTTCATCTAGATGCCATCTATTGAACTAAAAGAAGTAGGGTGGGTGTCCCCTTCTCTCCCACCGTTTAGACGCGCATATTCGCAAATTATCAAAAGGAAATATTTTAAATAATTAAAAATAAAAATATAGTCCATCAGGTTCATAAATTTAGAATAAATTTCAAAGGGCTGCTATTAGCTTTACACATATTTACTTTTTAATAATCTCATGGAAAAAATATTAGCAAAAAAGGAATGGTGAAGATATAAATTGGTGCATGCTTTTAATCAATAATCATTCAAAAAATATTTTCTAAAAAAAAGGAGACATATGTAATACTTTAAGCAATAAAACAATAAAAAAATATTTTCTAAAACAAAAGAAATTTCTCTCTTGAACAAGTATAGGATCACATCCAGAGAATTCCTGACTATTGAAAAGAGAAGCATAATAAATTTTATCTTTACTATATAGCTAGTTGAATTTTTAAAATCATTTTGTCATAAATTATTATTTTATAACAATCATATGATATTATAGGACTGAATCACCAACCTCCTAAAACCACTTTCTTTCCCACTGGGTGTAACATAATTTTGATTTTAATAAAATTTGAAAAATATTTGACAGTTAAATTGTTAACGTGCTTTTATGCTTCCTTTTACAGAGCGGCAGGCATTGCTACAGAGAAGATGGCTCTAGTCTTAATTCACGACTATTTTGACGACTTAAAATAGTCAGTGCGTTAGCTTTAAGAAATAAGAAGCTCAGATTCTCTAAGATTGCAAACACTAAAATGATGTGTGCTGTTTTTCTCTCGAATGAACATATTTTAAAGTTTAGAATCCTTGTAGAAATGCTTGCCCAGATACAAATGCTGAAAACCAACAGGGAGGGGGGTGAGCAGCAGAGGGGGGGGGGGAGGACTGAGGGAGCTCTGTTTTCCTTGCTCTTTATTACTTGTGAAATGCTGTCCACCTTTTAGTAACCATCACTCCAGGTCTCCAATAGTTTGGCGCAACAGCCTTTGAAACCCTATCACCTCGATTTTTTTTTTTTTTTAAAGGGTGCGCTTCCCTGGCCTGGCTGGGCTGTGCCATTATGTCCTCTGCCTTCCCAGGTAAGGAAATTACTTTTAGCAGGTCATCGTGAAGACGGGATTATTACATAATTGGAAGGAGCATGTTCCATTTCTCGGGAACCAGCCGGTATTACCGGGGCGTGCGGGTGGGTGTCCCCTTCTCTCCCACCGTTTAGACGCGCGCCCTGTGTTCCTTTTGGGGGAAAAGACGCACGACTTCTCGGCGCCTCATTTCGCCTCCAATTTAATGAAGTTGTTAAAGTAGCAAGACTGACAGGTTAATTATCCTTTATAAAAGGGGGACAAATTGAACTGTGTCTTTCCATCATCTTTTGATAGATCAAGAAGCTCAGGGGTGCACAGATGTGGCTCTGGCGAATAGAGCTGCGAAGTCAGCCTGCAACCCCGCCCTGACCCCGCTCTGCCCACTGGGGCCTCCCTAGATTGCACTTGGCTTTTTTTGTTTCACATTCAACAGATCCCACTTTATTATAAATTCAGAAGGATTTTTCCCCTCCCTCCCTTCCTCCCTCCATATGTTGGCTGACAGCTCCCGTGAAATAACTGATGGCTAAATTTAAACTCTGATGAAAATTAACCCAAGTGTTAAATGCAAACAGGAGCCGCTTGGAAGAGAAAAAGAGTTATCATGGGCGATGCCAAACGGTGGAAAACGTGTGTAGATTAATAGAGCCTCGCTGGTGACAGGCCGTCAGGCGGGTTGACGGCTCTCGCCGGCGTGCTGGTCCCACGCAAGTTGGCCAGAGGGCAGCCCGGACAAGTCCTGCTTTTCAAAAAGACCGCGGGAAGCTTGACAGGAACGCTAACTAGATCATCGAAAGTTCATGGTCAAAGAAGAGATTTTTTTTTTCCTCTTCTTTTTCTGCAGAGCTTTGCACTAAAGACTGTTTGCAGACAGGAGAGCCACACATGAGATATCAAATTGCAAGTGCAGCAAAAAAAAAAAAAAAAATCAGAAGAGAGAACTAGTGTTGTGTGATAAAAAACAACAACAAGAACTAGCAAATGTGCCGCTGATTCAAAGTGCATATGGAGAAGGTGGTTTGGTTAAAAATCATAAGCTTTTGACTGGAAACATTTCCTTCTTGGAGAATAATGCTTCTCTTCCTTTAGGCATTTTCACAGACATTACATTTGTATTTTATTTTTCAGATTAAAATATGTAATTTTAGTGAAGCTCATTGAAAGGAAATAGAAATCTCATCAAATATACTGGTAATTCTGTTTCCTATTATGGTGTACAAGTGACATGCATAAGACTCTAAGAAAAAAGTTGAACAGGCCATTCATTGTTCTCCATGAAGAAGGCAATATTTTGCTTCTCTAACGAGATAACATTAATAATGTACTATTTTAGCTGAATGTTAGCAGGATACAATAAGTAGATCACTGAATCGTGAAGCAGAAAAACTGCTTGAGACCAGGCTCAGTGACCTAACAGACCCATGACTGTGAACGTATGAGCGAGCCTCAGTTTGCTCCTTTGTAAAGTGGGTGTGATAGTAACGAGATCAAATGAGATTCGGAAGTTGAAAGCTCACCTTTCACCAAGCGAAGCAAAGGAAACTGTGGACACCAAGGAATGGCCCTGAGTGTGGGACAGTGGGAAGGACCTGAGATTGAGAGTCAGAAACCAGAGTCCAGTCTAGGCCTGTTGCTCCTTGGTCACTAGCAAACAGGATGTCTCTCTCTCTCTCTCTCTCTCGCTCTCTCTCTCTCTCTCTCTCTCCAAGATGATCCTGAGCAATGAGCATGATGATGCATAGAAAATGCCCTTTTTGTAAATTGCAACTTTCGGTCCAGTGATTAATTCTTATTTTGTTGCCCCTCCGTCCTTCACCTGCTTAAACCTGCCCATCAAATGAAGGTGGACTCAAAGCCCGCCTTTCTCACCGCCCAGTGCTCCGACCTGGGTTAGGCCTTCCACGTATGAGTTTGGGAGGGGGTGCAATTCCATCCATGACCGTCTCAAGCGAGGCAAGCCCTGCTTCCAGCTCCAGCCAGTGGCAGAGCAGGTGTGCAGAGGCCGCCGGAGTGGCCAGGCCAGGGTGGGGTCAGCATGCACCTCGGTGGCCCTGCCACTCAGATGTGACTACTTCTCAAACCAATTGCTACTTTCTCGCTGGCAGGAGAGCACGTGTAGCCATAACTAAACTTCCAAAACCACCCGGGGAGGGGAAGAAATGAAATGGCGCAGCCGCCGAGTCATTCCCTGAATAGCATCCTGGCAGGCATCGCGGCTGGAAACGTGAATTAAATGAGGATGAGCGCCGCTAACGTGTCGTTAGCTCGCCGGGACAACGCGCTGTGACACGCACTTTCAAAGCGTGGGGAGGCGGTTAACAAGTGCCCCTACAGCAGTGGTTCTCAACCTTCCTAGTGCCGCGACCCTTTCATACAGTTCCTCATGTTGTGGTGACCCCCGATTTCATTGTTACAAATTGAACATAATTAAAGCACAGTGATTAATCACAAAACAATATGTAATTAGATATGTGTTTTCCCATGGTCTTAGGCGACCCCTGTGAAAGGGTCGTTCGACCCCCAAAGGGGTCTCGACCCCCAGGTTGAGAACCGCTGCTCTAGAGGCAGGGAGGAAATAAACTTTCCATCCGTCCAGCGGGCGTGAACGGAACACAGAATGAAGTTCAGTTATAGGAATGTCTTGCACACCTGGGTTTGCAGATGCAGATTCATTCAGGGGAGAAGAAATGGCTCTCCATCCTCTTACCTTTCTCTTTAT
Source organism: Myotis lucifugus (assembly GCF_000147115.1). Classification (NCBI taxonomy): domain Eukaryota; kingdom Metazoa; phylum Chordata; class Mammalia; order Chiroptera; family Vespertilionidae; genus Myotis; species Myotis lucifugus. Next base: position 1,246,147 of record NW_005871181.1, read on the forward strand.
TTTTTTTTAAATATATTTTTATTGATTTCAGAGAGGAAGGGAGAGGGAGAGAAACATCAATGATGAGAGAGAAGCATTGAGCGGCTGCCTCCTGCACGCCCCCGACTGGGGATCCCGCCTGCAACCCAGGCAGGTGGCCTTGACCAGAATGAAACCCGGGACCCTTCAGTCCGCAGAACGACGCTCTATCCACTGAGCCAAACCAGCCAGGGCATCACCTTTCTCTTTAAATCTGTTTCCACACCTCCTTTTTGGCACAAAGCAGATACTGAGTACATAGAAAGCAAATGAAATGTAGGCCCAGCCACACAGGCCAGCGGGGAGGAATCCAGTCGCTCCTGGCCACGGGGTCACTCTGTACCCACAGCGCCCCAGCCCTGTGCCCCTGAGTGAGTGGCGGTGTTTAAGGATCGCGGGCGCTCCATCCCTGTCCGCGGGGCTCCATCCCACGGCCCAGGTAACTGACATGCCACCTTCCCCGGCCTCTCCAGCATCTTGGGCTTCTCCATCTTTCCCCTCCCCGCCATCTGTTCCCGCTGCTCCGACAGCCTTGCTGCTCGCCCCCGCCAGGGCCTGGGCGGGAGGGTGTGGAGGCCTCTGACGTGGGGCCCCGGCCCCTCCACGCACCCTCAGCCCGAGGAGAGCACCAGCTGTCTGGCTTCATTTGCATGTCTCACTCCCAAATAATGAAATTAGCCATGAGTTTCCCGAGGTGATCAAGACGCCCATGTAGGCGCTCGATGTGTCGATGTGTCAGGGCGAGATGGAGAGGGAAGGGGAAGGTCAGGGAAGCGTTCGGGTGACACATTTGCAGCAGCGAAAAGAGAGAGGGAAATAAGAACCAATTTTCCTGGAGACGTACCTTCCAGCTCAGAGGAAAATGGACTGTTATTATTTTTTTTTTCTTTTTTAGCTCAGAGGAAAGTTAGATGAGGCCTTTACAAGGTAACGTTCCCCCCTCCGGGGCAAAGGCACACACATTTTAGGAACAAACAGGAAAAGGCTGAGGGAGCATTCTCCGTGGCTGACCGTTTCTGGGGCCGGATACGGAATTGTCTGAACGTGACCATGGCTGGTCATCCTGGGCTCATTTCACGTGAAACAGAACGTTTTAAAGCTCCTTATGTGTTGTTGTTTTTTTTTGGGGGGGGGGCGGGGGGAAAGGTGTCTTCAGAACGTCCTGTAGGTCCCGCCGGCCTCGTCCATTTTCACAGGCTGCCAAGTTCACCCAAGAACGCCAGGTCCATTGCCCCCGGCCACTTGCAGCTTCTGCCATTAAATGGTTCCACTACAGGCAAGTTATTCGTTAACCTTGGCCTGTTTTCTCATCCATAAAATGGGCTGAAAAGGACACCTACCTTAGAATGGTTCTGGAGGAATCTTATTAGAAATAACAATATTTAAATCGTGCTAGTGGGCATTACATCCAAGGCGAGGTGGGATTACACTCTTGGACAGGAGGGCAGTCGTGGCCTTTGTCCGTGCCTGCACTATTACAGGGAAGGGCCAGGGCATTTTCACCTGCAGAACTCACTCAGTATCTTGGACCTGTCTGACTTCCTATTGGGAACAGAGTCCATTTCTTGGGACTACAAGGAGGGGATGTACATACTGGAGCCTGGTATAGGCAAGGTCCCAACAGGTGGTCTGCCCAAATGAAGATATTTACCAAGAGATTAATCGCAAAGCATGATGGGTCCTGGGGACCACCTGAGGTCCGTTAAGAATCAATGACAAAGTCTGAGGTTAGCACAGGGTCTGGCTGGGGCAGATGGTCTCGGTGGAGCAGCCATCACGCCAAGGGCAGTCTGGGCTGGGGGAGCCTCGTGATCTAACAATTGAATCCTGCCGTCTGTCTGGACACAGCATCGCCACCCGGCATGGCTTAGTGGTTGAGCGTGGACCCATGAACCAGGTCACCGGTTCCATTCCTGGTTGGGGCACATGCCCGGGTTTCAGGCTTGATCCCAGTGGGGGGCGTGCAGGAGGCAGCTGATCGGTCGATGTTTCTCTCTCATCGATGTTTCTCTCTCTCTCAAATCAATAAGGTAAACTATTTTTAAGAAGTGAAAAGCTGAGCTATGCAATCACAGCTTCTGAGCACGTGGAGGCACCTGAATGATGCCGATATCAGTTGGATTAAAATAAGAATAAATGATATCGCAAAAGTAGGCTACACAGAACCACGTTCCCCCTTGGAGAACGCATTTATTTGCCCAAACGCTAAACTAGGCAGAGCGCAGATTCGGTGCTTCTGGCCCCGTCTCAGGTTCCCATCCACACTTCTGTGCAAGGCTGCGGACGTTCCTATACCAGCACAGGGGACATTTTTGCTTTAAATGTGATGTTTTCCTTCCGGTCATTTTGACATGGAGATCAGGAACAGTATCAGTGATAATGGTCTATCTTATTGAGATGAACCTTAATTTCTTCCAAGTGCCGCTCATGGAACTCGAGGTTCACCGGGACTCCCCCATCCTTTATCCAGCACAAGTGCGGAAGGTGACCGTCAAACATGCGGTTGCCAGGGTGCACCGGGGGGACACAGACATGTCCGCCGGGAGTGAGGTCCTTCCCGGGGCTTCCCTTCCCTCCGTCCCCTCCCTGTCGCCACCGGAAAAGACGATTTCTTCTTGGCAGCTCTTCATGTCAGTCAAGAGTCCAGGTCAGACACTTACCAATTGACCCTGTGTTCAGGGGAGAGACTCATTTCAGCGCCTGTCAATAGCCTCTTTTGATCCGTTTAGGCCGCAGCCGGCGTCCCGGTGGGGGTTTATACCGATGCGTGTGTGGACTTTTAAAGGCAGGGACCCCTGTCGGAGCTCCGGGAGTCGGCTGGCCTGGGAACGGCTGCTTCTGCAAAGGACCCCCGAGAGAAGATGATACCTGGGGACTATTTTTTTCTAATATATTTTTATTGATTTCAGAGAGGAAGGGAGAGGGACAGATAGAAACATGAATGATGAGAGAGAATCATGGATCGGCTGCCTCCTGCACGCCCCCTACTGGGGATGGAGCTCGCAACCCCGACGTGTGCCCTGACCGGGAATCGAGCCGTGACCTCCTGGTTCACAGGTTGATGCTCAACCACTGAGCCAGCTGGCCGGGCATACCTGGGGACTATTCATACCTAAGATCTCCAAGGATCCTGAGGCCCCAAAGCTGGGGTATAGAAGGGCTAGAGCAGGGAACCCCAGCGTTCATTCATCAGATCTCAGGATGTGTAGCCTGTGGTCTCACATCCTTGCACCGGGAAGGCCAAGTTCGCTCATCTAACTCCTGAGTTACTTGGCTGTGGAGGCATGTTGCCGGGGTCAGAGGTCACAGCAAACCTAGACTGGCCCTGGGAAAAGTGCCCCAACCCACAGGCTGTGGGGCCAGCGTGCGATGCCGCTCTGGACTGGTGTGGCCTGCTCTCTCCCCCCTCCGCCTTGGGGACACATCAGGAGACACGTCCCACCTGAGCCCGGGGGTCCCCTCCCTGGCCAGCCCCCAGGATCCTAACCGGCATCCTGTGCGTTTCTCCTTGGCAGGTGTGTGTCACCACGATGCCAGTTGCTCCCCACCTGTGCCGCAGGGAAAGAACCATGAGCAGGGGGGGAGTGGGGGGGGGCGGGGACATTTCCCTGACGTGCCCCCGCTGTGACATGGGCCACTGGAGAAGGCTGTCACTGGGCTGTCAACCCCTGACCTCCCCCAGACGCGTTTGGAAATGAAGTGAAAAGAATTGCCAGGCGGTCCCACCGCCTCCTTCCCGGCCTGCGGTCTGTCCTTGATGTCAGTCAAAGGAGTTGACTGGCACCCATGGCGCCTTCACAAAACCCCGGCACGAAACCCCCGTAATGACTGGCGTCCGGATGACTCTCGCGGATCAAGTAATGACTCCTTGACATAATGTATTGTTTACCTAGGCGCCGCGCTCTTCCTCGCATCTTAATGAGCCTCATTAATAACAAGTTAGGAGTCCGCGGCTACTTCTTCACAGCTGGACCATATGCACTAATTACACCGAGCACGCAAACCTCAGACAATCCGCCGGGTCCGGAGCGAGCCTGTAAGGAGAGGGACGAGCCTGGGGTGGAGGTATTTTCGCCGCATCCCCTTAAGGATGTCAAGTGTGATAGCAAAGCCATTTGCAGATCATTAAGGCGGCCGTCATCTTTGAAAAGTGGGTTTCCTTTGTGTTGGTGGGTGGGGGTTTTCCCTGGGGGAAGTGGCAGGGTTGGGTGGGAGGAACTGGCTGGTGGACTCGCCTGGCCGCCCCAGGAGCACATCCTAGGGCAGTGATGGCGAACCTATGACACGCGTGTCAGAGGTGACACGCGAACTCATTTTTTTGGTTGACTTTTCTTTGTTAAATGGCATTTAAATATATAAAATAAATATCAAAAATATAAGTCTTTGTTTTACTATGGTTGCAAAGATCAAAAAATTTCTATATGTGACACGGCACCAGAGTTAGGTTAGGGTTTTTCAAAATGCTGACACGCCGAGCTCAAAAGGTTCGCCATCACTGTCCTCTGGTAACCAACCGGGACAGTTCTCCCGTGGAGGAATAAACATCAGTGGTAGTGAACGGCGACCGATCAGTGGACATATCTCACTTCTAAGGAATCAAGGACCAGGGTTTTACGTGCTGCAGGAGGCACGCGGTTAGTGGCTTTCCTGAATGTTAAGTCCTACTTAGCTCCTGCTCCATCCTCATGAGAGTCTTAGCAACTGAAATCAGTACAGTGGGGCCTTGACTTACGAGTTTAATTCATTCCGAGACCGAGCTCGTTAAGGAGCTCGTTAACTCAAATTACTCTTATCAACTCAATGCAAAAAATCGGTGGAGAGACAGCTGGTATCTCAAAAAACTCATTCGTCGGGACACTCATAAGTCAAGGCCCCACTGTATTTGGAATCAAGGCAAGACAACAACGCTAACGAAGGTAAGATGCCAGGACACGAGACAGATTCCCCAAGAAGGACCGGAAGGCCCTGCGCCCCCCTCGACCTGGCTTGCCAATGTGCAGGGCACCCCGGTGGCAACCTTCCTTGGGAAAGTGCGAGAAATCCCTTGTCTCAGAGAGCCTCGTTCTATCAACAGCCAGACACGGGGCTGGGGATGCTTGAGTGTGACTATTGATTCTCTGGGCACAGGTGCTGGGAGGCCACAGGGACACTGTGAGCTGAGGGGCAGCTGCTGCAGGGAAGGTCACGGATCGCCCTAGCCCAGAGTCACTTATGTATCTTTTAAAAAATAAATCGTGCAGTTTCGCTTTCCGGTCGTGGCAAGATCCTGGAGGGAATGTGGTGAGAAACGAACGTGTTGCTCAGACTCCCTTCAAGGTCTTTGCAGAAGTCACACTCCCCACGTGGGCCTGCAGACCTCGGACTCCGGTCAATGGGAGAGAGAGAGATTTAGGCCTCGGGGCTGCGTGCACAGGCGTGGTTTGCTCAGAGCGACTTCTGGCCTTCGCCGGGTCCCCATCCGCCCTTGTTTGAACAAGACGTGGTTCACAGCAGCCAGAACCATCGCAGCTACCTGGGTGATTCAGCAAGAAACCCGGGAAAAGGTGATGCCGAGGTGGCAGGCATCAGGCGAGCAGGGCGAGCAGCTGTTCTCG
>NW_005871181.1:1252706-1254549 GCF_000147115.1 Myotis lucifugus
AAAAAAATGTATTTTATGATTTTTTACAGAGAGGAAGGAAGAGGGATAGAGAGTTAGAAACATCGACGAGAGAGAAACATCGATCAGCTGCCTCCTGCTCCACCCCCTACTGGGGATGGGCCCACCAACCAAGGTACATGCCCTTGACCCGGAATCGAACCTGGGACCTTTCAGTCCGCAGGCTGAGGCTCTATCCACTGAGCCAAACCCGGTTAGGGCAGGGTGTTGATTTTGAAGACGGAACACACCAAGGGACCTCCAGCGCCTCGCTGGACTTGGCTTCCAAGTAGAAACCACTTTTGTTTCATCTATTCTCACCACAATCAGGAAATATGTACCAGGTGCCTGTGTGGCCGCCGAGGAAGGAGGTGGCGGGGAAGTCTTGGAGGCACGCGCTCCGACCTCCGGAGCTCAGTATGATGAGACAGGCTCGCGTGGGAAGTCGGTCACCAGCCACCTCCCCTGGGACACGGCTGTTGCCGTCATTGCCGGGATGACAATGGTGGGAATGAGCCTTCATTCCCACCGCGATCGCAGCATGGCCGGGATCAGCTCAGCCGTCCGCTCATGTAGGCCTGCAAATTGCCATTTGCTCACGGGTCCCAGGCCACTAAGCGACTCCACCCAAGTAGAAAACGCTCGTTTTCCCAGTGTGCTTTGCAGGATACAGAGCTGTGAGAAATGGATGGTGGGCTGAGCACCACTCTCCGAGCTCACAGGCGGGGCAGGCAGATACCTGGCATCCACTATTGCTACTCCTGGCTCCTGCCCTCAGCCCCCAGCCCCCACTTGACATCTAGTGTCCCCTGAGACAGTCCCAGGGTAAGTGTTAATACGACCCAGTCCTTACATTGAATCTAAATTCTTCTTGCAACAAGAGAAACCCATCTCCTTTTTTTGGGGGGGGAGGCGGGAAGGGGAGTGGGGTCTTTCTTATTTTAAACAGCAGCTAAACACTATTGATCTGGCTGCAATTAGCCTGGACTAATCTTCAAGTCTCCTGAGTGGTTCTCATTTTCCAGAGATTTAGAGAAGAATTCTTTGCAGGGTGGAAGGGCGGGAGGGGGTGTGAGGGCAGAGGATGGAAAAGAGCCTCCACTGGTGTTTACAAGCTGAATGCAATGGTAGAGACAACTGTGACCTCATTCTAAGAAACAGACAAAGACGCATCCCAGCCTTGCACGCTGGTGTTTCTTAAACCACTTGCTGAGTTAGAATGGTTCTTATTTCTGTGTTGCTTCATTAGACATTTACATCCGTGTCCTAGCGTCTTAGAGCTAGGCGTTACCTTGGCCCATCTTGCCAAGTCTACAGATGAAGGCAACTTGGCAAAGACAGAGGTCAAGGGATGAGCAGTAAAAGACCAATTTCAGGGTTGTCCACACTCGGAACATCTCAAAGGAAGTTTGGGTTCTTGCCAGACTCTGAGAGGTAGCCCATAAGCCCTTGGGAAGTCCTGCTAGGTTAAGGCTGTCCTTATGCATCAGGGGGCTTTGGGCCATGAGAGAGTCTATGCCAGTGATGGCAAACCTTTTGAGCTCGGCGTGTCAGCATTTTGAAAAACCCTAACTTAACTCTGGTGCCATGTCACACATAGAAATTTTTTTGATATTTTGCAACCATAGTAAAACAAAGACTTACATTTTTTGATATTTTATTTTTATATATTGAAATGGCCTTTTAACCAAAGCAAAATCGAGCTATACACATGAGTTTGGAGTGTCACCTCCTGAAACCGCGTGGTCTGAGGGTTCGCCACCATATGGTTTAAGGCAAATAATAGAGGGTCAAGGGGTGAGGGACCCTCTGGGGCATGGTGGAATCACCTTGGGCCTTTAAGGGA
>NW_005871181.1:1254649-1257571 GCF_000147115.1 Myotis lucifugus
GACACGTCCGGGGAAGACTTCCCAGCAACACAAAGGGTAAACTTACAGTCGGTTCGCTGGCGCAGCGCAACAGCGACTGGTCACCAGGGAGCCAGAGCCGTGGCCTCCATCAGTCCGAGCACACAGGAGCCCTCTTTGGAGCCGTGTGCCAGCCTGGGCTTGCAGCTGCTCCCTCTATTTGCTCTCCTACATGCCTTCGAGGTCTCTCTATGTCTTACTGGCCAATCCTGTGGCCTCAAATCTTATGTTAGAGCCCCTCATTTTTTTAAAAAAATATATTTTATTGATTTTTTACAGAGAGGAAGGGAGAGAGATAGTTAGAAACAACGATGAGAGAGAAACATCGATCAGCCGCCTCCTGCACATCTCCCACTGGGGATGTGCCCGCAACCCAGGCACATGCCCTTGACCGGAATCGAACCCGGGACCTTTCAGTCTGCAGGCCGACGCTCTATCCACTGAGCCAAACCGGTTTCGGCAAGCCCCTCATTTTTTAAAATGTTTTCAAAAGTTGATTTTAGAGAGAGAGGAAGAGGGTGATAGATAGAAACATCGATGAGAGAGAAACATTGATTGGCTGCCTCCTGCACACCCCCTACTGGAGATGGAGCCTGCAACCTGAGCATGTGCCCTGATTGAGACAATGTTCAATCCACTGAGCTTCACCAACTGGGCGAGAGTCCCTAATTCTTTATATTAAACTCTCTCTGTTCAAATTACTGTGTGGCTTTGTTTCCTGATTAGACCCTGGCTAATCTATCCTGGTCTCTATGAGTCACGGCAAAGTAATTTACGTCAGAGGAATTAGGGTTTGCATAATTGCTTTTATTTTATTTTTCCTATGAAATAAAGCAACCATGTCATCATTTTCCCCTCTCTCCAAGCCTGCGATTAAAAATGTTACTCTCCATGATAGGTCTGCTTTATTGATATATTACTATAAAGCTGTATTCAGAGGCCTCCAGTTTAAAAAGAAAATACAATCCGGAGCTTTCACTAAATGTAAAACCAAAGCCAGAATGACTTCACTGTTCAAGTCACTTTGGAGAGCATTATATCAGGGACACATAAAGCTTTGGACACATAAAAGTGACCTCATTTCCTTTTCTCTGCTCGTCCAACCACTCTCATCCAGACAAACTCTAGGAGAACTTTCAGTGCCCTGGTCTGCCTTCTGCCTCCATAGCAAGGTCATCCTGGCTTCTTTTGAGCCAAGTATAGGGTGAAACACAGGTGTCTAAAGTTAACCACTTGCCCAGCCGGTGTTGCTCAGTGGTTGAGCATCAACCCATGCACCAAGAGGTTACTGGTCAGGGCACATGCCTGGTTTTTGGGCTCAGTTCCCAGCAGGGGGTGTGCAGCAGGCAGCCAATCAACGTCTCTCTCATGGATGTTTTTGTCTCTCTGTCCCTCTCCCTTTCTCTCTAAAGTCAATAAAAACATATCTATATATATAAAAGCCTAAGCAACTGTTACGACTGGTTGACCGAACGACTGGTCGCTATGACGCACACTGACCACCAGGGGGGAGATGCTCAACACACGGCTTCCCCCTGGTGGTCAGTGTGCTCCCATAGCCAACCTCCTGTGCTTCCTACCCCCAGCTGGCCGGCCCTGATCAGCTCCAATCAGGACTGGGTGAGACAGTCCCGATTGGCCCCAATCGCCAGCCAGGCCAAGGAACCCCACCTGTGCACGAATTTGTGCACCGGGCCTCTAGTTTAAAAAGAAAATACAATACGTTCTTGGTTCAGTTTTGTTCCTCAAAGGGCATGAGATATAAAGATGTTGCTTATTTTCAGAATAAACCCTTGGCTCCGGTGCTTCCACACTGTTGCCTTTAATTAGATTCTCTCGTCAGTCATCCCTGCGCACTGTTCCATGTCCAGAAGTCCATATTAATAAAACGTCTGTTTACTTATGAGAACTTGGTGAAAAGTTTAATTTCAGGATGTTCATCCATCTGGCCTTGCCAACTGCAGAACTACAGAAGGATATGTTGATGGCAAAGGGAACACCATCTGTTTCTGTAAAGTTAGTTGATCTCTGCATGACAAGCAGAAAGTCAACTTCGAGACTGAAGAAGGTGAACAGGAGAGTGAAGAGTTTGCCCTAGCCAGTTTGGCTCAGTGCATAGAGGGTTGGCCTACGGGCTGAAGGGTCCCGGGTTCGATTCCGGGTTCGATTCTGGTCAAGGGCACATGCCCAGGTTGCGGGCTCGATCCCCAATAGGGGGCGTGCAGGAGGCAGCTGATCAACTATTGTCTCTCATCATTGATGTTTCTATCTCTCTCTCCCCTCTCCCTTCCTCTCTGAAATCAAGGAAAATATATTAAAAAAATAAAAAGAGTGTAGAGTTTGTTGGGCCTTTTATTTCATACGTGAGCACGATTTCCACACAACGGATCGTAACCAATAGACAAGAGGTTCATCCGGTCACTTGGAAGAAACCACGCCTCACACGTTTGCCTTTTCTTTCTTCCTCTTTGGTAGCCATCGACTGGTAAAAGAAACTATATTCTTCCTGCCTACACATGTATTTAGGCAAATGAAATAACCTCCTTACCTACTCAAGTGTTGTCAATCCGACGATATACAGTGCGACTTGGACCAAAAGTCTAGATGCATTAGCTCAGTTGATGGTGGTATATCGGTGACCCCAAAGTCCTGAACTTGACAGCTACCCAGTCAAGTTCGTGTTACACAGGAATAGACTTCATTCCGTAACCGGAAGTCCGTCCTGTCCTTAGCCAAGTAGCTGAAAAACACCATCAGGAGAGAGACAAGCTGCAACCCGCCACGTTTATTCAACAGAAGTACTTCTATGTTCACGTCCGACTGAGGGAGACCTGGTGGGAAGACCATGAAGGGCTGCACATTACAAAACTCAGCGAGAATATTTGTTAGTAACTGAAAGCTGGG
>NW_005871181.1:1258210-1261698 GCF_000147115.1 Myotis lucifugus
TGTGCCCGCCCAGTGTATATAGAATATATAGGTCAAGTGGAGAGAAATGAAGGGCTCTGCTATTGTTGAAAGCAGCTTAACTAGTAAAAAATAATCAGACCTACCCTAGTTTACTACTTATTGATCTCAGATGGGCACTGTATCTGCAGAACTTCTTTACAAAAACTTGCAGGCAAAGAGCCACAAAAGTGTATTGATGGTTCTTCATTCATAAGTCTCAGCAGTTTCCTCGTGTTGACAGATGGAGAAGTGTGTCCTCGGGGAGGCCTCTCTGAAGTTGGGCAGGGCATGCTCCTGGCCTCATGTAACCACGATAGAACATTTCTGCAGATCTCTCGGCAGAAGATGAGGAGGGTGTACAAGAAAATTGAGCCTCTAACCATATTTTCTTCTAAAATCTTCTGTAAGTCTTTTACAAGGAAAGAGCATTCCTGAATGAAACCTGCCATGAACTAAAGGGATGTATTGCTGTCAAAGGAGGCTATTCTAGATTCCAGGTGTCTGACATAAGCCCTGAAATATATGAACTTGAATAAAACGCTAGTTAATCATTTCGGAAACTAAGCCAGATCACCGTTCTGACATAATATTTACGGATAACATTCAATCATTCACTTTTATTGCCTATTCTCTTAACAGTCTAGCGCTGAGAATCTTGCCAAATATGAGTATTTTGGTTCCAAAGATCTGCTCGGAAACGGTTCTTTTGCATGAAATATGCTTTATCAAGGTCAGAGTTGGCATCCTATAAAATTCCTTGATTTAATTTGAAGTAGACAAAACACTGACATCAACCTTGGACCAGTAGCCCAACCGAAGCATGTTCAAATTGTTAAAGAGCTTAAATCCATTCCTCATCTTCACCTTCACTGAGGTTGCTCATATGGAAACCAAAATCCCCAGCGTAGTCAATGGGTTTCCCATGGCTGTGTGGAGTGTCATGGGGAGAGGGGTTCTGAGCTCAGAGCAGTAGAAGTGAGGACTGTGATTCGCAAGGTCTGCCATGGGAGAGAGTACAGTGGGGCCTTGACTTACGAGTGTCCTGACTAACGAGTTTTTCGAGATACGAGCCGTCTCTCGGCTGATTTTTTGCTTTGAGTTGCGAGCTAAAATTCAGGTTACGAGCCAGTTTCAGATACCCCACCGCTAGTTGGCGCAGCGAACGTCACAGTGAACGCCACAACATCAGCCCAGCATCACGTGTCTCACTCGTTCACTTTTTGACTTGACATACGAGTAATTTGAGTTACGAGCTCCGTCACGGAACGAATTAAACTCGTACGTCAAGGCCCCACTGTAGTAGAAACAAGGGTAATGAAGGTCTGGAACCCAAGGCCATTTACCACAGAGAAAAGAACCCTCAGGTGAGCCATGGCATCTTAAGGCAAATGCTTGCAGAACAGTCATATGAACAAGGGTATCAACTTATTCGAAAGCAGCAAATGTGTAGCGGGAAGTGAAATCTTAAGCCCATAGAATGAAGAACTTTTAAATAATTAGAAAAGTCCAACATGGAACATACTCTTTTGAGAGAGAGAGAATCACCCCCAAGACTTAGACGTACCCTGGCAGGGGGTATCGCTATCTTAGGACAGATCCCAGCAGGTGTGGGAAGTCAGAAAAAAATGATTTCGTAGGGATCTTAGGACATGCCATCCAACCTCAAGCAAGAAAAACCATTGTCTTCTAGAGCAGGGTTATTTGTACTGAGACAACAATGAAGAAAAACATCCAGCTGCTTGAGATAAATATGTTTAGCATTTCCGCTGAAATTTCATCCCAATCAGAGGCCATGTCCGTACCTGGGGATTGCCCACCGAAAGAGACGTTTAATTTGAAATAAAAAACACACACATTAAAATGGTGATGGACGGAGATTTGACTTGAGGTGGTGAACACACAATACAGCGTACGAAGGATGTGTTGTGGAATTGTGCACCTGAAACCTGTATAATTTTGTTAACCTGCGTCAGTCACCCCAGTCCATCCCACAACAAAGATATAAATTAAAAACATTGAAGGTGGACATCATTTTATAAAATCTCAGCATCCACACAGGGATTCTCCTGTGTGGAGGTGGGTAATTCTTGAACTAACAGGCCTGGCCCAAATGAAACTTATCAAAAGCCGGCCTGCCATCTATTTGAAACCAATTGGTTGCCCCGGAAGGTTAGGCGTGTGATCAGTAACTGTCCCATCAGCCATCAGCATCTTGGCCGCAGAGTGAAGGAGATGGGGAGAGAAATCACCCGCGACAGAGATGAAAGCTGGGCGGTCGGAAGAAAAAGGCCTCCTTGATTAAGCTGTGGACTTACTCGAGTCTTTCATTCTCCCTCCGGCCCGTCTCCATGCTGGCACGGGGGCGGGCCGTGGATGGATGGGGACGCTCATCAGGAGGAGCACGCCCATCTATCTTGCGGGCAGATTTTTTTATTCGCCAGCTCCAGAGGAGCCGGGAGATTTATTTGGAAGGATGGTAATGAAGGCGGGAGGCACTGGCCAGACTGCAGCTTCCCTTACCCATGTGTTAGTCTCACTTTCTCTCTCTTCTCGATGCTGAGTTGCTCTCTTTATTTCCGCTTATTTTTCTTAATATATTTCTATTGATTTCAGAGAGGAAGGAAGGAGAGAGAGATAGAAACATCAATGATGAGAGAGAATCATTGATCGGCTGCCTCCTGTACGCCCCACACTGGGGATTGATCCCACAACCCGAGCATGTGCCCTGACTGGGAGTCGAACCATGATCTTCTGGTTCATAGGTGGACACTCAACCACTGAGCCACACCGGCTGGGGCTCCCCTTATTTTTCTCTAAAAGGAGGGATGTGTTTGGTCTCATTAGCCAGTGGCTGGAGAGCGGATGGTAGTGAGGATCTGGGAGCACAGAATTTCCAGGTGTAATTTTTGCTGCAGTATTTCAAATGTTTTCATGACACTCTACATTTTCATTCTACACAGGTGCATTTACTTGGACCCAATCATATACTCCTTGAAATATTGTTTCTTCATTCCAAAATGAGATCTCATGTTTCCTTTCTTGCTGTTTTGTTTTTGTTTTTTTTTGTTTGTTTGTTGCTCTGCCTGGCAAGAATGAAATCGTTCTCTTTCAATGAAAAAAAACTAACTTTCCACCATGCTAAGACAGTCGATCAGATGGGCTAGCTCTGCTGGGCCACTTCTAACGGATCACATCTGGTTGATGAATCAAGCAGTGGGTATCCCTCTCGCAATCCGGGACCGCAGGCTCCTAACCGCTCACCTGCCTGCCGGCCTGATTGCCCCTAAATGCCTCTGCCTCGGCCCTGCCACCGTGGCTTTGTCCAGAAGGACGTCCAGAAGGATGTCTGGAAGACGTCCTGTATAATTAGCACATAACCCTTTTATTAGTATAGATATGTCTTATTTCCCTTCGCGTTTTCCCTTTGAAGTTGTTCCTGGTAGGTAGTGGTATTTGTGTTGAACACACTGACTTCCACATGAAGCATC
>NW_005871181.1:1261798-1265999 GCF_000147115.1 Myotis lucifugus
AGGCTTCCCCTTTTCTTCCTCGGGAGGGAGGGAGGGAGGGAGGGAAGGGGAGGAAAAGAAGACAGAGAGACAGAGATTTCAAAGGCTGACACACTGTGTCCAGGTGACTCAGCCAGGCGGTGGCGTCTTCTACTCCACAACCACGTCACACCTGAACCTCATTTTACACTTTGTCTTCTTTTATTGTCTAAAAACAAAACAGTAAAGTGAGAGAAGACATTTTCTAAAAACAAAACACTGAGATGAAGAAAAAAAAGGGAAAGAAGCCAATAACAACACACAGTTCTCAAATTCTCTGCTCAAATCCTCCTCACTCAGAGTTCGCTCAGCAGAAGGTCTGGGGGCCGCACCCTGAGCTGCCCCCCATTGCTAGCCTTGCTGCAGCCACCCTGACCCCTGACCTCTGTCTGCACCTGCAGATCCTGATCAACAAAGGTGAGCGAGCGCAGACACACAAGGCGCTGGGCCAACCTGCCCAGACCCTAGGGCAGTGATGGCGAACCTATGACACGCGTGTCAGAGGTGACACGCGAACTCATTTTTTTGGTTGATTTTTCTTTGTTCAATGGCATTTAAATATATAAAATAAATATCAAAAATATACGTCTTTGTCTTACTATGGTTGCAAATATCAAAAAATTTCTATATGTGACACGGCACCAGAGTTAAGTTAGGGTTTTTCAAAATGCTGACACGCCGAGCTCAAAAGGTTCGCCACCACTGCCCTAGAGAAACACGGCAAATGTCCTCCTGCACGCCTGGGGGCCGTTACAGCGCCTTTATTCAGAGAACACCCTTGCCAAGAGGACGATACTAAAGGTATCTTGAGCCCTAGCTGGTTTGGCTCAGTGGATAAAGTGTCGACCTGTGGACTGAAGGGTCCCAGGTTCAATTCCGCTCAAGGGCACATGCTTGGGTTGTGGGCTCGATCCCCAGTGTGGGGCGTGCAGGAGGCAGCCGATCAATGATTCTCTCTCATCATGGGTGTTTCTATATCTCTCTCTCTCTCTCCCTTCCTCTCTAAAAGTCAATAAAAATATGTAAAAAAAAAATATCTTGATTTTTGTTTGGTTTTATTTTTGCACATTCACTCTGATGCAGCTGAAAAGGGTTATACATCCACACAGCGCCAGACTGGATGCCAAGGTTGAACAGGTTTTTTTTTGTTGTTGTTTTTGTTTAATTTTATTCACATCTTGTTGCCATTAAAGGTTAATTCAAAAAACATTTTTGCTATTCTAACATCCTTTGCCTCTCATCATCTCTTACAAATAAATCCCCACCACAGAGCAGAAATATTAGGAGTTATATTGCAAATGGAGCACATTAAGCAATTTTTAAACCTTTGAAATATGGCTTACGAACAATTTTACACAGCGAGAACAGGTTTTCTTGTTGAATTAGGAACTGAACCCCCCCGACGAGCACATATATCGCTTATCTCTCTCCTTACACAGCCGCTAAGACCGTATTTCCCCTTAAAAAAAAAAAAAGACAAATTCACCCCTGTCCCAATGCCGGTGCTAACCAGACTCATTTTCCCTTTTCCTTTTCCTTTTCCCAGCCATTCCAGTCATTCAGATGCCAAATCCCTATGAGGAAGGAAGACAGGACACTGGTTTCTATGGACAACAGGTAATTTCATTGAAACTCATTTCCTCAGGCCTCCAGATGGAACCACGCCTTTCAGCGAAAGAGGACCCGGACTGAAGCACATGGCCAAGAACCTGGGACAGGTGAGACGCACACAACTCGAGAAGACTCGGCGCACACCGCGCACGGCCCACTGGCCAATGGTCCCCCCCCCTCCACGCCCCCTTCCCCCCACCGACTGTCTCCACTCGGCCCAGAAGATGAATGGAGCTAAAGAAGGCAAAGCAGTCGGATGGACGGAAGGAGCCAGTCCTTTCTGATTCAGACCCGGCGGAATGCTGGGGAACTCTCCACCATTACCAAACTGAGCAGTTTATAAAGAAAAATTAAAAACAAAAATTAAAAGGAGTCAGATGATCCTAGCCAGAGAGTAGATTTTAAAATATACGGCGTCCCCCCAAAATGTACACATGCTATGACTGTAGATTCTATTACATTTTGAAAATGAAAAGTATTTTTAAAAGCACTGCCTTGCCCTAACCGGTTTGGCTCAGTGGATAGAGCGTCGGCCTGCGGACTGAAGGGTCCCAGGTTCGATTCCGGTCAAGGGCATGTACCTTGGTTGCGGGCACATCCCCAGGAGGGGGTGTGCAAGAGGCAGCTGATCGATGTTTCTCTCTCATCGATGTTTCTTTCTATATCTCTCTCTCTCTCTCCCTTCCTCTCTAAAAGTCAATAAAAATATGTAAAAAAAAAATATCTTGATTTTTGTTTGGTTTTATTTTTGCACATTCACTCTGATGCAGCTGAAAAGGGTTATACATCCACACAGCGCCAGACTGGACAAGGCTGGACAGGTTTTCTTTTTTTTGTTTTTGTTTTTGTTTAATTTTATTCACATCTTGTTGCCATTAAAGGTTAATTCAAAAAACATTTTTGCTATTCTAACATCCTTTGCCTCTCATCATCTCTTACAAATAAATCCCCACCACAGAGCAGAAATATTAGGAGTTATATTGCAAATGGAGCACATTAAGCAATTTTTAAACCTTTGAAATATGGCTTACGAACAATTTTACACAGCGAGAACAGGTTTTCTTGTTGAATTAGGAACTGAACCCCCCCGACGAGCACATATATCGCTTATCTCTCTCCTTACACAGCCGCTAAGACCGTATTTCCCCTTAAAAAAAAAAAAAAAAAGACAAATTCACCCCTGTCCCAATGCCGGTGCTAACCAGACTCATTCTCCCTTTTCTTTTTCCTTTTCCCAGCCATTCCAGTCATTCAGATGCCAAATCCCTATGAGGAAGGAAGACAGGACACTGGTTTCTATGGACAACAGGTAATTTCATTGAAACTCATTTCCTCAGGCCTCCAGATGGAACCATGCCTTTCAGCGAAAGAGGACCCGGACTGACGCACATGGCCAAGAACCTGGGACAGGTGAGACGCACACAACTCGAGAAGACTCGGCGCACACCGCGCACGGCCCACTGGCCAATGGTCCCCCCCCCTCCACGCCCCCTTCCCCCCACCGACTGTCTCCACTCGGCCCAGAAGATGAATGGAGCTAAAGAAGGCAAAGCAGTCGGATGGACGGAAGGAGCCAGTCCTTTCTGATTCAGACCCGGCGGAATGCTGGGGAACTCTCCACCATTACCAAACTGAGCAGTTTATAAAGAAAAATTAAAAACAAAAATTAAAAGGAGTCAGATGATCCTAGCCAGAGAGTAGATTTTAAAATATACGGCGTCCCCCCAAAATGTACACATGCTATGACTGTAGATTCTATTACATTTTGAAAATGAAAAGTATTTTTAAAAGCACTGCCTTGCCCTAACCGGTTTGGCTCAGTGGATAGAGCGTCGGCCTGCGGACTGAAGGGTCCCAGGTTCGATTCCGGTCAAGGGCATGTACCTTGGTTGCGGGCACATCCCCAGGAGGGGGTGTGCAAGAGGCAGCTGATCGATGTTTCTCTCTCATCGATGTTTCTAACTCTATCCCTCTCCCTTCCTCTCTGTAAAAAATCAATAAAATATATTTAAAAAAAATAAAAAATAAAATAAAATAAAAAGCACTGCCTTTATCATTATTCAAAGTGTGCATACATTTTTGGGGGGAACGCCCTCTATGTGTGTGTTTAAAATCCAATTCATTCCGAGCAGTTTCGGTGGCTGAGATCTTCGTGGATTAATTGAAGTGGGTTGGTGGAGGCTCTGTTTGTCCTAAACGCAGACACGCTGAAGGGAAGAGAGATTAATCTGATAAAGGCGTCACTGTTTCTAATCGGACTGATGGGCAAGCCCAGGATGGGTGGGAGAGGCGACGTTGGGCGAGATATCGTCAAGTGATGAACTACCTTGAAGCCAAAGCAATCAAGAAGAGAGCCCTAAAAATTCCTCCGGCATCTTTGGGGCAAGTGTCCCCGTCTTGGCCTTCTCTACGCAGAGCAGAAGCACTTTGTCAGATTTGGTGAAATGCAATCGTAAGGGGAGAGCTGTAGCTGGGGGCAGCTCCCCTCCACTTACCAAAATTAAACACGAAACATTCATTTCCATTCTGAGAGGAGGGGGTGACATCTTGATAATACTTCCAATTCGCAGAA
>NW_005871181.1:1266099-1323802 GCF_000147115.1 Myotis lucifugus
TAAACCGGCAGTGGGACATCCCTCTCGCAATCCGGGACCGCAGGCTCCTAACCGCTCACCTGCCTGCCGGCCTGATTGCCCCTAAATGCCTCTGCCTCGGCCCTGCCACCGTGGCTTTGTCCAGAAGGACGTCCAGAAGGATGTCTGGAAGACGTCCTGTATAATTAGCACATAACCCTTTTATTAGTATAGATATGTCTTATTTCCCTTCGCGTTTTCCCTTTGAAGTTGTTAAAAAGTAGGTAGTGGTATTTGTGTTGAACACACTGACTTCCACATTGAAGCATCGTGAGTTACAAGGGGGGACAGGCGACACTGATGCTGAATGTAAGGAAATAAGTTGCTCGATCTACTCTGCCTTCCCCAGCGACCAGAGCTCTCCCGTGGCCCTGGGGGTGGGAGGGCACCTGGGGAATTCCAACTCGCATGATTTCTCATTCCTGCCTCTTCTCCTTCAGCTGTGGTGATCTGTGCTGTCTTCATCCAATACCTCCTTTAATTGGGCTGAAAATGCCAGATTACTTCCTATAAGTCTCGCTCTGATTGTAATCACGCCTCTACTTTTAAACACCTCAGCCAGTGAATGAATGCAGTCCACGCTGAGAGCTATTTCTGTGATCTTGAATTTTATGTAGGTCTTTGTTCTTCTCTGTACTTTAACAGGGATAATCAGAGACCCCAGACACTATTTACTTGGAATTCCATAAAGACACCTAGTAGCTCAAATAGCACACATATTGAATATAGTCTATTAAACTAACTGTATAAACACAGTATTGAGAAATTTAAAACAATTTTTGGAACACCATCAATGTTTTATCACTGGATAGTGTAAAACTATTATTTATTGTATTCATTAACATAAAGTAAACGTACTTCTGATTTCTGTGAGTTCTATTTCTTGTCGTGTTTTTTAGTCTATTTTGGAGATTTGAAAAATGAAACCAATGATTTTTTTTTAATGTTAAAAACCCATTGCACTAGAATTAAAATGTGCCTGGCTTTGTTATGCATTAATATTATTATAGCATGGCTTTTTAAATGCTTGATGATTAAGTTACTTAAAATACTTAGCAAAAAAAAAAAGCATACCTTTATAAAATCTGTCCAGCTTTTGAATATGACTTTCCATACTTGGAGAAGAGATCGAATGATGGTAATATAGTTTGGAAATCCTAGAATAAAAAAAGAGCAAAGATTACCACAGAGCCCTTATTGGCTTTTATTATTATTATTATTATTATT
The DNA here is from genome assembly GCF_000147115.1 of Myotis lucifugus. Taxonomy (NCBI): domain Eukaryota; kingdom Metazoa; phylum Chordata; class Mammalia; order Chiroptera; family Vespertilionidae; genus Myotis; species Myotis lucifugus. Next base: position 1,267,345 of record NW_005871181.1, read on the forward strand.
ATTATTGGTTTTAAATATATATAACAATGACTAATTTTCAAAAAAGGAAAGGAAATGATTAGCTTTATTTAAATGACCTTAGTTTAATCTTTTTTATATTTATTAATTATATTTAGTGTTTACTGTAATATAATACTTTTCATATGTAAAATAACTCATTTTTAAAATGTACATTTTATGGATACAGACAACAGTATGGTAATTGCCAGAGGAAAGGGTTTGGGGGAGGTAAAATAAGGTAAAGGGGGAATAAATGGTGATGGAAGGAGACTTGACGTGGGGCGGTGAACACAATACAATCTACAGATGATGTATTATAGAATTATATACCTGAAACCTGCATAATTTTATGAACCAATGTCACCCCAATAAATGCAATAAAAATATGATGAAATACATGTACATTTCAACTTTTATTTTTTACATTTCCTTTGGATAAAAATATGTTCTAACTGTATATGCTTTAAAAGCATTAAATGCATCTAGTAGAAAAGAAGAAAGACCTAAAGTCAAGAATCTCAACTTCCACTTTAGGAAACTAGAAAACAGTGAGCAGCAGAAGAAAGACATAACCAAATCAGAGCAAAAACCATGAAACTGAAACAGAGATGAGCGAAAGTCAACAAAACCAAAAGCTGGTTCTTTGAAAAGATCAATAAAATCGATAAACACCTGGCCAGGCTAAGTGAGAAAAAAGAGAGAAGTCACAAATTAGTCACAGTTACTAAGAGAGATGGGTGGTCACTACTGGTGCCATGCACTTCAATTCAAACGATAAGTGAAGAAGTGTGAGCAACAGTGGACCACACATTGGATAACTCAGGTGACCTGGACCAATCACTTAAAAGACAGCCCACCAAAACTCACACACAAGGAGAAACACATAATCTGAATAGGCCCGTATCTATTGAAAAAAATCAAATCAGTAATTAATAACCTTCCCAGACAGGCTTTGATTCTTTCTGGTGAATTCTACCAAACAAGGAATAGATAATACTGTTCCAGAAAACGGAAGCACTTCCTAACTCCCTCTGCTTCGTCACCTAGAAAATGGAGATGTCCACCCCGGCCAGTGTTTCTTAATGGTTAAAGCATCGGCCTGCTCACTGGTCAAGGTCACATACCTGGGTTGCAGAGTCAATCCCTGGCCCAGGTCAGGGTGTGTGTGGGAGGCAACCAATCCATGTCTGTCTCTCTCTTTCTCTCTCTCTCCCTCCTCCCTCATTTCCGCTCTAAAAAAAACCAAAAGCCTCAGGAGAAGATTAGCAACAACAAAAAAGTAACTAGCTGGAAAAAAATTCATGTGAGAACGAATGCATTGCCTGGGGAAGTGGCAGCGGGGAGGGGGGGGGGATTTTTTTTTCCAAGACAATGACTAACTTTTGTCAAGGTTAGGTGATCCCGTGAGAAAGTGATCCCCCTTCCCAGAGAAGCACTGAGGGCCTCCTAGCACATCTTTCCTCCACTTTTCTTGACATTGTCTACATCTGAGATTTGGGGGATGGGATTTATGATGACTTCTTGGTGAGCTGGAGGGGAGGCCCTGGCATACCATATCTTGTTCATTTTTCTAATTACCTCCTGAAGAAGCAAACACCGTGAAGCAATACACCAGGTCATTTAAAAAGGCATAGGTGGCCCGGCCAGTGTGGCTCAGTCGGTTAAGCATTGTTTTATGCACCAGGAGGTCACTGGTTCGATTCCTGGTCAGGGCACATGCCTGGGTTTCGAGTTTGATCCCAGTAGGAGGAGTGCAGAAGGCAGCCAACCGGTGTTTCTCTATCATCAATGTTTCTCTCTCCCTCTTCCTTCATCTCTCTCTAAAGTCAATAAGAACTTTTTTTTTTTGAATAGCTAACTGAAATGAAGGGCAATTTTCTACTTACTTTAATGGCTTTAAAAGTGCAAATCTTACCCTGGGAATCAACTAGTCATTAAACCTTAAAATAAACAGTCATATGGCCTTGCCTTCATAAAAGTCAGTGTGTTTCCTTCTGTAGTCTATCATTTTCATCAAACATTTGTTTTCTACTTGTTGGTTTATTCTTTCACTGTGAAAACATGTATGATAATGTTTGGTATAAAAATCAAGAAATTAGTCTCCTGGCGGGGAGTCTGCTAACAACACCGTTTTAATCTCATCCTTCAAGCAGAGGCAGAAAACATATTAATTGCAGCTTAATTTATGCAACAAATATTTCATTTTAATTATGCTTAATTTTTGTCAAGCTATAAAAATGTCAATAGTTCTGACGCAGTGTTTGCCTACAAGTTATTTTTTTAAAGCGTAAGAATTAAAATCAAACGCTGTTTCTGAAAGAAATTATGAAAGATTTCTAATTACTGCTGATGTTTTTGGAAAAAAATTGCTACTCTAGTGGCCCCCAAATAACATCTGGGAATGTGTGAACTTGAAGCTTTATTACCCGATATTTGTAATTTCTAGTAATATACATGCATCATTAACAGGATGAAATTCTCACGGGAAGGACTGTTTAATTTTTTAATTTTTTTATTCATAGGATTTATCAGTGACTGTCATTGACTGGTGCCTTTTTGCTACAGAAGGGTTTTTGTTAATTCCTCTCAGGGAAACTAAGACAAGAATAAGTGAAACTGACTACTGCTGATACATTGGATTGAACAAAAGAACATTTACCACGAACAGAAGGGGAAAGAAAAATGTCCAGCCACCGAGGCTGAGCGGCATGAATTATATTCAGCAAAACATTAGCAAGCCCTTGCCCTGGCCAGGGCGGCTCAGTCGGTTGGGCGTCATGCCACGCACCCGAGAGGTTGCTGGTTTGATTCCGTAGGGTCAGGGTGCATGTGGGAGGCAACCGATCAATGGACATTTCACTCTCACATGGATGTTTCTCTCCATCTCCCTCTCCCTGCCTCTCTTTCTAAAAGTCAATTACAAAATCTTTTTAAACCGTTATTAAGCTCTTACGAAGTGCAAATCCTCCCCAAACACTGTCACACCTATAAAGGCTACCTCCTCCCGGAAAGCCTCCATCTTCAGATGGAAATGCCAGCTCGCTGCACTGAGCATCGGTGCCCAATCACGCTCCTCCCAGCCCTGGTCCGGCATCTGTTTTGCATCAGTGACTCCCTCCCAATGTGAGCCCCTCACTCTATGGTCAGCCTCCTGGGGGCAGGATCCTGGCCTTTTGTGTTACATCCACCCCTCCCACATTCACATATACCTGAGAATTCTCACATATACGTGAGAATATACGTGAATAAAATGTTCTGGGTGTTCTGTTTTTGGAAACATCACTCTTATTTCAAAACCCTCTTTTGTGAAAGACGTATACGCCCATATTTTAAAATCATTCGTTGGGAAAGCTTCTAGTTTTAAGCCGGCAGAGCAATTAATTTCCTGCCTTAACCTCAGAAATGACCCCCCCCCCCCCTGCCCCCGAACTTGGAGGATTATAAACATCTACAAAACGGCATCTGCAGGAATACCAGGAAACAGCAGGGGCCCCAAATCATAATCTATGTCCCGCCAGATGAGAGGGGCAGCATCCCAGACTTAAAAAGGAAGGGAGAACATGCTCTAGCCGGTGTGGCGCAGTGGATAGAGCATCAGCCTGCAGACCAAAGGGTCCCAGGTTCGATTCGGGTCAAGGGCACATACCTCGGTTGCAGGCTCTTCCCTGGCCAGGGCCCTGGTTGGGGCTTGTGCAGGAGGCAACCAATCGATGTGTTTCTTTCACATCAATGTTTCTCTCTTGTCTTTCCCTCTCTCTTCCTCTCCCCCTTAAAAAAAAAAAAAGGGAGGGAGAACAGACCAATGAAATTCCATCCTGTTCTTCCTCCCTAAGCCAGGACGCTCAGCACTGGGATCGAACTAGAAGGTCAGAGTTCAAAGTGGCCTCTGGGAAGGAGGACCTACTCTGAAAATTGGGGCGGGGGGTGGGGGTGGGGGCGCGCACAGGAGTACGTCACCCAGCATCACAAGTCTCTGAACATACTTACTTCAACTAGGCACATGTTTTACTTGGTAAAAATAGAGTAAGAAAGAAAGAATTAGTGCACCAAAAATTACCCTTAGATTTAAGTTTTCTTTCTACTAGGACACTTTAATTAACTGCATCCCTCTTAGTAATTGATGCCCTGTTTTTTATAGTTTTTATAAAATACGCAAACATATACTTGCTCATTTTTTAAAACATTTTGCTTCCATTTCTTACATTTGACATCTTTAACAACGCTTCCCATAAGCAAGTCTACATAATAAAACATATAAAAATGCAAATGAGATAGTCAACAGAAACTAATGTATTTTATAATGCCAACTCCTTTATAAGTTTTGAGAAAATTATATACACATTCACTAGTCGATGTACAATATTTAATGTCTATATCTGAGCCCAAATTACTAAAGACGATGATCTATTTTTCTGAACTCATGTCCTTTTCCCAAACGAAATCAAATGAAGAAAGCGATGGGAATTTCCTCACAAGCTATTTCATACATGGATGCCCCTGAACTTTACTGAGTCTAAACTCCAAAACATGTGCAGGTAAATCACTTTGGCATTCAAAACACTAAGGGATGTTTATTTGCTGTTGCCATTAAGAGCACAATTTATTGCGGAACATTTAAATCTAAGTCCTAATTTATTTAAACTCTATAAATGAAAGGCTGTTAAATTCGGGGACACTGACATTTGATAGATAAGAATTTCATCTCAATTTTTAATATGTTCTTTCATTATTATTTTTGAACAATATAAAATATTTGCAAGATTAAGAAGACAGAAAAATAGAATAATTTAAATGATTATGGCCTTCTGAAATTCTATGTTTGGCATGGTCAGACAGTAGAGGAGAAAAGAACTCTTGAATAAAGTTCAATTCAACTGTGTATGTATTTTTAATTATACCTCCTTTGTTCTACAGACAAGAATTTATAAGAAACAAAGTAAAAAACAAGTATGTCTCATCATGGTTGATAGGTAATAATGGTTACTAATTAGTTGATATCTCTTTTTAAATTGTACTTTACAATTAAACCATTAATATATGATATCCTCAGTAAATGAACTACATTCAATTAATCCTTAAAAATACTTGAGAAACTTTGGCTGGTTAAGTAGGCTAACCACTCCTGTAATATTACTTCATCTGCTATTCTATTGAAGAAATTCTTTTTATAAGAAATACTAGAGGCCCGGTGCATAGATTTGTGCACTGGTGGGGTCCCGCGGCCTGGCCTGCGCCCTCTCACAATCCAGGACCCTTCAGGGGATGTCGGACTGCCAGTTTCAGCCCGATCCCCACAGGCCAGGCCGAGAGACCCCATTGGTGCATGAATCCGTGCACCAGGCCTCTAGTATGCATATAAGATCTTTGGTTAATCTCTTCCCACCCTCCCCCCTCCCTGCTTCCCTCTGAGATTCATCAGTCTGTTCCATGTTTCCATGCCTGTGTGTTGTGCATTGAGCATCTGCCCCCTGGTGGTCAGTGCGTGTCATAGCTACCAGTTGAACAAACGGTCAAATGGCTGAATGGTTGAACAGTTGCTTAGGCTTTTATATATAAAGATAACATAAATTCAATATAAGAAAGAATATAAAAAGTATAAAAGTAGCAAGTTCTAAGTAGTTCAGATTTGGCACCGATGCAACAGGCTAAAATAATTTGCTAGTGTATTCACATGCCTTATAGCCATTAGCAATTTGAAGGTTAATATAAGTGATAAATAGAAAACATCTCTGAATTAAGCTTGATAAATTAAAAGTGTTTTAAACAAATCAAAATCTTACAGAGGTAATTCATAGTTTCTTTTTAACAAATAATAACCAGAATGGTCTTGATGTTATTCAATACTACTGAGTAAAATTTTGACAATATATCTTCACTTTATTTAAGAAAAGGAAAAGAAATATTGAAAAGCCACATTAAAACTTCACTTTATCAGGAATATAATATTAATATGCTAGACTGAAATAATTATGTGTAGATTCTTTTATGCAAACACTATTTAGCAATGTCGTTTAGGACATTAATGCGTGATACTTTATGTATCTCTTATGTGGACATATGTTTAGCTAACATAGATTATGACATAGGTGTTGGTCATCAATGATATTTCCAGAAACCCATTAGTTTCCAGGAGCTTGGAAGTTAATGGCCAAGGTATTTCAATTAGTGTCGTCTGCTCTCCAACTCTACGGTTAGGGCCTATCCAAATTTTCAAAACTGTTAATGTGATTTAGGGGATATTAACCTCACACAATGTCCCATTAAGCTCTTATCCATCACGGGGGCTAGTTAATTAGCCTTGGAAGAATTTTCTCTTCCAAGAATTTCACGTTTAGAGTCCTGGTGAAAACTCCTTTTTGTCTCTGCCATCAATGGCCCATGGGACTGGCTTAGGGTGTGGGAGGCAAATTGCAAACAACCACTACCACTACCACTACCTACGTCCTCATGGGCGGAGCGGAAGAAGTCATCACCAGAGGGCCCTGGGCTCAGTGACCCAGTGCATCTTCTGAGGTTTTCAAACGGCAGAACATTCTCAGTCTAAAGTAAACTGCTCTGAAATTCCTCCTTACTTCCTTAAATTCGTTTTAAATTTTTCAGTGAAAGATGACATTCAATATCATATTAGTTTCAGGGGCACAGCAGAATGGTTAGACGTTTATGTAACTTACAAGGTGATCCCCGGCAAGTCTAATACCACGCCCCATGCCCCCCACCCCAACACCATACACAGTTACTACAACCTCCTTTCTTACTTTTCACTTAATCACAAACCTTAGAGTTGGATTCATTTTGGGGTCATTAATTCTTTGAGAGGAATTTCTACCTCCCCAGGAGCCTTCAGGATAATGGGTAGAAGACACCAAATGGTTGAGCTACAGAAACCCAGCTGGCGGCAAGGCTTCCTATAGGGTCTGCAGGGGCTCGCTGCATGCGGGGGCCTCTGGGGCACGCAAACAAGAGTTGAGGAGGCACCACCGGGTTAGGACTACACGTGTTCAGTTCTTCCCCCAGGATTCGTATTGGAGAGCCAGGCAATGAGGGCGGGTGAATTGCGCTGCCCTCTAACTGAAGCCTGGAAGAGGACTTGACCCAGGAGACAGAAGACCCAGGTCCACAATTCTCTATGTTGGTAAACAGCTAAATTATTATCATTATGTATTATAAGAGGCCTGGTGCACGAAATTCGTGCACGGGTAGGGTCCCTAGGCCTGGCCGGCGATCAGGGCCTATCAGGGCCTTCCTTCCCCCGGCTGCTGGCTGCTGGCTGGGGCCTGCCTTTGTTCCATGCTGCCCCCTGGTGGTCAGTGCACGTCATAGCGAGTGGTTGAACTCCCAAGGGGACAATTTGCATATTAGCCTTTTATTATATAGGATTACTTTTGCTGTTGCAAACATCATTCGTGCTAACTTAGTCTCCAAAGGATCTGATAATGAATCTGGTCCTGCAATATAAAAAGACGTAATTGGTCACCCTAAGTCAAGTCCAACCCAACCTGAAGGATCCAATGGTGAGGAAGTAAAACACGTGCAGAACAGACGATCTATTGCTTTTGCACCTGAACTCAGTTCACTTGTGTCCAAGGGTTGAGCTGCCGCTGCAAAACTCCATCTCTATGAATCCATAGCTTACAAAATCTTACGAAGGTTATTTCATCAAATCTTCATAATAGTATCTCTGTTTTGGACCCGGGGAAATTGAAGGCTTTAGATAACTTTCTTATTAAACGACATACTGAAATTTGGTTAGAATTCTTATTACATGTCATTGGTATTATATTTGGGCAGAAACTGTTAGAGTGTTTAAATTGCATTTTTAAAAACTTGTTAACCGACTATGGTTTAGCAAATGCAGGGGTAAAGAGGTAAATCACGAAAAAGGTTTTCAGTGGATGATAACACACATGGTAAACACTTCAACAATTTTAAAGACTACATACTGAAAACTTTGGGTTCCTAGGAGGGCAAACCTCCAAGTACCCAATAATTCCTTGCCCTATTAGAACCTACTGATATATCTATGCTTAGATACTTAAGCATATACAACATTATGCCTATATTCTTGTTTTTAAGAGCTAAATTATTTTTTAAAACATTTTTATTTGATTTCAGAGAGGTATGGACAGGGAGAGAGAGATAGAAACACCAATGATGAGAGAGAATCACTGATTGGCTGCCTTCTGCACACCCCCTATGAGGGATTGAGCCCGCAACCCGGGCATATGAACTGTGACCTCCTGGTTCATAGATCGATACTCAACCACTGAGCCATGCCAGCTGGGCCAGAGCTAAATTATTTTTAAAAGCTTCCAGCTCCAATATTCTATAGTGACACGATTCCCCAGGAAGTCTTCTAAACATCTGGAAAGAATTGATAAAATCTGAGAGACTGGCATATGGGAGGGAAAAGTAGGTTTAAAGAGCGAGTTGAGATAATAAAGCATAATTATTAAGAATCTAGACTTCAGCACTGAGTAGCTTTATTTTCTAGTCTGTAAACTGAGAGGAAATGATAGCATCAACATTCCAGGTTAGCTCTGAGGATGACACAGAACTCTGGTCTCAGCGCTTCCAGATGTTTGGCTTCATCCAAGACGTAGACATTGTACAAAACGATGCTGAACGATAAACAGGCAGCTCTGCTCCCCTAACAATAAACGACCATCCACGTATTTATTTCTTAGAAACTCTAGCGGGAACTTCCGTCACTAACCACCAACTGTGACTGCATGTGGCGCTACACCTACGTTTGAGAAACATGCTGCTCGACATGACTATGCTTTACCTTTGAGCAGGACTGAAACAGTGTATCCACTTTCATTTGGGGGGTCCTTTTATTAGCTTTCTTGATCTGCTGATATCTCTAATAATAAGTGTTTTTTTATAAACTAGCCTGTGCAAGCCCTGTCCCGAGACTGTAATATTTAAAAAACAGCAACAACAACAACAACAAGTCTAAGCTTTAGGGAGAAAACCAATTACAGAAACAGCATTAAAAACGCCAAGCACCGGGCAGAAGCAATTCTGGATCAGTTTACAAAAGTGATTGATGAGACTCTAATCCAAGCTGAAGGACCCGTTTCACGACGAGCTGTGACCATTCCGCACACTTCATTAGCTGCCATAATTAGCCTGGTGTTGCAATTTGTCAGAACTGGTGGGGACAATTTTCCTCGGAATGCAAACATCAAAAACACAGGGTCTCTCAGACTTCCGAAGGGGCTGGTGAGAGGCTTTTTCTGGCCTCTGTTAACGAAAAGATTAATTATTGCTGATGGGAGGCTGGGCGGTGATTGTCACTCTGTCCATGTGCATTACTTTTAGCATTAGAGAGAGGACGTGGGTGACACCACGCCACTCCATCAAGCGGCCTCACATTGGAGCACAGAGTCGCTTTTAATATCCGGGGCATTTCTGATGGGTTTTTCTTCCTGTTTGCAGGGTCCAAGACTCACACCTAACCTATACAATAAAAGCCTAATACACAAATAGACCGAACGGCAGAACAACTGGAACAACTGAACAACCAGTTGCTATGACGTGCGCTGGCCACCAGGGGGCGTGCGTGGAACATGGCGGGCCTTGGCCACAGTGGGATGGTGGAGGAGGTGAGCAGGGGCACCAGACCAAGGTGGGCGCTGATTGCTGTCATCGGGGCGAGCCTCTGGTGCTTACTGAAAATTCTTTGCTCCCGCGCACTGCCGTCCTGCCCTGGCACTTGCACCTGCTGCCGGCGTCGGCCCTGCTTGCACCCATGGTCAGCGCAGGAGCCACCGCTCGCACCCACTGCAGGTGCCCGGTGCTGGGTCCCAATTTGCTTGGTGCCATCAGCGGCTGCGAGCAGAGCTGCCTGCCCTCATCACCCCTGAGGGCTTCCTCCACCCTCCCCCCTGCTCCTGAGGGGGCAATCGGGGCAGCAGCCGCCGCTCGCACCCACTGCTGGCACCGGCCCCAATCACTCTGCACCATCAGCAGGTGTGAGTGGGGCCAGCGCTGTCAGTGCGTAGGAGCGGTGGCAGTGGGAGTGAGGCTGATAGCAGACAGAAGACTGGGGGGGGGGCCTGGCAGGGGCACAGAGGATGGGCCTAGACCTGCCCCTGTGCCTACCGCAGCCTCGCTGCCCACAATTCCTTTCAAGGTGCACGAATTCATGCACTCGGCCCCCTAGTTCATTGATATAAGGATTTTCAAACAGCCTCCAAAATATTGAGAAGTTGGGTCGGTGTACTTTGCCTCAAGTTTTAGCTTCTTCCTTCCTTAACTGTACAGATCAGCAAAAGAGTGGTTCCGTATATTTCTATGATGGAGACATCATTCAAATACGTTTATAAATCTTCCAAGACCACATGTGTTCAACAATCTATGAAGCTACATTCATGTCACCGGTATTTATGAATAGAGCAATGTCATCTCAAGCCTGGATGAAGGGGATATACTTTGATTTTCCACAATATAAATTCATGAAATCTAATGAAGAGGGATGGAAGGAAGGGGACCCTTACTTAGTTTCCTTAAAACAAAACTGATTTAGTCCTTTGGCTATAGGCCAAGTTTATCCAAAATCAATAGTGTAATGGCTATATGCAGTGTCATTAAAATTTTTGCCAAACTCTCTTAATTTTTGATCCCCTTGGCTGTATCATTATTTAATTATGTGCATTAAGATAATTATTGCTAAGCCCAAACTATGTTTTTTTTTTAAATCTTGTTCCTTGAACTGACCTGTAAACTAAAAGGAGTAATTTAGTGATATGTGGAGGGAGGAGTCATAGCTGAAGAAACTGGTAGTGTTTTCAAATCCACTTCATAGCAGAGAAGAAGTGTTAAAGTGAAAAAACATAAAAACAACAACAAAAAAACAAAAACAAAAACATAACAACATCAGAGGACAATGCTTGTCTGAGTTTCCAGGGGTGGGGATTTCCCACAGATTCCATCACAATCAAGTCATTTTTAGCTCAAACAACTGGGCAAATATGTCACTTAGAGATGGGTTGGCCAATGGAAATACAATGTGGAAGCATCTTATATAATTTAAATTTTCGAGTAGTCATGTTAGAAATAGAAACGAGAAAGAGGTGAAATTAATTGGATGGGAATAAGATATTTTAACCCAGTAAGTCCAATTTATGGTCAAGGTGTGGGCATGTTTTGAAGTTCTTTTGTTGAGCATAACTTCAATTGGAAGGAAACATCTCCGAACTTCATGATTAGATAGAGTATCTACAATTTTTGGAAACACATCTGGTTTGACTATTGGGTGAAAAAAGTTTCGCACACCATCTTGGTTGTTTCGTTCTAGACTAGCATGAATGACTCTCAAAGATGCTGCCCCCAAATCTTGAATGGAGGCGTGCACACTCCTCTACGGTAGTCAGCCTCAGAGCCAGAGCCTTTTCAGAGAATGGCTGAGACGAAATGAGAGCAGGATATGAAATGAAAGATCCTGAAGGTAAGGAGTCAATGTAAAGTAGAAGTTTCAAAATACTTGGGAGAAGTGTGAAACCATGGCTAGGACAACACAAGGAGTTCGCTCACAGATTGGATTACCTGGAGAATTTTATTGTTATGATGCAATGCACTCGAGCCATATTGCGCACGGTGCCGAGAAGCCACAAATCCTTCTGAAGAAGCTCTTACTCCGGAAAATGAGATAAGAGGGAGATCATTAAACCGACTCTCTAATTCTGGAGGAAGTGCTCTTGCAGGCTGAAGTGGAAAATGACAATCTGTTTCCGTACAGGCGGAAATCTCTCTACACCCAGGAACATTCCCAATCTCTGCTGAAGTTCACCTCTGCTTCAAAGTCCCTAACATGACACACGGGTTTCTAACACTCCGCTGTCACAGACTGTATCAATGATGCAGACTCCAAAACACAGAACCTCAATGGTTTAAGAACAAAAAATAAAACAAAACGACAAGAGTTCAATCTAGAGATGTGCAGAAAACTTTAATACACCTTTACTCCAATCTTTGCTCTCTGACAAAGCAAGTCATTGGAGTTCTAATTCCACTGGACACTACAGACCTTAGTAAATTGTTATTTTTTAAGATGTTCGCCATTAGAACAAAAGGTTGAAATCAGATCGTGTCAAAGGTAGGGGCACTGCCATATTGAAAGGCCTAGCCCAACATTTCAACTTCTTACTCAAGTGCCACCATGGTAGTGTTTTCATTGGAATTTATTTTTATATCATTTCTATACTTGCAAAATTTGGACTCATTCCCACATCTTTATAAAGCAGACACTTGAGAGTAATAACCGTAAGCAAAAACTTAAAAAAAATTGTGACACTTTTCTTCATTTCTAAACTAAAAAACTAGTGTCCAATAAAATTGATGGCATGCAAATGTTGTTTTGCATTTGTATATTTGCACTTTTTTTTTCTTGAGAGAAGGTCTATAGCTTCAATTAGATTTTCCAACGAGTCAGATGTCAGAAAAGATATCAAACAATTCATTTGAAGTCTTAACATCATTTCTGAAGAAAAAGAGCAGTTTCTTCATAAAAACCCACATCGCCACTCTTGCATTTTAAATCAAACTTCTCACATCACATAAATGCAAGATCTGAGGTTGGCAAAGAGAAGTCAAACCACGTGGCTGAGTTGAAGAAAAGCAGACGCCTGACTTATATTAGTGACCCAGTGAGTCTGTGCGGCCGGCCAAGTCTTGGACGCAGACGGCCAAGCCCACGACCATGGAACATGCACTTGTAATGGACCCTTTGTCTGACGTCACTCTTTCTCACTATACTTCCGCAGAGAAAATAACCATAGGGTAGAGCATCACTGTGATCTGCAGATTTCAGTATTTATTTCTCCTTCCTACCCCATCCGATGATGCCTTTCCTCTATGCGGGTGTGTCCACAGCTGAGCAGAAAGGACTAATGAGCTCAATGGGCCAAGACAGACAGACCCTGAGTATATGCAGTAGACAGACTTACATCCGTTAATGTGATCCGAAGGCAACTAACTTTTTGACTCTAATGTTTATAAATAAAAACAAGTTACACTGTCATCCTATGAGGTCATGCTATATAACAACAATAAAAATGATTATTCATTTACCAAAAATTAAAAAGTACATACAGGAAAGAGGGGAAACTTGAAAAGAAGTGTCTTTCTTTGCTTTGAGTAATAGACTTTACTGAGGCAGTATTTTATGCTCTATTGCACCTGTACTAGAAAGAAGCTTTCTTGAAAGTGTGTCATCAAAAATCAATCCTTAAATTTACCAATGATTACTTTACTGTAATACTACTAAGGGGTAACTTTACGGTATATTAATACATGGGCTAGCCCAGCTGGCGTGGCTCAGTGGCTGAGCATGACCTAGGAACCAGGAGGTCAGGATTTGATTCCCAGTCAGGGCACATGCCCGGGTTGTGGGCTTGATCCCCAGTAGGGGGCATGCAGGAGGCAGCCAAGCAATGATTCTCTCTCATCATTGATGTTTCTATCTCTCTCTCTCCCTTTCCCTTCCTCTCTGAAATCAATAAAAATATATTTAATAAAACACATGGGCTACATTCTTGGATGATTTTCTTCATAGAATACCGAATACTGAACATTTAATATCTGAACATCTCCCAGTCGACAAAATCATCCAACTTCATATCCTTTTTTTTTTTTTATCAGCATCTATGTCTACTACAGATCAGTCAGATGAGAGTTCGAAAGTCAAAGCATGACAAATTTTATCAGTAATGTTTCGGGGTGAAAGAAATAAGTACATATGTTAGCTAAAAATATACCTAATATATCCTATCTTTTTTTTTTTCTGGAATACTTTTAGAATTTTTCCTGTACATTGAAATTTAGGTCATACTCGCTGTGAATATGGAAACTTACTTTCAAAACTGAGTATACATTTTATATATCACAGCCTGTACTGCCTTAATTATGCTGTTAGACCCAGAAAGTATATTCATACTTGCAGATTAGATTGCTTCCACCCTTTGGACATTATTTATGCACATTAAATGTCAACATGAAAATGACAGATGATTTCTGCATTCAATTAGAAGAACAATATGCGGTGTCTCAAAAATCATAGAGATTAAAGTCAGCAAAGTTTCGGGTCCAAACAAAAATAGTTTCAAATTCCACCTAGTTCTTTTAAAAAATTGCTATTTTGAAGAAAATGCTTTCACCTTTTTTTCAGGGTTTGTAGGTTTTAGCAATATAAATGAACTTGTACTGATTAAGTCAACAAATAAAATGGAAGCAATTTTCTTAAACAGTACACACGACATAAAAGTGGAGGAAAAAGTATATTGCAAATGCTATTTGTTCTTCATCATTGCTATCCTAAAGGTCAGCCTGACACATGGTACTAGGTTGGTGAGCTACAAAGGAATTTGGACAGATATGCCCCCAGCCCAGTCTTCCAATGATGAATCATTTGATTCATAAAGGAACATACTCAGAAAGAATATAGAATGAAAGTAATAAAACACTGAATGAATGCACATTTTTTATGTACCCTAAGAAAATTAATTTTGTACTTGGATCCAATTTTTAAATTTTTTAAGAATTGATTTTAGAGAGAGGAAGGGAGAGGGAGAGAGAGAAAAACATCAATGACGAAAGAGAATCATTGATCGGCTGCCTCCTGCACGCCCTCTATTGGGGATCGGGACTGCAACCTGGGCATGTGCCCTGACCGGAATTGAACCAGTGACCCCCTGGTTCATGGGCCGACACAACCACTGAGCCACACCGGCCAGGTTGCGAATGCAATTTTAATATCAGCATTTAACTTTTCTAAACACTAAACTTGCCAGCTACATTTAACTTCACTTGGGAGAGGAGCTCTAAAGGAAGCAGAGGGAGGAAACTGGTCTGTCTCCTGGTATTGGGCATAAGTGAGTCAGTCACTGTGGATGGAAGGGATTGGGAAGATACGGGTGTCGGGAGGAGATGAGTTCTGTGTTGAGCATAATCGGTGTGAGCTGTCGCGTGGATAAGCAAAGAAATCAATTGAAAGAGTAATACAGCCACATTTTCCCCCCCTCTAATGCTGCTTACAGGCAAGTTGCACGATTAAATGAAGAAGGGAGGCAAAGCAAGGCATTTGTAATACAACAGACAAATGACAATGCCTCGCTAGTGAGACAGCATAATAAGGACCATCTAATTTTCTCCTTAAAATCCATTTATTCTCCAAAGCCCTCGATCATCATCAAGGGAGCACATTTTTCAACCAAGGAATTACAGAGGAGGAGAATTAGATTTTATTAAATATTCCAATTGTGGTGAGCAAACTCTTCACAAATAGCTCTTGGAATAGATTTAATAAGAAAGGAAGGTCAATATTTGTATCCTTACAGCCAACATTGTGAAATATTTCGACGACTTTTGTGCCTTGATAGTATTTCATTAGTATCCTTAAAGTCAGTTGCTGATCACCTTTTAGTTAGTTAATTATCTGATATCTCATATTTGTTAAACTTCCAACACGCTAGCAGATTTAAATGTTCCCCTTTAGTATGTAACCTTATAACAGCCACATAAAAAGTAACTTGTAAATTAATGCAGAGTTAATAACATGATTATCAACCTGCCACTTATATAGCAGAAGTTACAAGTTGTAGCAATATGGCTTCCAGCATCTTTTTTAGGGTGACTATCAATGTCTAGTTAAGTAACTCTGTGAAGAATGTCTTTATAACGCCGAAACCGGTTTGGCTCAGTGGATAGAGCATCGGGCTGCGGACTGAGAGGTCCCGGGTTCGATTCCGGTCAAGGGCATGTACCTGGGTTGCGGGCCCCATCCCCGGTGGGGGATGTGCAAGGGGCAGCTGATCGATGTTTCTCTCTCATCGATGTTTCTAACTCTATCTCTCTCCCTTCCTCTCTGTGAAAAATCAATAAAATATATTAAAAAAAAAGAATGTCTTTATGAAAAGATATGCTGTTTTTAGGCATAATGGGGAAAATATTCAGTTAAGTGTGTTCAAATAAATTAAATCCACAATATTAATTTTCACGATAGAACAATTTCTTCAAATGAATTCGCCAGCAGGAAGCCCAGAAGTGAAAAATGTAACTGTTGTTATTCTGGATTAGCAATAATGCAGAGAAGACTCGCATATGTTGAACTTTTAGAGACAAACTTCACGAGGAACGCTTCATAATTGGAGTTCAAAACTTTCCGAAGAAAAATTTCATAGGCAAGGTGTAAAACCTCTGGTTGCCAAATGAAGATCCTGGCCCTCACCACAGTGCCAGGGGCACATCTGGGGCAAGCGTCCTACCTGGGCTGATGCAAATCTTACCAATCTCAGGAGAAAACATTGGCCATCCTCTCTTTAGAGCTGGGTGTCCGCAGTAGGAGGCGTGCAGGAGGCAACCAATCAATGATTCCCTCTCATTATTGATGTTTCCATCTTTTTCTCTCTCCCTCTGTCTTCCTCTCTCTGAAATCAATAAAACATATTTAAAAAACAATAATCGGCCTTAACCGGTTTGGCTCAGTGGATATAGAGCGTCGGCCTGCAGACTCAAGGGTCCCAGGTTCGATTCTGGCCAAGGGCATGTACCTTGGTTGCGGGCACATCCCCAGTAGGGAGTGTGCAAGAGGCAGCTGATCGATGTTTCTCTCTCATTGATGTTTCTGACTCTCTATCCCTCTCCCTTCCTCTCTATAAAAAAATCAATAAAATATATTAAAAAAACACACAAAAAAACAATAATCTGATAGATCTCTCAATCTCAGACTTTATTGCAGCTACAAAATAAATATATTAAATGGCTTACCATGCCTTATAAAAATGCATTCCATTACGTTTGCTCATTACTCAAAAGTAATATTTTAGATTCAAATGCAAATCGAGCCCTTAGGTTAAGACTTACAGACTAATACGGTCTGATCTAATCTACCGAAAATCTTGGACACATCATTGCACATCATTTCATTCATAAGTTAAAATTCAAATCAGAAACTCTTTCAAAGCCACTTTTAAAGCCATAATTGAAAAGTACTACACAATGTAAGAAATCTATTAGAAGCAAGACAGTGGTTACAAAGCAAAGGTCGTATAAACATATTCATCTCAACAGTTCACATTTAACCATTCCATAGGTTACATATTTTTCCTGCCAATGACATGCCAATATTTGGCTCTGTGCAATGTTCTAAAGTGCATAACAAACTAGACAGAGTATATATAAATATTACACGCAAAGATAAATGGACCTATTGATTTATAATAAAAATTATATAAACGTATACTTTTCCTGAAACCTACTGACCCCAAGAAGTCTGACACCAGGGTCATAAAAGGGAGGAAATGAAAGAATTTCAGTCCCCGATGTATTAGTGAGAGAGAAAAAGGAAAGAAAAAAAAAAAGAAGCCCTCCAACTGAATATTGGATTATTGCAGGCCATCCTCATAAGCAAAATATTTCCCCTCAATTACGCCTAATGATTTAACTGTTTACACTCACTAATGAAATGAAACAACACAGAACAAACAACTGCAAGGGGCTGTTTTTCCGCCAGTGCATCGTCATCTATCAACACGTACGGGAAGATTCTTAAAATTCTGTGAAGCTGGCCTGTTGCAACCGAGAGGCGTATTTTATCGCAATCGGGGCATAGAAGTAAAATCGCCCCTAGCCGAGGCGTGTGGCTCCACGTACAGCGCAGCCGTAATGAGGCCCACACGCCGGCCGGGCGCATCAATTACCATCATCATAATCACGGTCGTTAGGCTGCACGCTCATTACGACCGGGGTCCCGGTGACAGCGGATTCAATCACCGGGTGCGACGGGCAAGCAGCCCCGGTCCCACCCAAGTTTCTGCAGACGGCGATGTGCCACATTAAACCTCTGATACGTTCCACATCCCCCTCCATTCCCGGAGCCCTCGGCGGCAGAGGTCAGCTTTATGTTCTGTGCAATATGCTTAGGCCTCTAAATTAATCCTCTGGAGTGCTGGATGTTTCTATGCTTTGGAGCTTCTAGGTTCTTGTTTAGGACCAAAATGCACGTGAACAAAACAAAACACACAAAAAAGAAGGCTGCTCTGCAGGTGTCACTCACCAACAATAAAGCAGGTCGACATCAGTCTCTTCCCGAGTTTTGCCAACAAAGGAAAACATGAACAGTCCCACTAAAGTCAGTTGTCTAAAGTGAACATAAAAACTAATTCCAATTAAGATAAGAGGGGCCTGGCCCTAGCCGGTTTGGCTCAGTGGATAGAGCGTCGGCCTGCGGGCTGGGGGGTCCCGGGTTCAATTCCGGCCAAGGGCACATGCCCGGGTTGCAGCTCGATCCCCACTAGGGGGCGTGCAGGAGGCAGCCAATCAATGATTCTCATCATTGATGTTTCTCTCTCTCCCTCTCCCTTTCTCTCTGAAATCAATAAAGAAATCTATTTAAAAATATATAAAAAACATGTTTAAAAAAAAGGTAGAGGGGCCTAGGTCATCATGTCTGCATTGGTTAACACAAACATATGTAAATGTTTTTACAATCAAAAGGATGTTTTTAGTATACGGAGCTTTTAATTGTCCAACACTTTTAGATCTACCCAAATAGATTAAATTAATAGCGACTGGTACATTCCCCTTATTAAGTTTCACTTCAATTTCAGATATTGAAACGAGCACAATGAAGAATTTATAAATACAAAGTAGATACCAGCACTTAAAAAGTTTGGCCACTTAACACACAAGTTAACTCCGGGCATTTTACAAGTACATCAAAGAAATATGATTAAGTTATATATCATTTGTACTTTATTTTTTAATAATTGATGTCTATACTTTCAAGAAGAATGATATATATGTTATTTTTCATTATTATCATACTTTCAGTAGAAAATAGCATTATTTGCTCTTAACTCCCTGACTTTGTGATATCTTTGTATAGTGTTATTCATATTACTAAATTAAAAATAAAGCAAAAATATTTGACATATTCATCAATCTTGTGTGATGTAATTCGAGAAAGATTAACATTTGCTTTTCTCTCAACTGACACCCTTCAAAACAACTGTGTGACAGATTATTTGAAAATTATAATCTCTCTGCTTAAAGATGGTAGAAGAGAAAGACAGTTCTCTGTGTAGACAATCTTCAACCATGATGGAAAGGGTGAAGAACAGGAACCAAAAATACTTGAGCTGTTACTTGGCTGAAAGCAATCTATTGTGCTCAATTACATCATAAGTGCATTTACAAGTTTTTAATAGTCCGTCTTCCCCCAGCAGAAGCCTAAAACCACTCCAGCCTTTTCCTTCTTCAACATTCTGAACGTCACAACTCCAACCTCCCTAAAACTGTCTTTAATCAACTAAAAATAAGTAAATTGTGGCCTCCAATTTCTGAGATCAAGAAACAAAGTTTTATTTAAAAAAAAGAAAAAGAAGCCTGATTTTAGCAGTTTATGGGGTACAACAAGTCTCACCCAAATCACTTAATATCAAATTGAAATAAAAAATATTTTTAATAATTCTAAGGTTTACATATCAATAATAGAATGACTACTTCGGTATTGTGCAGGTTATACTGCTACAGAGAGGGATGACTTGTTTATTTAATACCGTTATTTGAAGAGATTAGAAGGAAGGTGGGACGAAGTAGGAAAGGAAGGGAGAAAATGAAAGGAGGGGAGGAGAGAAAGAGAAATTTAAATTTGCATTTAATGTTTTTCTACGTGGTTTTGTGTAGGGTTAAGTGGACTAATGATTTATTAAAATTTAAAGAATTCCTATACATTTCTTGCTTAATTTTCAGGGTCTACAAGAACAATTACTCATCACTAATTCTTTAACTATATGTACATTCTAAAAGTACAGAAGGGTACACAATGACTCCTAAACAACAACAACACCCAAATAAACTATTTTTCTTTTTAATGAGTATCCAAAAATCTCTACATCTCCATAAACTGCTTACTTAAGTGAGATACAGGCGTATTCTTGGAATATGTCAGGATGCATGGAGTGAATCTGTTGTAGAAAGCCAACAAGTACCATATTCTTTTAGGAAGAGACATTTGCATAAGGATCTTTGTTTTTCTGAAGTAGCTTCATATCCAATGGTGAGTCGTTTGTATTTTAGAAGGTATTAATTGTAATTCATATTTGTTGTCTCTTTTAGCCTTTTCAAGGGGACACTATTTTTTTTTAATGTTGCGTCAACTCACCTTGCCACCGATCCACTTGTTGGGGCTTTCATCTCTGAAACGGTGATATCCATAAGCGCCAGGACCATACTTGGTTGATGAATGCATTGATGGAACGTACCTTTCATTCTTATGGTAGGAAGAGAATGGCAAAAACCTGAAAGAACAGTAAGGTGTTATTCTTCATTGGATTTCTAGAGGCGTTTGATTAAAAAAATAAAAATTCAGCCTGGCTGGTGTGGCTCCGTGGTTGAGCATCAACCCATGAACCAGAAGGTCACAGGTTCTATTCCCAGTCAGGGGACACGCCTGGGTTATGGACTCGATCCCCAATGGGAGCATGCAGTGGTTTATACAAACACGTCATTACTTGAATGTCTGGGCAGTTGAAGAACAACTGGTAGAGGTCTCAGAAAGCACAATTTAAAAACAGCCAATTAGCTTCAGGGAAAAATGGGACCATTGCAAATCTATAGTCTTGATGCACTGAGAATTAACATACTTCCTATTTTTTCCCAAATAAGAAAAATTACACTTACCATTTTTTTTCTGATAACTCTCTTTTATTTCCCCCCATTTTTATAGGCACTTATAATTCTAGATTCTCCTCCAACCCATCTATTTCACTGGCAGATAATTCAAACCGACAAATTATGAACCCCAGTTGCCTGTTGGGTCAAGCCTACATTCTTCAGCCCGGCTGTCAGGCCACCCAGCATGCACTGGGTCGGTCTGCCCTCCTACCACTCCTGCTCTGTCCTAGTTTTATGACGTGTTGGTCTGCATACACTAAAATCGTATGTAATATTCTCAGGAAGTATTCCAAATTGTCCATTATGTCGATGTTATACATCTTAAAGTCTTTAGACTTAGAGGTCTGTAATAACAAAATCCCACTATTCTGTGGTCATTTATTGAAGACAAAAAACATTCTATTTTCAAGTCAACACGGGACAACGAGAGAGCAATCGTCACCGTACAGCTAAGAAAAGGATCTTTTGTAGACAGATTCTAGAACTTCTTAATGATACACAAGCTTATTATCTGTATCCCCAGTGTTCTAAAGCACCAGACTTCATTAGGAAAAAAAAAATTAAGCTGGAGAAATGGAGGCAGCTCTTTGCAAATTTCCGCTGGAAATGGGCTGGGAAAGGCAGAAGTCTGGATCAAAAGAGGGTAATCATGCTAACTGTGCCCCGAGCACTGCGTGGGTGATACGATTTGCACACTAACTACCTCTCTCATTACTGCTTGTTTGGAGTGTTCTGTGTTAATGGGGTTAGCTAATCTAGTATTTTAACTTAAAAAGGCTCCGCTGATTAATAAATGTTGCACACTGTGCTAGTAATTAAAACAAATGGGAGAGTTACAAATAAAAGTTGAATTGTTAAGAAAACACTCTCTGAAAACATATGATAATGCCTATTTACCATAATACAATAACCGTTCAGAAAGCATGCAGATTGCAGAGGGCTAAAGTGTTTGAAGAATCACATAAGTAAAAAAAAGTTTGGAGGCGTGTTGAACTTCCTTATCACTGTTCTTTGGTAATAAGCAGAACCAGGTCTCGTTTCTATACACTACATTTAAAAAGCATTTTTTTTTCTGTTTATCCTCAATTGAGGATAATTTTCCATTGATTTTTAGAGAGAACGGAAGGGAGAGAGAGAGAAAGAGAGAGAAACCCTGATGTGAGAGACACATATAGACTGGTTGCCTCTGACTGGCGTTGGGGATCGAACCTGAAACTCAGGTATGTGCCCTTGACCAGACGGAATCAAACTTGAGACCAGAAGGGCTATATTTTAAATTGTGTTCTTTAATTAAAATTCTAAATATTTTGCTTAATAACTATGATACCGTAGCAACCAGTTAATCACACAAATGCATAGCCACATGCAGAAGCTGCAACCGTGAATTGGAGAGATATTTAAAAGGCAGAAAGGAGAATCTGAGGACCAATATGACGCTGGAGAAGGAGAACAGAGAAACTCACGTATCCCTACCCTGGGTAGCGTGTTGGGCCTGCAATTCACACTCAAAACAAGAAGCAGGCCCTGGCCGGTTTGGCTCAGTGGATAGAGCGCCGGCCTGCGGAATGAAGGGTCCTGGGTTCGATTCCGGCCAAGGGCACATGTCCGGGTTGCATGCTCGATCCCCAGTAAGGGGCGTGCAGGAGGCAACCAATCAATGATTCTCTCTCATTGTGGATGTTTCTATCTCTCCTTCTCTGAAATCAATAAAAAATATATTTATGGATGTTTCTATCTCTCCTCTCTGAAATCAACAAAAAATATATTTAAAAAGAATGAGAAGAAGAAGAAAAAGAAGGAGGAGGAGGCTAGTGTGGGACATTCTGAGTCTGGGACACACAGTGGAGATGCAAACAAAGATGACCTTTGGAAATATAAATCTGGGATGTTGCAGTAAGAACTTAGAGCTCTAGGGAGGGGAAGCCATTGGCATAGAGTTGGTAGTTGGTGTCTTTTCAACAGAAGCAATCAGAGAGATTAAGGAAGGAAAGAAGAAAGGAAAGAAAGAGAAAGAACAAGAGTGGAATACTGAATCCTGCCATCAGCTTAGTTCCATCCCACTACCTGTCACCAAAATGATTGCAATATTCTCCTACTGGGTTTCCTTTCTTCCAGCGTATTTCTTCTTAAGGACATCTATCTCACAATCAACAAATTCATATTCTTTTTACAGCATCCTCTTACTCAAAAGCCTTAAATAAATCTCCATTATCTACCGATAAACCCTCAGGTCCTCGGCCACTGCCTCTCATGTAAAAATTAGTTTCTGTCAAACTGGTCCTGTTGTTCTGTGAACTTTTCCTGCCAACATGTTTTTTTAGTTTTTAAACGAACCACCTGCTTTTATCTTTTCTTTTCTCTACCAAAATCCAGATCGCCCCAAACCAGAGCAAACTCTACATTAAAAAATAAAAGTCATGGCACTGATGGTCTTTGACACACGCTTGACCGTTTTTCTGGAGCTCTCCTATGACAACGCTTGCTCAGAATTGCATTAGGTTTCCTGGTTCGGTTCAAGCTAGAAGCACAGACATCCATGAGAATAGAACCTCTGTTTGCCTTGGTGCTACGTCCCGGAGCCTAGGACTATCTCTGACATGCACACAGTTGCTGGATCAGTAAATGCCAGTGTTGCCCAGCCACTGTGGCTCAGTGGTTGAGCGTCAACCCATGAGCCAGGAGGTCACGGTTCCATTCCTGGTCAGGGCACATGCTTGGGTTGAGGGCTCGATCCCCAGAAGGGGGCGTGCAGGAGGCAGCTGATCAATGACTCTCTCTCATCATTGATGTTTCTATCTCTCTCTCCCTCTCCCTTCCTCTCTCAGAAATAAATAAAAACTTATTTAATAAATGCCAGGGCTTCTCATAAAAGTTACTTGTCAGTTATTTACTAATTGCTGATGTAATATCCTGGCTTTATGAACGCAGGCCTAGAAATGAGGAAAACCATTTCTTCAAGAGACAAGAGAAAGTGGGATGAGCTTCTTCAGGATCAAGAACAAACAAACAAAGCTTTGAAGCGACTTCTCAAAGAAATCCTCTGCGATCCACTCTCTGTGTCAAATAGTACCATCCCCTCTTCCTACGCTTATCTTGAAGAACATGTTGAAGACTGTGACCTCATTTGGAAATACGGTCATTGCAGAAATAATAAGTTGAGATGAGGGTAGGGTGGGCCCCTGATCCAATTCGACAATTGATTACACATAGGCAGTCAACATCCTCATCAATACTGTCCTATCGAAAACATTTGCACGTCGTCGAAAATGGTTGCTGTGAGAGAGGTCACGGGGACCTGACCTGTTCTCACAAATAAAAGATTCTCTGCAATATCAGAAATGGGAAATGGTGGATACCTTCAGGCCCCAAACACGGGATAGCTGCTTTTTTTAAGCTAAGGACTCACATGTTCTCCTGAACGTTCCTTGACAATTCCAATCTTCTGAATTCACTTCTGGCTTCTTTTAACGTATCGATTGGCTCCGCCACCCGCAACGTTGGCTCCAAGGGCTTGTAGCGCTGCTTCAATACGTCACTGACGTCACGAAAGGGCCCCTGGCAAGACAGGATGTTTCATTACGGAGGATTCCTTTACCGTGTTATTGATGATCGAGGCTACCGAATGCCTACAAAGCACAGCAAGTTTAGCAAATCAATTTTTTAAAATAGATTTTTATTGATTTCAGAGAGGAAGGGAGAGAAAGACAGCAACATCAATGATGAGAGAGAATTGTGGATGGGCTGCCTCCTGCACGCCCCACACTGGGGGCCGAGCCCACAACCCGGCATGTGCCCTGACCGGGAATCGAACTGAGACCTCCTGGTTCATAGGTTGACGCTCAACCACTGAGCCACGCCGGCCGGGCCTAAGTTACAACTCGTTATTCTCTGAATTAAAAAATACATGACACAATATTGCATCTTCAAGAAATGTCCACACTAGTACAAGTGATGATATTGAAAATGCGTTACATTAATTTTCTGCGCATCAAAAGAGTTTTTATGCTAAAACTGGTAAATCTATAGTTATAGTTGCTCTACTTTCAAATTTTAAAAACCATGTTTCGTTGAACATAATTTGAAAAGAATCCTTTCCCTTTTTGAGTAAAAATAGTAGAAACAATTCTGAGCTTAGCTTTCAAAGAACACTGCTACCAATAGAAAAAGGATACAATTGTTTTTTCACTAAAATAAGGCTTTTAGGTGAATGTCAAATCTTCTATTTTATTCTTTCTTGTGTTCTTTATTTAAAATTCTTTGACACAATAGCAACCATGCAATCACACAAATGCACAGCCCAGTCCAGAAGCCACAGCTGGAAAAAGTGATTCACCACATATCCTGCCTTTAAATTAGTAGATACTTATATACCAGTTATGGGAATCCACTGGTTGTCTGATGAATTAGCATCACATAATGCACAGTACAAGTCAGAGGTGGCTCGGGATTTTGCTGTGGCATTAAGTACATATTGTTTTCTCTTTTTGTCACCCTTGTGCAGGAGAGAAGTGATGGAAAGGGGACCAAGATTTCTAGTCCGATCCCTTATCCTTCCTTAACTAGGTTATCCCTAACGGGCCACAGCTGGAGTTCCTGCCGGCGCTGAGGGAAGACAGTGGGCTAATAAAAAGAAATGATTCACGCCTCATTTCTGTTCACTTATGTTTTACATTAATAGAAACCAATAATAGGAACCAGTTACCATAAAAGTCATGGACCGTAAATAACACAAATGGCAAATAAGTATCATCTAGTACTTTTCACAGCTGGACAGGAGGATTGCTATATTGGAAAGGAGTTAATGAATTTTTATTGGAACTTTATTTTTTAAAGATACAGTAACATGATTCCAAGTTCACTATTAATATATATACATATGTACATATGTGTGTGTATACATATATATATATATACACACACCATATAATATATATAACATATACATCCCCATTTGATATATATGTTTATATATATCTTTTATTATGAACTTTAATTTATTATATATAACTAGAGGCCCAATGCATGAAATTCATGCAAAAGTAGGCCTTCCTTCTCCCAGCTGCCATCACCGGCTTCCCCCTGGCAACCGGAACCTGGGCTTCTCTCTGGCCCCTGGCAGGCATGCAGGACCTCGGCTTCCCTTGCAGCCCCAGCTTCGTCCGAAAGGTCCTTCGGAAGGACTTCTGGTTTAGTTAGCATATTACGCTTTTATTATTATAGATTACTAATATATTTATGTACCTTTATATATTTTATTTACTATATATTTGATGTATATATATTTTTTAATATATTTTTATTGATTTCAGAGAGGAAGGAAGAGCGAGAGAGAGATAGAAACATCAATGATGAGAGAGAATCATTGATTGGCTGCCTCCTGCACACCCACGACTGGGGATCGAGCCCATAACCCAGGCATGTGCCCTGACCGGGAATCGAACCACGGCCTCCTGATTCATAGGTCAACGCTCAACCACTGAACCACCTGGCTGGGCTGGAGTAATTTTTTATACAGAGAGAGGTAAACAGAGGCACGCCTGCGCACAGAACCCATAGGCAGGAGCTCTGGGAGCTTGGTGTGTGAACCAAAATAAACCCAGTTCTGGGCTGATGCTGCCTGGTGGCGGCAGTATTCCCAGTTTAAGTGTTGGTGGGGATGACAGAACCATTGCTCTCTGGGATGTTCAGGACGGTCACCCAACACATCCCACTCCACGCTTTACCTCTATCCCAGGCCACAGTGACTCTACTGGAGTCTTGCACTGTTTCGGGCCCTCTCTCATTCCCCAACTCATATACTAGTACTCTTAAAAGTATTCAAATCTAAATTATGTTTACAGTTATATGTAAAGATTATATGTAAAGGTATGGGTCATCAAAGGACAGGTTAAATTAAATATATTTGATAACACATATGACCTTTCTAGCAACAACAGGTTATAATGAATACTATTTATAACAATATTTTCAGTCTGGCTGGCATGGCTCAGTGGTTGAGCATCTACCTATAAACCCGGAGGTCACAGTTCGATTCCTGGTCAAGGCACATGCCTGGGTTGCTGGCTCAGTCCCCAGTAAGGGGGTGCAGGAGGCAGCCAATCAATGATTCTCATCATTGATGTTTCTCTCTCCCTCTCTGAAATCAATAAAAAAAAACATTTTTAAAAAAGCAAAAAAAACAATATTTTCACACAAAAGGCTAGATCTTCACCAAAAATCCTCTGTGTTAACTTCCCATTCAAAACATTACACAGTTCAATACCAGAGAAATCTTTGATTGCTTCCTTGGTATATGTTTTAAACATACTTTAGATTTCTTAACGTTAGGTCCTATAAAAAAAAATAATTCTTTTTTATGGTCAAAAAGACAACACAACAGTCACTTTTTAACAAACCAGCAAAGCACACGATCGTGGGAAGGATTCTCACAGGGGGCCCAGGAGTACCTGGCACTGCTTCCGGTCGATGGGCGGCAGGGTGTGGGAGCGAGGGAAGGACCGGGTGCTGGTGCAGGCCAGCCAGCTGCTGAGGCTGTGGGGCCGCTTCTGCTTGGCTTTGTGTCTCTGAGGCGTTAAAGGCTTTGCCTTCTGCAGCCGTAGTTCCCGCGGGTCGGGATCCTTTCTGAATGGCGAGTTGTATACGCCTGGGATCTAGGAAAGCAGACAGAAGTTTGATTTGGGTCTTTAATTTTCACGGGAAGTAAAAGGAAGATCAAGTTGCACTGTCACATTTTTCACACATGTAAGGACTATATGAAACGACTTCCGGAGGCGAATTTCAGATTTACCAGGGAAGATCAAAAAAAACCCACGCTCCGTCCCCACGCCAGACCGGCCAGCCTTTTAGAATCGTGCGATTCTGAAGACAAAATATGCAAAAAACCACTGAGCTATGGTTTCGACCTGTCACACAAGGTACATTTTATATCATTGTATTTATGAAAAAAAAATAACAGAAGCACCTTAAGTCATTCTTTTTGTATCTAACCATTACCTAACTATGAGTGTGTATATGGACCCATATCTATAGCCACACATTCACTCAGACAAACCCAAATACACAAGGCTTGCGCCAGTTTCAGGTACAAAGTATGTACTCAAGCCTAACTGGTTTGGCTCAGTGGATAGAGCGTCGGCCTGCGGACCAAAGGGTCCCAGGTTCAATTCCAGTCAAGGGCATGTACCTTGGTTGCGGGCTCCTCCCCAGCCTGGGCCCTGGTCAGGGCTCGTGCAGGAGGCAACCATATCGATGTGTTTCTCTCACATCAATGTTTCTCTCTGTCTTCCCCTTTCTCTTCCACTCTCCCTAAAAATCAGTGGAAAAAATATCCTCGGGCGAGGATTGACAACAACAAAAATAATAATGACAAAGTATGTACGCAGTAAACATTTGACTGTTTGAATGATGATTCGTTACATAATGGCAGTTATTTTAAGTTCTTTAAAATAACCCAAGTGGATATATATATATATATATATATATATATATATATATATATATATATTTACAGTGGATATATATATAATAATCACTATATATATGTAGATATATTATATATAGAATCAAAGTGGATAAAATAATAATAAAGTGGATGTACAGGTGAATATGTATATAATACATTCAAAATAACATCCTCTATTTTGAATTCATGTGGTTCGGAGCTCTACTTCCGTAATGTCACAGTACCCTTGCTATTCATCAATGACCTTGTCACACTGTGTCAAAAGAGTCAGGGCTTTCTTAGCACAGCACCTGCTATGCAACAGAGGGTCAGCAGATGTATGGATGACAAGTGTTCAATGCGAGTTTAGCAGATGCCCATTCTTCTGGAAATTCAATGGTGTTTGAGTTCAGAACCGTACTTGGATACCTTTTCATATACGCGCATGCATATTCATAAGGACAAGTCACACTTTAGAGGACAGTGTGACTGGCTTGTTGGCTCTGTGTGCGCTCCAGGTTAACGTAAAACATGGATCCATTGACCCTCTCTCTCTTTTCCCTGAAAATGTGCTTTTCTCTCATATCCATAAATATTTCTGGTTGCTATATTTCCCTCATGGAATCAGCAGTTCCAAGGTATTAGGATTAGTTAGGGTAGTTGTCTTTGAAGACCTAGCCTTGAAAACGTTCTACTTTCAGCCCAACACTCAAATCAGTGTTAACCTGCATCTAATACCACCGGCTCCGGCTGGATTCCGTGGCCTGTCCCAGGGTTACCTTTCTGTGTGTCCATCTTCCCCAGGCCAGCAGCTGGCGTGCCGGGACTCTGTGCTGGGTATTTTTGCATCCCCAGAGCATAGCAGAGTGCTTGTCTCATAGTAGACACTAAAAATGAGGCTGGCCTGGCTGACGTGGCTCAGTGATTGAGACACAACCTATGAACCAGGAGGTCACAGTTTGATTCTGATTCCTGGTCAGGGCACATGCCAGGATTGTGGGCTTGAGCCTCAGTAGGGGGTGTGCAGGAGGCAGCTGATCCATGATTCTCTCTCATCATTGATGTCTTTCTCTCTCTCTCCCTCTCCCTTCCTCTCTGAAATCAATAAAAATATACTTTAAGATGAGGCTAGATGCCTCTCCGGAATAACAATGCATCACGCAGACATGCCCACGAGGCCTCTGCCTCACTACTGTTTTCCAAAGCCACATTCTTAGTAAAATATTTAAGGTTTATTTCAACATCCTATCAACTTCTTTCTAAGAAGTTATAGACTATAACCTTTTCATCTTTCAATTAGTTGTCGAGCGCATTGCGATCTAGAAATTAGAACTAACTCGAATCACCTCCCACTCAACTTTTCCTATGTTATAATCCGGGACTGAATCTTACCAGATAAAACCAACTTAATGTAAATATATTTAAATATTTTTAAAATGTTTTGAACCAGCTCTTCTTTGCGACTCCCCCCACCCCCCATACAATTTATTTGTTTAAGAAAGAACAGTGTTGAAAATGTCACAGGCAACTGTATACACCAGTTAACATTTGCTCCCTATAACACTGACTATAGAACAAGGTGGATACGTAAACAGATAGTGAAATGATCTTAATAAAAGAAAATAGGTATACATATATATTCAAAATAGCTTTCAGTGGACAGTAACTTTTAAGTGGATGGTAATTTTTAACATCTTTTCGGGGTGATTTTCTACCATGAGAATGTATCAATTGTAATGAGAAAGAAAACAATAAGTGTTACATTAAAAAGACGACTCTGACATACAATAGAATTCAACCTACGTAAGTCTATGACAGAGACAGAAGAAAATGCCATTCTGTTCCATGATAATCTAATTAAAGGAAGTCTGTTAGTATATCATTTCCAGATGATAATTTATGCTTTACAATGTCTGTCTACCTGGGTAACTGCCGCCAGCTATTCACGTCACCCCCATTAGAAATCTCCTCTGATCCCCCACCCCCAAATTTGCATGCCCATGTACACAGGGGCTCGATGGGAAATGCAAATGGACCGCAGGCCTGATAGCTTCCTGAAAAGGTACTCGGCAACCTCCATGGAGCCCTCCTACTGTGGGTTCTCCTTGAAATTTAAATCAAATATAGATAGAAAATACAGTTTAATTGAATTGAAAATGTCTCATTTAAAATCTCCCGGCTGTCGATATTTTAGAAATTAAGTTAATGCATTTGCTAAGGCCATCAATGGACACCGTCCGGCCCTCCCGCAATCCCTACAGCAAATACCCTACTCGGTGAGCTTGAGAAAGGATCCATTTTAGAAATTAAGTTAATAGTCTAGAAATTAAGTGCATATTTTAGAAATTAAGTTAACGCTCTATTTCAGAAATTCAGTTAATGCTAAAAATGTCAATGAACACAGTCTGGCCCTCCCACGACCCCTACAGCAAATACCCTACTCGGTTAGGTGGAGAAAGGATCCATTTAATGATTCTTCTTGCAGTAAATCAAACGACGTGAACTTACTCTTGTCCTGGTGGCTCTAGTTCATCATTTGTGAGCCACCTGTGACTCACCGGCTTGTTGTGAGTTTCTAAAAATATTCCTGGGGGCCACCAAGGACCAAGTTCGTCCTCAGGGACTAGGACCTATTTCTCAGCCTCCACATTTTTCACAGCCCGGAAGGGCGGCTGCCACGCTCGCTTGTGGGACTTCATTCTCTGCAATCATTTTCTAGAGTGACCAGCACTATGGGGAAATCTCTGCTAACTGTGTTTTTCTTTAAAAAAAAAAACAGCCTACAACTGAGTTATTTGCAGTACTGTCATGCTAACATTCAGCTCAATAAGACCCAGGGGTTCTCAGGAGAGGACTCGGCTAACTGCCTCCTGCTGACCTCCCTGCATCAGGCCCGGGCTGCGACTGGGGGCCCAGCGGTGAAGACGGCAAATGAGCTGTGAAAGCGCTGGTTTTTTTTTAAAGGCTCTGATTCTGACTCGTCAAAAGGGGGGGGGGGTGGGGGGGAAAGAAGGCAATGAGTTATATAATAGATATATATTTTTCTTGAATTCCTCCCTTCAGACCCTCCATCATGGGGACTTAAGCATGACCTAGAATATTAATTACGCCGGGCTGAGCAGCGAGCTAACGTGCCATTTGTTACCCAGTCACCCTTAGCGTTACATTCATATTTTGAACTATTCCGTGTTTCTAACAATCTATCAGTCGGCTCTTTTCTTTCCGGATTTTATGCTGCTCCTTGAGTATTACATGGGAAAGTACTTAAAAAACACACACCAAAAAACGCAATTGATTTGAAAACGAATGGACATCCTTTTTGTATATGGAGCATCTACTGTGTTTTTTTTTTTATTTCACAGAGAATGTCTTTCTGATCAGTTTCGTTTCCAAGGCTGACCTTTATTTTGTAATTGCCTGGGGGAAGCTATGTCTAATTTCCCCCCTTCTTTTTATTATGGAGGCTTACTCTTAACACAAGTTTCTGTAAAATAAAAAAGAACCTGAAATAGGGCTGTGTGTGCCTCAAACTCCCAAAGCGCGTTTATGAGGGCTTCCATTTCATGTGTCGCCGTCTGAGAAAACCTAATTCCTCATGATTTCAAAGTCACTGCTATTCTGGGAGCATTCGGTTCTTACTTCTGCAGACGGCAGGAGCACAGCGAAGTGGAGTCACCGATGGCCACAAAAACGGAACCAAATTAGAAAGCATTTGCTAGCTCCACAATTCAGAATTTGTGAATACTGCGAGAGAGAAGCAGTTTAAAAGGAGGGCTATATTTTCCTTTCTTTCTATATATTTTAAAATATATTTTTATTGATTTCAGAGAGAAAGGGAGAGGGAGAGAGAGATAGAAACATCAGTGATGAGAGAGAATCATTGATCGGCTGCCTCCTGCACGCCCCACACTGGGGATCAAGTCCGTAACCTGGGCATGTGCCCTTGACCAGATTTGAACCCGGGACCCGTAACTATATTTGGGTCCTAAGTTTTCATTTAAAAAAAATGCGTTGAGCCTGGCTGGTGTGGCTCAGTGGTTGAGCTGTGACCTATGAACCAGGAGGTCTCGGTTCGCCTGGGTTGTAGGTTCAATCCCCAGTGTGGGGCATGCAGGTGGCAGCCGATCAGTAATTCTCTCTCATCATTGATGTTTCTATCTTGCCCCCTCTCCTTTCCTCTCTGTGAAATCAATTTAAAAAAATGTGTTGAGGAAATAAGACACTGCGTGAGCACAGAAGTGGAGTAAAGATCTCTGCTAACTGGGAGAGGAACAGTGGGCCAGCGAGTGTGAATGAAATATGTGCGGGGCAGGGCCTGCTGAGTGGACGCTGACCAGTGCACTTCATCATAATTACCAGGGCACCGGAGTGCCAGGGGATTTATAAAAACCCCACTCAGCAAATAATTGCCCTGCTGTTAGGAGACAGTCGGAGTGTTAATACACTGCCACAGCCCAGTGTTTAGTAAGATATTCTCCATTCAATTACTCTTGCTGAGAACTAAGAGGAAACATGGTCATTTCTCAGCCGGAGCCCTTATGCTTCCACCTGCATTTCAGACAATAGTCCTGCTAACCCTCAGACAGAGCTCCCCAGGAAGGATGGGAATTTCAGGGAAACCTTAGGGCAGGGGTCCTCAAACTTTTTAAATAGGGGGCCAGTTCACTGTCCCTCAGACCCTTGGAGGGCCGGACTATAGTTTAAAAAAAACTATGAACAAATTCCTATGCACACTGCACATATCTTATTTTGAAGTAAAAAAACAAAACGGGAACAAATACAATATTTGTATTTGCATTGTGGCCCGCGGGCCATAGTTTGAGGTCCCCTGCCTTAGGGAGTCACAAGAAGGTACATGCTATGGAACTTACCTGTGTAAAACAAGAATTAAAATTTAAGAACAATGACTGGCTACAAATGCTTATTCTCTTCTTTTGCTTCAGTTACACAATATAATTGTTGCCCTAGCTGATTTGGCTCAGTGGATAGAGCTTCAGCCTGCGGACTGGAGGGTCCTGGGTTTGATTCAGGACAAGGGCAGGTACCTTGGTGTGGGAGGCAACCAATCCATGTGTCTCTCTCACATCCATGTTTCTCTCTCTCTGTCTGTCCCCCTCCCTTCCACTCTCTCTTAAAAATCAATGGGAAAAAATTGATTTCTTAATCAATAATAATAAAGGTTGTTTTTAAATATATATACTTTTTAAGTGGTTAGGGTCAAATTCTAGAGGGGTCACGTTATATGTAGATGCCAGATGCAGCTGGCTTCTTTAGGTTAATAAGTGATTTTTAGAAACCATGTTGATATCTTTACCATTTTTATCAGATATTAAAATATTCTTACAAAATGCCAATTAAAATTTAAATAAGACACCATTTTCTATGTAACTAATTCAATTCAATAATATTGAGCATCTACTAACTTAGAAAGGCTTTGCCGGGTCTAAGGTGTGTACAGGGATGAATACAGCGCCGTCAGCCCATCATGCGCTTCTCTGGAGTGGGGAGGGGGGATGAGGAGAATGATTCTGTGACCAACATAACATTTCCCGCTCGCTGTAAATGTCCTCTCATCATGGTCGTAACAGAGGTGCCCACCTTGCCCTAGCCTGTTTGGCTCAGTGGGTAGAGTGTCAGCCTGTGGGCTGAAGGGTCCCAGGTTGCATTCTGGTCAAGGGCACATGGCCAGGTTGTGGGCTTGATCCCCAGTGTGGGGCGTGCAGGAGGCAGCCGATCAATGATTCTCTCTCATCATTGATGTTTCTATCTCTCTCTCTCCCTTCCTCTCTGAAATCAATAAAAATGTATTTAAAAATATATAAAAAAAGGACGAAAGAAAGGAAAACACAGTATCCACGAAGTGCAACAAAAGCAAGGTGTGCCTGTGTAGAAGAAAGAGAGAGAGAGAGAGAGAGAGAGAGAGAGAGAGAGAGAGAGAGAGAAAGGGAGGAAGGAAGGCAGGCACAGTATCCACGGAGTGCAACAAAAGCGAGGCGTGCCGGTGTAGAAATCAGTGGGGGCAGAGGACCCTGAAGGGCACTCTAACAGCAAACAGGAGGGAGGAGCCGCAGGCCCCGGAGAAGACGGCTTCACAGGGGAGGTCAGCGGTGTCGGGGGCTGGGGAGAGGTGGGGCAGCGTGGGGACCGCAGGCAGCGCTGGATGGTAATTAGGAGGTGACAGGTGACCTCCGCAGCAGCAGGGTCTGTCCTGGTGGCAGACGGTGACATGGCAACTCCCTGAGCGTGAGGGGGAAGGGGCGTGGGGCTGGCTCCAGGCTTCCAGAACAAGGCAGTTGCCGAGGACTCTCCGATATCGGGACAGAAAGAATCGCTGTCTCTTTTTTAAATTTTCACTCAGGATTTCCCTCCAGCCATATTTGCATGTGGGAGGATTTTCTGAGAAACACTGCCCATGAGACTCTCTGGGAAACCTTCCCCTCTGATCAGTCCCTTCACCTCTGTATGTACAGATGTCACTCACTGTATCCATGATTCCCTCCAAGAACTGGATGGAAGTCCCTTGTTTTCTTTCTTTCTTTCTTTTTTAAATATATTTTTATTGATTTCAGAGAGGAAGGGAGAGGGAGAGAGATAGAAACATCAAGGATGAGAGAGACTCATGGATCGGCCGCCTCCTGCACGCCCCACACTGGGGATGGAGCCCAAAACATAGGCATGTGCCCTGACCGGGAATCGAACCATGACCTCTGGGTTCATGGGTGGACGCTCATCCACGGAGCCACGCCGGCCAGGCAGATTGTTGATGTTTCCAATCAACAGGCTGATAAAGACTTAATACTCTGAATGGTGCCTAACACGAAGTTAGTACTGAATCAATGCCACCGTGTTAAAAGGTAGTATCCTGGAGCCCCTGTGAATGTGGGCTCTGGAACTAGACCACCGACACTAACATTGACCTTGGGCTCATCTCTTTGTGCCTCCCCCATCCGCTGGGGATAAGAACAGTCCACTTCCAGGGCAGTATGTGAGGATGAAGGGAGGCAATTCATGTAAAGCAGTTGGATGATACTTGGCTCTCAGGGAGCACTCAATAAGCGTTAGCTGTTGTTACTATTCTTCTTCTGCACCTCCGAGCCCAGGCTGCTGGTTCCTGCTGGCATCAGTCATGCAGCCAGGCAGACTGGGGACAATGCATGCTGTGGACTCCAGACCAGCCCGGCCCCAGCGCCACTAAAGACCCTCCTTCGCTGATTCCTCTCAGGATTATTTTAGAAGACCAACCAGAGTGACGAGGTTCTTAAACATTAGTTACTTCAACCTTCCAACCTTCCCTACCAATGTACATCCATACATACTACACTTACTTTATTCCTGACTTAATGGGTAAGGTCTCCTTCTGCCTGGTTAAACCTACAACTTTAAGGCCTTCACATGCTGTGCCACCTCTTCTGGGTCCATGCTTATTTAGTTACTAGAGGCTCGGTGCCCGAATTCACGCACATTGAAAGGAAATTAATTAGAAGAAATATCTTAGAGGCCGGGGAGGGACCGCGGGAGGCTGGCTCCAGGGTGTGTCTGGCCCGTTTCGCCAGTCTCCATCGGCCAGATCCCAGCAGCAAGCTAACCTACCGGTTGGAGCGTCTGCCCCCTGGTGGTCAGTGCGCATCATAGTGACGGGTCTAGCGGTTGACCGATCCGTTGGACACTTAGCATATTAAGCTTTTATATATATATATATAGATTTCTGACCCAGGGAAATAAACATCCTTTGCTCCCACATGGCGCTGAGATTCGCAAGGGCAGACTTGGTCTTCCTGCTCTGCCTATGCCTGAGAGGTAGATTTAATTGGAAGCAAGTTCATTATTGTTTCAGATGTACATTTCCAACCCAGACTTCATTACTAATAAAACTAATACTTTTGATCTCCATGTATCTATCTTTTCCTTCTTTTTTTTTAAATCAACTTCCTCTGAACTTAGAGAGAGGAATGGTCCAACTTACAAACTGGGAAGGAACCAAATGAATGTTCTAAAGTCAAGGATGTGGTTTGGTGAGAAGGATCAAGACGCCTAAAGATTATACTCTGGAGAGTCATTATGTTTTAACATCACACTGAGTCCCCAGCCATGGCTGTGAGATGTCATTGCCTGAGGCAAATCTCTCATGAAAAGGCTCTCCAAAGATACTTTCCAAATATACCACACACACACACACACACACACACACACACACACACACAGGCAGGTGCACACGGAAAGGCTGCCGTTCTTCTGTGACGTTATCACCTCAAATTAAACATGAGCAATCACACATTGTATTCTTACTATATGTAAGGCATGGAATCACTCCACTTACAATACTGGGAAGATTGAGTTGAAAGCAATCCATGCTTTGGAAGACGTACTATAGTTCGTAACTTATACCTTTTCCCACCCTACAAGAATCCTATATAATAAAAGGCTAATATGCAAATCAACGGAACAGTGGAACGACCATTGCTATGACACACACTGACCACCAGGGGGCAGATGCTCCACACAGGAGCAGCGCCACTCAGCCAGAAGCTGGGCTCATGGCTGACAAGGGCAGCAGCGGTGGCAGGAGCCTCTCCCACCTACGCAGCAGTGCTAAGGATGTCCAACTGCCGGCTTAGGCCCGCTATCCCCAGGAATTGGGCCTAAGCCATCAGTCAGATATTCCCTGAGGGCTCCTGGACTATGAGAGGGCTTAGGCTGGGCAGAGAGACCCCTCCCCCCCCACCTTTAGTGCACAAATTTCATGCACCGGACCTCTAGTTGTCTTATAGACATGCTGTCCATATCAGCAGACTACCAACTAATTTTGGGCATATCAAGTATATCTTTTATATTTAAGATTTTTCCTTCCATATAGATGTGATAGGAATTTGTAAAGAGCAGCTGAAACCATTTGTTTCTCTCAAGAAAAATTAAGTAATTCAAAATAAAGTTTAATCAATATATTAACCCTTTAAAGAATCAGAAATACTGAAAATTGCTTTCTCAGTGTCCATATGAAAATTTCTACTACTCACTAACGGGGAAGCATTGAAAACCTGTTATATTAAGGGGTAACATGAAAATTATGTCCACAAAATACGTGTACAAATTTTAATTAAATGCATAGATTTCCATTTTAGTTTTAACTAAAATATACATAAACTATTAAATGCTATAACTAAAATAAAATATGCATGGTTAGAATATACGGAATTAATCTATTTTGTATTAATTTATCCTCTATTATCAGCAGATTGAAATAAAGACGGTATTATTTTCACAAATCAGGACCATTGCAAATGTGTGTAATTCTGTGTGGTGGCCTGTATTTCTAAATACTAACTTTGTGACTTGACCTCGAGTCTCACGTTTGCATCTGCCACTTTGCTGATCTCTCCAGGAGGCTCTTTAAAAAATTCGTGCAACATTTTAGAGGCAGCATCTTCTCAGGAGCCCAACAAAGGGCCTTGGCCTGGGTCCACCAGTAGGTGGCGCAGACAACATAATTTATTACCAAGAACAAGGACAAGGGAATGAAAGTCAGTTTATTTGGAATAAAACAAATCTGCAAATGAGATTTTCTTCAAAGGGAATATGTCCTGTATGTGTTAGATTTAGTTTGACTGGTTACTGAATCAAAATAAATAACTTTATTAAATAATCAATCTTTGCAGAAAGATAAATTAAACTTCCAAATGGAGGCAATGTCTGCATTTTACTTATTCAAATCAACTAAAAGTAGCTTTCTTTTCATAGAACTTTTACACGGACAAAGACTTTTTGATGTGTTCATTTAATAAGGGTGCGAAACCCAATCCTGTTTTACAGGTGATGGGGTGCATAACAAATAGCATTTTGTAGGAAATATAATTGACTAATCCTGTTATGTCTGTAGCAACAAATTAACCTTATTACTACTAGTAAATCGTGATTGATTATTTATGCAAATAAGTTACCACATTCAGCTTTCTGATTGAAATAAACATATACAAAAGGTGCTTTAATATGACTTGAACTTTTTAATTAATAAAAGCCGGAGGGGGTCTATCAATTCACTCATTGTAATATTAGTTATTTAGTTGTGTAATTTCTATTTGTGCTAACATATTTGCTTGCATAAAGATGAGATAATTAATATCAGTAAAAATTAGATTTTAGAACCTCTAAAATATACATTGGATTTGTACTGAAAATGAGCTTAAAACTGACTTTAAAACTGTGCTATTAATATGAGTATGTCAGTATGTCATCATAATTGTCCAAAATGATCGATATATTAAATAACACTTGATTCCATTTATTTTCTGTGTCTGAATTTACAAATACAATTTTAGCTTACAAAAATATCCATCTTTTCTGAAGCGTTATTTGTCTGAATTAATGTTTTGTTTCTACTCATCTTAGTTAAACTATATTGAAACTATGAAAGTTTAACAGTTTTCTATCAACTAGATTAAAATCATTTCTAAATTACTTTCAATCAAATAGTGTTTCTCTCCTTGCTAAAATGTTATTACAATTATCCTCTTAAGCAGGTTAATAAAACATTTCTTATTCTGATATGCCTCAGAAAAATTATTTACACTTCCATATTTATTCAGTAACCTTTCAAATACCTACATGAGTTGACAGTAAAAACTGACAGGAGCCCGGCCAGCATGGCTCAGAAGTTGAGCATCAAACTATGAACCAGGAGGTCAAAGTTGGATTCCCCGTCCGGGCACGTGCCCAGGTTTGGGGCTCGATCCCCAGTAGGGGGCGCGCAGGAGGTAGCCTGTTAATGGTTCTCTCTCATCATTGATGTTTCTCTCTCTCTCCCTCTTCCTTCCCCTCTGAAATCAATGAAAGTATATATATATAAAAAGAAAAGAAATGTCTAAGTATTCCAAATTCCACACGTATTTTTCTCTGCGAAGATGGAACTGTCGAAGGACTTCTGTTAAAAGCTGCCCCTTGCCGAAACCAGTTTGGCTCAGTGGATAGAGCGTCGGCCTGCGGACTGAAGGGTCCCAGGTTCGATTCCAGTCAAGGGCATGTACCTGGGTTGCAGGCACATCCCCAGTAGGAGATGTGCAGGAGGCAGCTGATCGATGTTTCTCTCTCATCGATGTTTCTAACTCACTATCTCTCTCCCTTCCTCTCTGTAAAAAATCAATAAAATATATTTAAAAAAAAAAAAAAAAGCTGCCCCTGAAAACTTGCACCAGGATTTGGAAAAGGTGCAAGAAACCTGAATGCTCTGCCAGCTGAATAACGTGCCAGTTCTTGGTCAATTCACAGCACCACAGTGAGCTGCTCCCCATGGGTTTGGAAAGCGAGGCTACGCCCTGGGGGATCCTGACATGAGACCACACGGCTACCCGGGCCTTCCCGCCTGCATCCCAGCAGCCGCTGCTAGGAAGCCGCTGTCACAGGCGAGCCGGACGCCTGCGAGCACCCACCCAGCGGCACGGAATTGAACTGGAAGTCGTGTCTTTGTGGTATCTTTCACCCAGTCATGTCCCATCCAGGCTGCTAGTTTGTCTCTGTCAGCCAGGGCCCCGGCGGCGCACGAGCTGTCAGGGGACAGGTAGACCAACCTGCTTTGTGCTGAGCAGGTAATGCATCTTTCGGGCTGCGTAATCTCTCTTCTTCTCCTCCCTCTCGAGGTCGGCCTTCTTCTCTTCTCTCTCTCTCATGTCTGCGAACTCGTCCAGGGCCTCCCTGCAGCAAAACAGTGCGCGCTTACCCCGGGGTGCGAACAGTCCGCTTAGCGTTTCATTTTCTCACGAATGACAATCAAAGTCGGGTTTGGGGCCCTGTCTCTCCTGCTCGCTCTGGCTGGGTCCCTGCAACCTTTAAAAGGCATTTGGAGGGATTGTTCCAAAAAGAAAAAATAGAAATAAATAAAAATAAAGCGACTGTTCAGTGGTTACATTTTAAAAATCAAATAGCTGTATCTTACAATGAATCCAATCGTTGAGGAACTGTATCAAATGCAAAGTGAGTGAATTACTATATTAATTTCTTTGGGTGAAGATGAACTATTTTGGACATACTTAAATATCCCAAGAAAAGATGTGATCTACTGAGTTCCTTTAAATTTTAATTTTCTATTTAGAAATCTCTACTCATTTATCTTGTATACTAACTGGGCTAATTTTATACATATGCTTAATTTATTATAACTTTATTTCTGTTAACAGTTTCCACTTACAGTTCAAATAATATGAATATCATTAAATATATATATTATCCTCTATTTCTTCTATAATGCACTTGAAAAGTTGACATTTTGTCCAATTATATAATCAGAATAAAAGCTAAATTATGTGAACGAGTTCATGACTACGTATAATAAATTCCATTAAATTAATAAAACTTTCTAAATCATTTATGTGTGTGCTTCTAAGATGTTTAAACAAAAATAAGGTTTTAAAATATGTTATATAAAAAAAACCCCCTAAATAGAATATGTTATCAAATACGGAGAAATAAATAACTTCTGTGAAGAGCTATCCTTTATTTTAAAAGAGTAAGTGTAACTATTCCTATAAAGGTCATGTTTTGCAATTGGACTTTATTCTTTTTAAAAAATAGATATGTAACTTCCTGTCTGGTCCTATCAGTAAAATACTCAGTGAACCCTGGGTCTTTACCTCAAACGTGTCAGGCGGAAAGCAGAGGGGGAAATTCCCAAAGAAGAAAAGACTCTCATTCCTCCCTCAGTGCCTGGGAATGTTCCTGCGGCGAGTTCCTGCTAAGGGCCCCTCACACAATGCTTCAGACAAGGTTACTTATGAAACACCCTGACGTTTAAAAATCACCAGGCTACACTCCTGCAGCAGAGCAATTTTTTTTCAACATAAGATTAAATTGCAAAATAAATGAATTACTTGGAGTGGCATGGCCCTCATTTTGCCACCCTTCTCTTGAAAATTGCTTATTAATATGAAAGAAGGAGCCAGAAAATAGCCCGTTTGCCGTTATGCACGGTATTTGGGGGGCTCCCGCGCCCACAGAGCCGGGCTGGCTGCACGCTTAGCTTTGCCGGCCAGCGGGTCCGGTGCCCTGCCTGATCTGTACCTCAGGGCTGTTATTAATCGCCGGGTAACCTGGTGAAGCCAAACAAATTTGTTTCCATTGAAAGGATCTCTATCTGTGTCTGGGAGTTTGTTCTGTAGCAAACAAACCTCATTAACTGTGTCCATTTTTGACAAAGAACCAGGAGTGAGAGGGACGGGTGACCTTTCTTTGTCCTTAAGGTACACATTTCTAGGCAGTTACTTATGAATAAATGAGAATTTTTTTACCAGGAAAAAAAAATAACAAGCATATGTGACATAGAAAACTGAATAGATTATTCATTTTCATCTTTACTCTTTCTATTATGGGAAAAAGAAATATTTCTTCTATCATTCCCCTTATAAGTCTTTAAGGTAATTTAAAATAACCAATGAGCTGCCACTACCAGGATAATTACTCAGATATGCATGGATCCAGTTTACTTGCCTCCGAATAGAAATACGGTAATTTTCTGAGCAATCTCACACACACACACACACACACACACACACACACACACACAAAAGGCATACCTACAAAGAAGTTTGTGCGTTACAAATGATTTAATGACTATGGAGAGATCTGACCTAAGAAAGAAAAAAAGGCCCAATACAATGAACACATGCATGAACAGGTAAGACACAGAGAAGTACACAGGACCTGACACAAAATCAAAACTGTAAATTATGAGACGTAGCACAAACAGTCCATCTTCAGGCTATGGAGATGCAAGCTATAAAGAGTGCGTGCTTGGGGAGCTCGGCCAGGGAGGCTAAAGCTGAGAGACAGGAAAAAGAATGCCAGTGTCCCGGATATAAAGAAAACACACTAGCAACCCACACAATCCCCCCAGAAGGAACTGGCATGCCCTCAAGAGAAATCCAAGAAACCCGAGAAAGCGCCGGAAAAACTAATCCGGGGTAATTTCAAAACACAAAGTCACGAATTTTCAAAATCCATACAATTGTTGAAAAGACGCAATCTTGCATTCCTCATTGATTCACTGCCCTACGTGAGTGTGCAGAACCACTGAACAGCACAATTATATTTCTGTCCGGTTGTCTCAGTTAAATGAGTACCGAGTCAGCATGGGATCTATGTGCCGAGTCACCATGGGATCTACGTGCTGAGTCACCATGGGATCTACATGAAGGGGCGGCCGGGCTGGGGAGCTCATCCTTTCACATTTATGCCTCCCTGCACCACAAACCACCCAATCCTCTCACTGCCAAGAGTGCTGGCATCTAGCTGCCCCACCCCGCATCCCCCCAGCCTGCATCCCATGACTGGTGAGAAGGGGACACATAGGCCCAGGGCCTTTGTCCCAATTTGGGGCCACTCTGAAGATCCCCCGAAACCCAGAGCTTCCTGAGTCTGGCTGGGACTTTGATGCAGTTCAGAGGGGAACAGGCAGGTTAGAGCAGGAGATGAGGCTTTCTGGCCAAGGGTGGACGGGCTCTCTCAAGGCGATGCCAGCAAACTGGTGCTCTACGGACTAGATATTTTGAGAATGAAACAAATGAAAGAGATGATAATGGTCCATGTTATAAAATTACCATACCATGACTTCCCTCTGATCGTCCAATTGCTCCATTATTTCATTTGCCTACTTTGCATGATTTTAAAAAGTAATAAGACTCCATTCAAAAGATCATTCGTGAAAATCATTTTTTTTTCCTCCTTCTGGCTCTTTTGAATAAACTTCCTTGAAGAGAATTCTTTTGTTCAGTATTCTTTCTGAAAATATGCACATATTTCACTGTAAAATTATTTTCTTTTTACTATTCTGGATAGTTTCTCTAAACGGAAGTAAAAGCCCTATATAATAAAAGCCTAATATGCTAAGTGTCCAGACGGCCATTCGACCAATCAAAGCGTAATATGCTAATGATATGCTAAGGCCTCTCAACAGCTCACTATGTTGTGCACTGGCTACCAGGAGGCAAACACACCAACTGGTAGGTTAGCTTGCTGCTGGGGTCCAGCCGATCTCAGGACTGAGCGAGACGGGTCAGACACACCCTGGAGCCCTCTCGCAGTCCCTTCCCAGCTGGCCAACCTCCCGCATCCCTCCCCGTCCCCTATTGTACACCAGTGGGGTCCCTCGGCCTGGCCTGAACCCTCTTGCAATCCTGGCTGAGGACTACACCACCCCCCAGAGTGCATGAATTTCATGTACCGGGCCTCTAGTTTTATATAACATATATGATATTGAATAATTGAGCATAACATTATGCTAAGTACAACAATAGGCACAATAACAACAAGTATTCACATTGTACATTTTTTCAGGAGCTCCAAGCCCTTCCCCAGACATTAACCCATCCTCACAACACTCTCCTGAGGCTGGTAAGGGCAGGTATTATTAACCAGACACCTGTTCTTTGTTTGTTTTATTCAAATATATTTTTATTGACTTCAGAGAGAAAGGGAGAGAGAGAGAGAAACATCAATGACAAGAGAGAATCATCTATCCGCTGCCTCATGCACACCCCCCACTGGGGATCAAGCCCACAACCCGGGCATGTGCCCTGACCGGAAATCGAACTGTGACCTCCTGGTTCATGGGTGGATGCTCAACCACTGAGCCACACCGGCCGGGCTTCACAATAGACTATGGCGCTCTACTTGTGTCCTTGAAATCGGGAATGGGGACACGGTCGTATGAAAAAGTGGCCTCGCTGCTGGAGTTCATAAATTCTGTTCGGCTTTGGATGAGTT
The DNA here is from genome assembly GCF_000147115.1 of Myotis lucifugus. Classification (NCBI taxonomy): domain Eukaryota; kingdom Metazoa; phylum Chordata; class Mammalia; order Chiroptera; family Vespertilionidae; genus Myotis; species Myotis lucifugus. The sequence goes on from NW_005871181.1 coordinate 1,311,206, forward strand.
CAAAGAGCTGCCATGTAAGAAAAGCCTTACAGAGGGAATTTATCTGATTATGGCAGTAATAATTACCCAGCTGTTTATGGCAGATAGAGAAATAATTCATGCAGGCAAGAGGCCGTGGTGGCAATGACACTCCGCATTTAGTAAATATGCAAACTGTTCACTTCTAATTAACCAAGCTCGAGGATGCCCTTATTAAACGTATAAACTAAAAGTGCCTCCCTGACAAGTGATGAATTGTTACATTGCACAAACTCTTGCCGCAGAATTACGGCAGTGAACTTGGGGCTTAACTTCATTAAGAGATCTTGTGGGATAGTTAAATGAGGATGGACAGCATAACAAGGCTCACCTGACAGCCAATGATATGTTAGCGCTTAATGGAACTGCGCCTCTTCCTCTGTCCCGCCGAACTGCTCAGATTCATGATAGATAAATCAGGAAGTTCATTTGAGTTCCAATAATAAAAGTAAACGGAATATCAGGACAGCCCACTGAGGGAGGCCACCCGACACATTACCTCCCCTGTATAGTGAATTGACCACACAGCCGAATTTTAGGATCCGCACGTCTTTCATGTATCGACACGGAAAATCTACCACTCTTTAACCTAAAATTCCTTGTTGAGTAACAATAAATGGTCATATTGAGTAGCACTGTAATATGTTTCAAAAAGTAAATGAATGGCCTTGGCAGGTGTGGCTCAGTGGTTGAGTGTCAACCTGTGAACCAGAAGGTCTTGGTTCGATTCCTGGTAAGGGCACATGCCTAGGTTATGGGCTCCATTCCCAATAGGGGGTGTGCAGGAGGCAGACAGTCGACGTTTAGCTCTCATCATTGATGTTTCTCTCTCTCTCTCCCTCTCCCTTCCTCTCTCTGAAATTAATAAAAGTATATTTTAAAAAAACCTGACAGTACAGTGGTCCATTTCCTTATGCTCCATGGTATTTTATTTTCTGCTTTGAGAGGCAAGCCTTGTTATTACACATATTTCTGAAAACACACCCGAGGCTTGTCATACTTAAGGCTTCATAGGTAACAGAATCATTATATAGATAAATTCATTTTAAATGAAACAATTTTATTGAAACTAAGCGATTCTGCATAGAACCAAGGCATAATCTAATCTAATGCACTGTCAGGAGTACAGGATATTTAAATATAATACAATAAGTTTTTAAGTTAAATAGAATCACATTTCTATCTTGTCAGTACATGTCTGCCTAAGTTATCACTGAGTTTTAGAAATTATTTCTAAGGATGGGTATGCTCAACACCTGTTGAGTAACTGGTCTACAATTTTCATTAGTGGACTAGTGATTATGCTACTCACCTAACTGCATCATTGGTCTCTGAAATCGCCCTCAGATATTCCTTGAAATAATAATAATTGAAGCCGTATTTCCGAACCTTATAGCCTCGCCATCGCTTCTGAATCTATTGAAGTGAATGGAAAGATAAAATATGCCAGTGAACATTTTTAGTGAAAGCATTAACAGTTCCTCAGAATAAAGGGAATGATGGATGATAATGCATATAAATGATATCAGAAGTTTTTCCATTAACATAACAATATGTATAGGTGCCAGTGTAGGTTGTAGTCATAGATTGCTTACATAATATTATAATGCCAAAATTTAATTTATTTTAAAATATTTATAATTGTTTCATAAACACTAAGTATGAAATTAGCTACCAAAAGGTTAAATATTTGCTTTACTAATTCCTATCAATTCTACTCCCCGACTGAACAAGTTTTTTTGTTTTACATAACCAACTGACTTGAAGATTGTATTTGGTCTCATTGAAATCCATTTTTAAAAAATATGTTTTTATTGATTTCAGAGAAAGGATGGGAGGAGGAGGAGAGAGAGAAACATCAATGATGAGAGTGAGTCACTGATCAGCTGCCTCCTGCATGCTCCCTACTGGGGATCAAGCCCGCAACCTGGGCATGTGTCCTGATGAGGAATCGAACTGTGACCTCCTGGTTCATGGGTTGATGCTCAACCACTGAGCCACACTGGCTGGGCTGAAATAAATTTTTTACGTGGGCTTTTTAAATTCAGTGGTATCAGTCCTCTAAACAAAATGTCTTGCATCTTCATCAAGCCATTCGAATACTTCTTTAACAATAACAAGAGCTAACATTTATTGAGTTTTTATTTCATGTCCTTCAAAGTAATCAGCAACTTTCAGAAGTGATTGGTATGAAACAATTATTGTCATTGATCAGCTCTGAATAGATAATTTTAAACAGTCATTGCGAGCTCAGCAGATTACAGCTTGTTAACGGGCAACTTCCAAATGACCTCTTAAGCTAGTCAAATCAATGATGCATATTCCTCATTAAGTAACATCAAAACGTAAGTGGGCTTATAAATAACATTTATTTTAAGCACTAAAACAAATGGCAAAAAGCCTGATATATCAAAAGTCATCTACTCATAGAAAAGATCTACCTCCATTGAGTTTAACTCCTCAAAATTCTTACTGACCTTAATGTTATCAAAAGACAGAAAAATCATGTCTTCTCATCTAAAATTAAAAACGAAGACATGGCCCAGCTGGTGTGGCTCAGTGACTGAGTGTCGACCTATGAACCAGGAGGTCACTGTTTGATTCCCGGTGAGGGCACATGCCCAGGTTGCAGGCTTGATCCCCAGTAGGGGGCGTGCAGGAGGCAGCCTATCAGTGATTCTCTCTCATCATTGATGTTTCTCTCTCTCTCCCCCTCCCCCTTCCTCTCTGAAATCAATAAGAAAAGATACTTTTTCAAAAAGAAGACATGGACAACAGATTCACTAATAACGTACCTAATGTTGACGCTCCAAATGTATATGAGAGCATACAGAAATAGAACACGTATTCATAATTACACTTTTTTTTATGAATTAGAATGCACAATACTCCTGAAAACTATACAAAGTAATTTTGCCTTCATCTTAATACCACACATAGTGCTGTTAGGAAGCGGACTTCCTAAGCCCAGTGCTTTGGGTGCCTCAGGTGACACCCCATGTTTAACCAGCAGCAGAAATGGAGGATCAACTCTCTACCCGGCCACATAAAGGTGCACAATTGCCCCTCTAGATGGAACAGGGAGCGAAATGAGCTGAGCAGCTGCACCACCTCCTGACCTTCGCATAAGATACTGAAAGCTGTGCAAGCAGAGAGAGCTGGGGTTGGGGGGGAGTTGGGGGCCAAACTGAAGAGAGATCCGCAATGAAGCAGCCAAGATGCCGGAGGAGAAGCAGAATCCGAATCTGGAGCAAAGTCAAATCAAAGACCAAAAAGGCCACTGAGTGTCACTCAGAGACACAGGAGAAACAGGGCCCAGGAGTCAAGGTAAAAATTTACTGAGCAACTGATTGTCGTGTTAATGGACTTGTCCTGGCCTGGAGTTTCGTGTAGGCGTCCTGCGGGTTCCGCCGGCAGCGTGCGTATACCACAGGAGAGCTCCGCGGACCTGTCTGTGTTGGGGGGCTTTGGCAGGACCCCAAAGCTCATGAGATCTTCCATCCACATGAGAACTGCACGAACCAAATATGACCTCCCCACTTCCAGGCTGCCCACCCCACACAGCCAGGCAGGGGTTCGAAACAGCCTGAAGATCCCCCACGAGGGCTAACATGACTCCAGCTAGGGCCAGAGGGGTGGAGACAGAAAGGATTTAAAACAAACGACTTGTTTTACTCCCTGCTTAGAGAAGAGCAAGCCGGCGTGGGTTGATGTATTAAGGGACATCGACGTAAGCACCGACTATAAGCCTAGAACTGCAGATACAGAGACGAAGAAGATCGGATTTGGGGCCCCAAGGGACTTACAGGGGGCGGGGGGTGCATACAGCATGTAAATGAGTAAGGCTAATAAGATGTCACAGGTTCTATAACAGAAGCGTGTCCATGGTAAAACAGGGACATCAAAAGAGAGAGTGATCAATTCCACGTGGGTCGGGGGATCGTAAAGTCTTTAGAGAAAAGGTGACCCTTTGGAAATGAAATGCAGCAAAGCAGAACAAGAATATCTACTGCAACATAAAAAAATCACAATGTGGCCCTAGCTGGTTTGGCTCAGTGGATAGAGCGTCAGCCTGCGGACTGAAGAGTCCCAAGTTCAATTCCGGGCCAGGCCACATGCCCGGGTTGTGGGATCGATCCCCAGTAGGAGGCGTGCAGGAGGCAGCCAATCAATGATTTGCTCTCATCATTGCTGTTTCTCTCTCTCTCTCTCTCTCTCTCTCTCTCTCTCTCCCTTTTCTTTCCTCTCTGAAATCAATAAAAATATATCTTTTTAAAAATCACAACCTGTAATTGATTCATTATAAAGAATGACATCTATTTAGAAATGGATAGGCTAAAAATAATTTTTTTAGAAATTCCTCTCTTTTCAGAAATGGTCCCCGAGCCTCCTTGAAAATAGATGTAATTTATTTGTCAGGCTAGGAGTCCATGGTCGGGATAGAGTTTGCAATTGGCTCCGTATATGAAGCAAATTAAAAAAACAGAAGTTTTTTCTTTCCGATGGCAGGTGACGGTCCTATTCATGACCTGGGGGCATGTCTATGTCTCTATTCTAAGCAAGGTCAACAGGCCACCGCCACTGGGGTGTCTGCCTCTGGATCAGAAAAAGAAGCAAGAGGATCTACTGCTTCCTCTTGGTTTTCCCCCTGAAACCACAGAACAGAGCGGTGGACAGAGATACTGAGACTGTCCCTGGGGGAGACTCCCAGCACAGGCACCCCTGGAGAGGGACGCACCTTCCTGCAGGAATATAAATACAGTGGGGCCTTGACTTACGAGTGTCCCGACTAACGAGTTTTTTGAGATACCAGCTGTCTCTTGGCCATTTTTTTGCATTGAGTTGATAGAGTAATTTGAGTTAAGGAGCTCCTTAACGAGCTCGGTCTCAGAACGAATTAAACTCATAAGTCAAGGCCCCACTGTAATCAAAATAACATTAATTCGCCTGCCATAGTTCAACACAGGACTTCCAGGAGGTCTCTTACCGTCTTTTTTCACTCCCAATAAAATCCTTTATTACCAGAAGTAAGAATGAATAGATTAATGAAAGAAAATATAAGACAATGTAGGTTTTAAGGACATTAATAAAATTCGCTTAAGTAACGTCTCCATTTATAACAGCTTCACAAGCAAGCTATGACCATAATGTCTGAGACCAAAAAAAAAAAAAACCAAAAAAAAAAAAAATCCCAAAAAACTTTTGCCATCCCAGTCCTCAAATCTGTGCAAAAGCCAAGCCAGCCTCAGAATCACTAACTTCAGCTTTCTATCAGGAAAATAACACATAACAATGAACACAAAAATGATAGAAATAAAACTTCTAAGCTGGAAACTGACTTTATTACTGTTAAATCATATGAATAATTTCTAATTGATTTGTATTGGGCAGGAATCTTAAATTCCAGAACCACGTTCATCTATTTATCACAATATTCTCTATGACATATGGAAACGAATACATTGCTTCATTAATATTTATGGTCTTTCTCCAGTTATGGCTCAGAGATATTTAACATTCTAAAACATAAGCATTGATAATTACATGTTTTACATTTTACTCTAATTTTTAATACTGCCAGGATTATTTAGGATAGCTAACTTTTTAACTATGTACTCTTTTCTCTCTTTACCATTAGCATATCAATCAAATTTGCATTATTCTGGTTTGCTCATTTTATTAAAAACGAATTCAAGGCACAATTGACTTTTCATTTGTTTAACAAGTGAAGAAATATTTACCCTGACAGCCATTGCATTGTAGATATTCATCTTCATATCATGATATGCTAACTGTGAATCAAGAAGAAAAAAAAAGATGGCATATATTTCAGTTACACAAAGACAGTGCAGCCTTTTCTTACATATAAAAGATAAGAATCTTTATACATAATACATAATAAGAGCTCGAGGCTTAGAAAAATGAAATCAAACTTTGTATTGAAGAGATAGGCTTCCTAATACATAATGCAGGCTTAACCAGAAAAATCTATGGTAGTCAAACTAGGCGCTAATGGAGATATATGATCATAAAATGCTCTCCGCTGAGTTTGATAATCAATGGAGCTCTACTGAGAATAGAATAACAAAGCAGAAATATTCACAAGTGCTGGTGACACGTAGCATTGTATGATTTATTCACTGGGGCTCTCTTAGCCAAAACTCACAGAAACATAAAAGGAATTCATATTTCAAGACGTCTGGTTTAATGAAAAATTCAAAGAAAGGCTGTCTTCAGTCGAAAGCGTTCAAGGATGGGGATGCAGCGATGGAGGAAAATTGTGCCTTCCAACCATCTGTACAAAATGCTCTGTACTTAGCTGCCTCCCGAGGAATGCTCGGGAATTCGGTTCCGTTTAACATTCATTTTAACACCATAAAACCATAAATACAATGATATCTCGTTACAGCAAATCCCCTGATACAGGGAAGGCTTCCGAAAGTCTTGGTTCCTTTCTGGTAGAGACACTCCTGTCTATTCATAGGCGTGTCTCTGTTCTAGCAAATCCCCATTTGCCACCATCGCTTATTTCAATGAAAATACTGCTTGAAATAAAGCTTCCCATCCATCCCATCTTTTAATGAAAAATATAAAATTAACCAAGGTCATGAGAGGGCAATACACAGCAAAGGAATAAAATACGCATGTGTTTCCCAACACGAAATACAACATGATCCATTTTTATTCAGTCAGAATTCGTGCGACTAATAGTTTCTGGAGCCCAGGTAACAGGTGCTGTGTCAGGCAAAATGAGAGACAAGTGCGTTCTCTTTTTACATAGGGATTTTTTTTTCTTGCCCCGCAACACATAGGCATTTGTAGGAAAGGGTTCCGCTGTAATTAGTGTTGTTTGCCTTGCCCGGTCTGATCCAAAGCAAATTGTCTGTGCTGAGCAGGGCTGGCTTATTCATCAACAGTCCGGGCAATTAGGGAACAGTTGGCTGCAATATGTTATTCACAAATGAACACAGCGGCGGGACTTCATTCTAAATTCACCGTCTTTGTTTTCGCAATCAAGGCATAATTCTTGGTATTGGAGGTGAATTCCAAGTAGTTTCTTTAAAATCCTACTTCTTCAAGGCATATCGAGGCAGATATGAACATTAAGTATTTTTATACAAGAGACACCTATTGGAATTCACATATTGGAAAAAAATTGGGGTTCAGAATAAGATGTTCCTTATTTTTTATTTTTTAAAAAATATATTTTATTGATTTTTTACAGAGAGGAAGGAAGAGGGACAGAGAGCTAGAAACATCAATGAGAGAGAAACATCGATCAGCTGCCTCGTGCACACTCCCTACTGGGGATGTGCCCGCAACCCAGGTACATGCCCTTGACCGGAATCGAACCTGGGACCCTTCAGTCCGCAGGCCGACACTCTATCCACTGAGCCAAACCAGTCAGGGCAGATGTTCCTTATTTTTATCACACTGCTGTTCAGTAGGCAGCCCTGAGTGTGTGGGAGCTTTTCAGCCACAGACCCGGGTTCCGTTCCTGAGGCTGCGTTTAGAGGCCTGTGGCTCTGAACACGTGCCTGAAGGTCGCCCAGCCTGTCTCCCAGCCCCACACAATGGGACTCTCCTTACTTTCTAGAGTTGTTGTGAAGACTGACATGGATAAAGAGGCTTGGGATAGTGTGATGGTCATTACGGGAGGCCCCCCCCGGGGTTTTTTTGAGAAACCCTTCCCCCCCAACTTTCAAATATAAAATCCAAAATTTGCTTAAGACCGGTTCGGCAAACTGCGCCTCGCGAGCCACATGCGGCTCTTTGGCCCCTTGAGTGTGGCTCTTCCACAAAATACCACGTGTGGGCGCGCACGTACAGTGCGATGGAAACTTCGTGGCCCATGCGCAGAAGTCGGTATTTTGTGGGAGAGCCACACTCAAGGGGCCAAAGAGCCGCATGTGGCTCGCGAGCCGCGGTTTGCCAAGCCGCAGTTTGCCGACCACTGGCCTAAGAGATTCAATTTTATTCTGAGCGAAGAGGAAAGAGAGATACAACTTTTAGGCCTCAGGATTCTCAATTGTATAGTTAAAAGGTGGAAGAGCACTTTGATTCCAATGAGTCAGTCATGTGTGAACCAGTAATTGATGTCACATTTATTCTCAACTCCCTAAAGTACACACACACACACACACACACACACCACACCAAAAAACCATATGTGAGACCATTTTGAGTAATATATCTATACAAACTTGACCAGATCAACCGGCTTTCCTTGCTAGCAAGGGTGATCCAGAGACAATATTTGTGCTGGAATGATGGCGGTGGAATCTTGAAAGCCCGTGCACATATGGATACCAGAGCGGATGGGCCCAGGCCTCCATTATTTTCCACAGCAGTGTCACCCTCATTTCGTAATTTTGAGTAGAATCATTAAAATGATTTATTGCCAAATAATCATGAGTATTTGTGGCATATGCTTTGCCTTGTTTGCTGGCAACCGATACCAACCTGGTGATTATCAACAGCTGATTTTTAAAATAACTTGTATTTTTCCACACACAAAACAATTAAAAGTCAATGACATTCTTTCTCCCAGTTGCTATTAATAGAATCTTTAAAAGCAGGTGAGCCAAACTAAATTCATTTCATAATTAGGTGAAACTATGTTAATAAAGTTTTTTAAAAAGTATATTTTATTGATTTTTTACAGAGAGGAAGGGAGAGGGATCGTGTTAGAAACATCAATGCAAGAGAAACATCGATCAGCTGTCTCCTGCACACCTCCTACTGGGGATGTGCCCGAAACCAAGGTACATGCCCTTGACCGGAATCGAACCTGGGAACTTTCAGTCCGCAGGCCCCACACTGGGGATCGAGCCCACAACTGGGGCATGTGCCCTGACCGGGTATCAAACCGTGACCTCCTGGTTCATAGGTTGATGCTCAATCACTGAGCCACACCACCCAGGCTCAGCGGATGTTTATTGACTGTGTTAAGGGCCAGAGATTAGTCTAAATGTTGGTGATCCAAAAATGAACAAGCTACAGTGTCTACTCACCATCTAAAAAGTAGAGAAAAATCATCAACAAATAAGCACGTATAGGTATATATTCTGTGAAAGGTGCTTTAACCAAAATAAAGCCTCTGGTGTCGTTTGGGTGCAAAGAAACAAGTCATCACTTCTCCACTGGAAAATCAGGAGTGGCCTCTCAGAAGAGGACTCGCACTAAAAATTAAATCCAATTTTGTTTGTACGTAAATATTTACCACAAATAACTTTGAAATTACCTATAAATCTGACTGAAGTGAATGAGTTATGGTATATTGTATAATTTTCATGCTACCATATATAAATTGTGTAATATTTACCTTTATCTTGTGTTGATAACATTTCCTTCCTAAGTAACTTCTCCACCATTTCTGAATAACTGTTGCAACTCTGTGTAAATGCCTGAGGGAAAAATATACTTATTAATACGCTTTCACTGGAACAAAAGTATCTCTTTCAACCTGCTTAGAATATACCTTCCTGCAATACAAAAGATCAAATTCAAAGCCAAGTGAATGTGTACTTTCAAAAAGTGGAGAGTTGCCATTTTGGGATATAATTGATAATTTCTAGAAATAGGAAAAAAAAAGGTATAGATAACGACTCAGTATTAAATAAATTCTTTAAAATTTCAATTATTCTTCAATATTTTACTCTCTAAAATATTGTTTAATTCAAAGACAATAAAACCAGTCATGGTGACATGTTGAGAGATAAGCCAGGCACTGTTGCTGTGAATCACAGAATTTAGAAATAATTCTTGAGGTCAGGAAATGGTTCCCCTCTCTATTCTTTCCTTATATTACTCAGTCTGTCCAGGTGAATGTTGTGTTCATCTGCTGAATTCAAAAGACTCTCTTTGCTGCCATGTTTCTAGTTTACTGTGATCAAAGATGAAAACTTCACATTTTAAGATATATTTTTACTGATTTCAGAGAGGAAGTGAGAGGGAGAGAGAGGTAGAAGCATCAATGATGAGAGAGAACCATTGATCTACTGCCTCCTGCATGCCCCCTACTGGGGATCCAGCCTGCAACCCAGGCATGTGGCCTGACCTGGAATTGAACCATGACCTCCTGGTTCATGGGGCAATGCTCAACCACTGAGCCACACCGGCCAGGAAAACATCACACTTTAATTTGCATGTCTGGTTCCTACTAGCTAATAACTTAAGGACATACACAGTATGATCTCCAGCCTGCATTCTGAATTATTACTGATGAGGCATATTGGTGCTTCACCTTATGTAGGAAAATATTTTTTTTCAGGATGGAAGGGAAGCTGAAGGACAGTTTGAGCATTGAAGAAAAAGTGGACCAGTTAAGGATCAACTTCAATCCCTTTGCAATAGGAATGGTATCGTTCTGGTATCATTTACCAACTTGTTGGAAAAAATTGGAATAGCGTTCTTTTTGTTTCGTTTTTCTTCTTTCTTACCAGTCAATGAATTAATTGTTATTAATACCAGTCATTTGTGACATCCAGTGGAATTTGAAGAATTTTGTCAAGTATGTTTACAATATTGAGAATAGTTGCAAGTCAAGAAATGACCACTGAGCCACACAGGCAGGCTGCACTCTTGCACATCTGGATCACTGCCTTTGATGCGAATTTTGGTTCCTCAATATAATTTAGTTTTCTGATATGTAGGAAAAATGACCAAAATATTTATATTTTTAAAAAGAACATTATAGCCCTAACCAGTTTGGCTCAGTGGATAGAGCCTCGGCCTGCGGATGCAAGGGTCCCAGGTTCGATTCCGGTCAAGGGCATGTACCTTGGTTGTGGGCACATCCCCAGTAGGGAGTGTGCAGGAGGCAGCTGATCGATGTTTCCCTCTCATCCATGCTTCTAACTCTCCATCCCTCTCCCTTCCTCTCTGTAGAAAATCAATAAAATATATTTTTAAAAAAGGACATTATATAATTCATTAAGCTTCATTACAGTAACATAAAAGATTACTTGAAGTGAGCACTATATGCATAAGTTACATTTTGTAAGGAGTATATTTTTATGGTATATCTGAATTTTCAATGACAAAATCAATATACCTGATATACGTCCGAACTTGACATCCTCGAAACCAGCTCTGGATTTTAACTGCTGCCTCATACTCTTTTTTTCTAAATGCATCCACAACACTTAAAGGAAAAAAAAGAAGGTTTTCATTAGTGGCTAATATGACTCTAAAGCAAGCCAATCAGTTAAACTTAATCTTTAATCTCTTCCAAAATGGTCATGATCATTCAAACGTCATTTTAAATAAAATTTAAAAGGGGGGCGGGGGCATCTGTAATATTTTCAACAATAATGATAAATTTTAAAAAAACTAAATAGGAAAAAAGCATTTCAGAAATCAAGAGCTACGTTTAAAAAATGAACCTTTCTCTGAGGGGGCATGTGCTTTCAACAGGTTTACTTTTTAAAAAATTTTATGATCACTTACTTTGCAACTAACTAATTTGCAAGTGATGTTATAAGAAAATAAAGAAACGGTGTGGTAGTTTTTATTTTATTTTTTTTAAAACCTATCACGCAGGATTAAAATGTTTGCATATTTCAGTCAATGCATCAGTTACATGAATTGCCTCTGAGTAAAATAAATCTATCACAGAATGCCAATTCTAGATAGAATTCTCAGAAAGTCCATTTCAGTTAAAGGAGGCAGGGGAGAGGGCCATAGGGGGTTATAAAGAGATAAAGAGATACAAAATGCAGTCATCAGATCTATTAACTTACAGCCCAAAGAGGTTCAATGAAGACACACTTCCATCTGCATTTTAGCGATCATATTACCATTCCCCCTTTCTCCCCTCCATTTGATGCAGTGATATTGCTGAGGGCAACTACTGTGGGCCACAGAAGGATTTCCCTCCCAGAATGCTGCTGGGCACATAATTAGCACTTTATGTTTGCTGAATGAATAAAGAATGGCTAGTCATCTATTTCTTGATTTTAAAAGCAATTCCCTCAGAATTATGTTTTTTGGAGAGAGGTTATTTTTTGTTGTCATTATAGGTTATGTTAAATATATAGACTTCATTACGTTTATTCATCATAATTAGAAGAAAAACAGAATAGAAAGTAAAAACACATGAAACAATAAAAATTCTTAGACAATACGATGATGTTGGCTGACAGAAAGAAAAATAGGATGAGCTGTTAAGCTGTCAGTGACAAATAGTTGGAGAAACAAGTAGGTGGATGATAGTTCTAGGTAAGCGGGAAAGTCTGAAAGTCTGACTGAAAAGGACCCACAAAAGCAGAGGGAGGAACCAAAATTCGCATCAAAGGCAGTGATCCAGATGTGCAAGAGTGCAGCCCGCCGGTGTGGCTCAGTGGTAGAGCGTCAACCTATTAATCAGGTCACGGTTCGATTCCTGGGCAGAACACATACCTGGGTTGTGGGCTCGATCTCCAGTGCAGGGCCTGCAGAAGGCAGCCATGTTTCTGTTTCATCGATGTTTCTATATCCCCCTTTCCTCTTCCTTTCCTTTACTTCTTTCTTTCTTTCTCCCTCCCTTCCTCCCTTCCTCCCTTCCTTTCCTTCCTTCCTTCCTTCCTTCCTCCTTCC